>NC_059559.1:5600624-6215489 GCF_905220415.1 Colias croceus | reverse complement strand
CACATTCGTCTCCGCGGTGATGAGGAGAAGAACGATCCGAAGAGATTCGTCTATCTGGAGGGGAAACCGGTGAGTGGGGGTGATGATGATGATGATGGGGATGAAAGAGGGAATGGGTTGTGATGAAAGGATGGATGGTGATAATGATGAGTTGTGAGGCGGGGAGTATGATGGATGGATTGAAAAATTGTTGAGTTGGTGATGTGTGGGATGGATGTGATGATTAGAGAATAATGGTGTTGATGAATATGATGAGTGTTGGTGATAAGGCAATGGGCTAGGTGCTGAGAGGAAGCAATGTGTGATGCGTCAAGCTGGGGGAGGGTTATGGTGATGATTGATGATTAGAGAGAAACGAGCATTCCGACCGCGTTTTAAAAAAAACCGCATAGTTCCCGTCCCCGTGGGATTTCCGGGATAACACCTAGCCTATGTTGCTCAGTGAAGATGCAGCTTTCTAATGGTGAAAGAATTTTTGAAATCGCTGCAGTAGTTTATGCGTGAAAACCATACATACATACATAATTACAAACCTTTCCTCTTTATAATATTAGCACACCCCGGACACTCCATACAAAATTATCGTTTTGCCAGTCACACTGTAGAGACTGCAAATGTGTGTGTTAACGCTTTATGGTTGGCACATTTGTGACTAGCGTAAAGAAAAATTCGCGTTTTTATGATGAAATACATCCGTAAACAGCACAATATCTAACCATTTTCTACGAAAAACGATAATCACAAATCCAAACTAATAAAATTACTTTAAGTCAATTTGATTAATGTTGTCAATCTTCGTTGCGTATCGTCCTTGCACAAAAATACGGACCATTTTCAGACTGATCGTGCGGGGTGAGGTAAGTGTTTAATTTTGGCGGGAGGCGGAGAGTGTCCGTTCTGTAGCGATTAGCTACTATTATGTATTCTGTGATATTAGTATAGATTATTGTTTTTTGTCCTCTAGGCTGACTACTTCGTGCTGATCCTGGAGGGCCGAGTAGAGGTGACGGTGGGCCGCGAGAACCTCGTGTTCGAGGCGGGGCCGTTCACGTACTTCGGCGTGCAGGCGCTCACGCAGAACGTGGGGCTCGGTGAGTGTGGACCCCCCCTGGGGGGGACTGCTTAGTACGGATCGAGTGGACATGTGTAGCTACCTTGAAATGAAAAAAAGACGTGTGTCACTCGGGGACTGGGGCGGTTGCGCTATTGCATGCTATGCCTTCAAGCCACACCTCCGCCCGTCCCCTTGGGGAGCGTGAGGTTTTTCGTTACGGAATTTCTGGATTCGGTCCCCGCGCTCAAGGCCCGCGATAGAAGCTATGCAATAGCTTAACATTTTTGTACTTCTGGCGCTGGGTCGACTACTTATGTCAATTTCAATACGACATAATTTCCCTGAAAATCCTAGTTTCCCAAAGATTTCTCCAATAAAACCCACTCACCGAGAATCGTATACGAAAAGCACGATTCTAGTCGGAATTTTTTCCAACGGATTCGCAAGATTATTGATTACTAGCTTACCGCCCGCGGCTTCGCCCGCTTTGTCTCCTCTCCTCTAAACCTGCAATCTGCCTTATTAAGCATTAAGCTGGTGGTTAAAAGTTTTAATGTTGGCATGCATGGCAAACGCCCAGTGGCATCTCCATATAATATTTTCTATGATCAAGGTGAGTCTGATTCTACGGTGGAAGGAGGTCTTGAGGAGCTCTCCGTTTTATGCGCTTAAAAGTGCGAGTGGGCTCCATCACGTTCCAGACAAGTACGTTGGGATGATTTTTTATACGGCTTTTATATGTCTTAAGTTTCTTGAGAATTTCCTCTCTAACAGTTGGAATAAACAAGTCACGGTGAAGATGGCAATTGCTAATGAACCACGGGGCCCCAGATAAGATACGAAGTATTTTTGACTGGAAACGTTGTATAATTTCCAGATTAGAGTGAGCTGCGGTGCCCCAAAGTTCAACTCCATATGACCAAATTGGTTTGAGGATAGACTTGTATAAAAGAAGTTTGTTGTTCAGTGAAAGGCCAGAGTTACGTGCCAAGAGCCAGTACAATTTGCGAAACTGTACACTAAGAGCTTTCCTTTTTGTGAATATATGTTTCTTCCATGTAAGACGTCTGTCCAAGTATATACCCAAGTAACGCACATCTTCTGACTGAGGAATTGTTATTCCGTTAAGTTGAACGGGTGGACAAGTATCGCGTCTAAGGGTAAATGTCACTTGCACCGACTTCGTTTCGTTGGCTTTTATTCTCCAGTCTTTAAGCCAAACTGAGACATCATTTAAGCTTTGCTGTAACATTTCCGAGGCAGATACAGGATCCTCATGCATTGCGATGAGAGCAGTATCGTCAGCAAATGTTCCAACGAGGACATTTTCTTTAGTCGGTAAGTCATAAGTATATATTAGATATAATACAGGACCCATTACGCTGCCCTGTGGAACACCAGCCTTAATTTCGTAGAGATTTGTTCTGTCGTCTCCATGCTTAACATAGAAGTGTCGTTGTTGAAGATATGACTTTATGATTAGGTAGTAGTTTATAGGTAAAGCTTGGAATATTTTATAAAGAAGACCCTCATGCCATACACGATCGAATGCCTGCGAAATGTCCAAAAATGCTGCTGAACAATATTTTTTGTGTTCGAATGCGTTATTAATCATCTCGACCAAACGATGGACTTGTTCAATCGTGCCATGACCTTTGCGGAAGCCAAATTGATGGGTCGGTATTAAATCAGATTTGGCTAGCAGTGGAGTCAGGCGTTTCAGAATGAGAATTTCCAAGATCTTTGAGGCAACGGGTAGTAGACTTATGGGGCGGTAGGAGGACACGTTTTCTGGAGCCTTTCCTGGTTTGGGAATAAGTATGATTTCAGCCACTTTCCACTGAGGAGGTATGTATTCTCTTCGCAGTATAGCGTTATATATAGCAGTTAGTAAGGCAATGGCTACGGAAGGAAGTTCCTTCATGGCTTTAGTTGTTATTAAGTCATAACCAGGAGCTTTGTTTAAGCTAAGATTCTTGATTGTGGAGCGAACTTCACTTGCCGTGAACTTTTTTATGGGAGGTGAAAGCTGATGCGGTGTCGATAGAGCTTCTGTTACTTCAGGTATCTTACTAGAGCCGTCAGCAGAGTTCGGCGTGAACACTCGCGAAAGGTGCTGAGCAAACAAGATTGATTTTTCAGCGTCACTTTTGGCCCACGTGCCATCATCCCGTCGAAGTGGTGATTGGAAAGATATTGGGCTTTTTAAAGATTTAGTTGTCTTCCACAAAGAGTAATCTGTTGCAGAGGTGGCATCTAAGCTGTGCAAGCGATTCTCTATTTCTATGTTCCTAATGTCTTCTAGAGTGTTCTTAACTTTCTTCGCTAGTTTGTTAAATTTTTTCTTATCTTCTGGATGTCTAGAGGTATGCCACTGTTTTCTTGCCTGTCTCTTTTTAAGTATTAATTCGGTTGCTATTTGTGGATACATGGGTATGATCTTAATATCTCTGTGTTTGGGCGTAGCTTTCCAGGCAGCAGTCTGAATGCAATTGTTAAAACTCTCGACAGCTGTGGTTATATCGTCATCTGATTTCAAGTTTATGTGTTTATCTATTGTGCTGACTATAATTTCTCGAAAGTATTCCCAGTTAGTTCTACGAGAATGAATCCTGCAAGGTTTTGTTACTTCCACAGGCTCATTATACAGTACGGCTATGACAGGTGTGTGATCAGACGATAGGTCGTATGTAGATTTGCAATGTAGGGAAGAGATAGGAAGACCTTTCGTTACGAAAAAATCGACCAGGTCAGGATTCTTCTTTGGATCGGAAGGCCAATATGTCGGTTTTCCAGTAGATGTAACGCATAGGTTAAGTTGCTCGACAGCTTTCTTTAGTTCACGACCCTTCGTAGTAGTTGTTCTTGCGCCCCAGTCAGTATGTTTGGCGTTATAGTCCCCCGCTGCAATGAATCTATTGCCGAGTTGATTAAAGAATGACATATATTGTTCAGCTTTTAGGTTGTGCTTTGGGGGTATGTAAAGCGCTGAGACCAGTATTGGGCCACTTGCACTCTCAATAGAGATGGTAGTGGCTTGAATTTCGTTAGTGCTTATTGGATTGTGGACATAGTGTTTGACATTATCCCTGACCAGTATTGCAGAACCTGCATGAGCTCCGCCATCAGGGTGGTTCGTGTGATACAATTTGTACCTTGGCACTTGGAAGTGGGATTTGACGGTAAAATGCGTTTCAGAAATAAGCATAAAATCAATTTGATGAGTTTGCAAAAAATATACTAGTTCTTGAGTATGATTTGACAGCCCATTTGCATTCCACAAGCCGAGGATTATGGGTTTAAATATACTTAGTTGCGGGGGGGCACGGTGGGCCGCCTGCCTCCCGCCTGAATAAAATCCTCGCAACTGCCTTGATTTGTCGTTTGCGATCGCCAGTCGGATATTACACTTAGCAAAAGGCTTGTCATGTTGTTCAATTGTTGCATCATTTGTTTAAGCATATCCAAGAGTTCTTTAATGTCATTATTGGTTACGTTGGACTTTTCAGTTTGTTGGGTTTGAGTATTAGCCAGATTAGGATCCTGTATCGGAGGAGCGTGAGTTGCAACTGTTACATGCTGGGGTTGGTAAGGCCTTTGGTTATGTGGTTTCTTATTTAGACCGTTGCGAACGACGTCAGCATATGGCTGAATTGGATGTTGGACTTGATTAGAAGTAGGAATGTTCAGATCTTGTTGAGGAACTCTGACTCGAAGAGCAGGGTATTTCTTTTTCTGAAGCTCCTTGAAGACAGAGCAGCCTTTATAGTTCGCAGGGTGATTTCCATCGCATAAAGCGCATTTGACGTCATCCGATCGATCTTTACGCGCACATGTGGACGATGCATGATTTCCGGCGCATTTAATGCATCTTGGACAACGACGACAATAGGCTTTTGTGTGTCCGTAATCAAGACAATTGGCACACTGAGGTATAGTCCGTTTTGGTTTTGGTGGTTCAAACTTTACGCGGCAATATAGCAGGTTTTTAATTTTATAAATATCTTTATTATTTGAGCTTGGTTGGAGTTCGACCACAAACATATGCAACGGGGTTTTGGTCAGTGCTTGTTTGATATTCCAGATATTAGTGGTGATGTGCCCCAACTTTGCCAATGCTTCTTTAATATCATCAGTATCAGTCGATGGATGTATGTTCTTAAGTATGACTTTAAAGTTCCGTTCTTGTTTGGGTTTGTAAGTAAAATATTCTGTGCCCTTAGCATCTAGTTCATTGACAATGATCCTGTACGCGTCTGTTGTTGCTGGTTGAATTTTTACCTGATCCTTGGGTAATACTTTAATTTCAAAAAGATCTTTCACGGTTTCGTCCAGCAATTTTATTAGGGGACGGATATTATTCACTTTGTCGATGAATATAGGTGGAGGTTTTGGTATCCTTTCTGTTGGCTGGGGTTGATGGTCCTCTTTATCTTCATCGTTATCGAGCATAGAGAAGGAATTGTGTGTGGGTGTCGGCTGGCTTAGCCAGTATGTGCTGATTTTAGACTGTTTTTGGCTTCTATCTGCTTCGGGACTATTTCTTTGTCTCTTGCGATTTTGAATTTCAGTCCACTTAGAATTATCCGGGTTTTCATTGTCGTTTGTTATATCAGTAATGTTTTGGCTGCAATCAGTGAGGGATTGCGATCTTGGTCTATTGAAGAGACTAGGGTGAAAAATTTGTTGTGTAAGCCTTTTTTGATTGGTTTGGGTTAGGTTAGATGATTCCATTTTTGTTCCCACGAGTAGGGCAAATATACAGGTCACACAACCGGGTTACTCCCATTCCGGTCATGAAGGCTATATACTTCAACGTGCGCCAGGTGCGTTGAAGATTTTTGAATGTTTTTTTTTTTTTTTATTATTATTATTTTTTTTTTTATTTTTTATTTTTTTATATTTATTATTCTTATAAATATTTTTAAAAGTTAATGATATTTATCTTCTATTATTATTAATTATTTAAGTAGTGGCAACACAGATAATATTATTGTCTATGGATTGTCATAACATGTCAATGTCATGTCATTTAAACCGCTTTGTCTAAAACCTAATAAGGTATATACTAAAACCTTCCTCTTGAATCACTCTATCTATTAAAAAAAACCGCATCCAAAATCCGTTGCGTAGTTTGAAAGATTCAAGCATACATAGGGACAGAAAAAGCGACTTTGTTTTATACTATGTAGTGATAAAATAATTAGCAAATAAAATTTCCGGCATTCCCATTTCCAGCGGAATATCTTTGAATCTTGCCGAAGAAGTTTCTCTCTTGACACTTGTCTCAGTAGACGTTGCCTACATTGCCCTTTTTGTTGTCAATAAATAATAAATAAATAAATAAATATTTCAGGACAATTCTCACACAAGGCACGATCTAATCCCATACTAAGCTTTCGCTTGTGTTATGGAAACCAGATGGCTGATAAACATACATATATAATTTTAAATAATTACTTATATAGATAATTAACGCCCAGACACAGAGCAAACATCTATGTTCATTAGTCATTACACAAATATTTGCCCCGGGTGGGAATCGAACCCACGACCTCTGGCTTGGAAGGCAGGGCCGCTCAACCAAGTCAACCGGTTAGCCATTAATGTTATTATTTATTTATTTATTCCAGCGGAATCCCCAGCACCATCCACGCTCGGTTCCCTCCAGAACTTGAACATGGACTCGATGCTACGTCACACCTTCGTTCCAGATTATTCTGTCAAGGCCATCGCGGAATTGTACTATCTTACTATTAAGAGGTATGTAATTACATTTATACTAGCTGCAGTGGCGGTACGTTCATACAAGCCGAAAAGCCCGGCTTGCCTAAGGAATTCGCTACGAGACAGGAAAATACCCAAATTCACTTTTGAATATTCGCGCGCAACGAGCAATTCAAAATTTGCTCCGAAATTCAATGAAAACTCACCTACAAACAATGTCGAATTCGAGTGAAACTTTTTAATTTCATCCTTCTTGCTATTTAAATAAGGTCGTACTTTGTATAAACAGTGCGGTGTCCTTCTTGAGTGACATATAGTTTTCTCGCTTGCACTCGTGGGCTTTTACCGGGCTTTGCGCTTATCTCTTCTAACGTATGAAATTTCGTTGAAGTAGCTCCATACCTATCTATAGAATTCTATAGCAAAATCTATGGCCAACAAAGCCGGGCTTTAACAGTGTGAAGATAGTTACGATTGCGCGTCGCGCGAACGAACGTCGTGAATATTATTGTTAGTATAGTTTAGCGCGTGATTATACCGGTGTAATTTAGGTAAAGTTTTTCGAATTTTGTGATAAAATAAGTGTCGCGACACAGATTGTATTGTAAATTGTGATGGTTTGCTTTGTGCTCAGCGGGGAAAGGTAAAATCATTAAACTTTACTGTAAAACAACAATAAATTTCTTCATCAAAACCAACTCCCGATTTGTGCAGTAAGTCACATAAACCAAATTTTAATTGTAATGTTTACGAATTAATCGATTTAATGAATGAGAATTGGTTAGAAGAAGCCTTCTGATGAAACTTGCACATATTTTGGTATTTACGATTCTTGCTAGTAGGTAGTTCTTCCACGGAGCGTGCTTTCTCAGCGTTAAATCGAATTCGGTAGGTAGGTAGGTACGTATTTAAGAAATACACAAGGCCAAGAACGCCTTTCTGAATTAACGATGACTGTCATTGAGAAAGAGCTGTTAATTGAATTAAAACAATCACCTAAGTATACCTACTTCTATTCCGATGTTAAGTATAAAATATTTCCTTCAGAAAGATCGGCGTTTTGAATTAGAATATAAATGATCTGTACAATATTTTATAATAATATAATGTCATACAGTTTTATATAATTTATAGATATAGATTTCAATATGATTGTAAATAATTGTAATGGTAAACGTTTGACTCAACTGTTTGCGGGCACGCGTGAAGATTTAGAAGATTTGATTCGGTATGTTCACATTTTTTATAAGTTTTATAACGAACATAGGTACCTACTTAGTAACACAGTGTATACCTAATTCAAGAAAAGGGTACCCAGCAAACACTTCGAAAAATTTGGGCTTGCCCAGTCCTTACACCCTAGGCACGCCACTGACTAGCTGTGCTCCGCGGTTTCGCCCGCGTTTTCAAAGAAAAACCCGCATAGTTCCGGTTCCCATGGGATTTCCGGGATGAAACCTATCCTATGTGTTAATCCAAGTTACCCTCTATACTTGTGCTAAATTTCATTCAAATCCATTCAGTAGTTTTTACGTGAAAGAGTAACAAACATCCATACATCCATACTTACAAACTTTCGCCTTTATAATATATGTTAGACTAGCTGTGCTCCGCGGTTTCACCCGCATTGCTCAGCTCCTGTTGGTCTTAGCGTGATGATATATAGCCTATAGACTTCCTCGATAAATGGGCTATCTAACACTGAAAGAATTTTTCAAATCGGACCAAGTAGTTCCTGAGATTAGCGCGTTCAAACAAACTCTTGAACTTTATAATATAAGTATAGATTGTATTTTCCTATATTATATCATTTATGTCTAATAACGATATTTATTATCATATATCCCTCGTTATGTATGGACGCCCCCTTATTTAATAGTTATCCATAAAACTATTTATTCACAGATCAATGTACTTAGCTGCTAAACGCGCGACTCTCATGGAGAAGGGAGTTCTGAATAAGGGCGGTACAAATGAACAAATTGAACCGGAGGTTGATAAGGTGAGACAAATAAACAAAAAAATGTGTGCGTGTACTAGTGTACACACGTAAGAAGTGAAACTTCTTTATGACCTTATTTTTCAAAAAATAATTTACTATATGCAACTTTACAGAAATACGTCGAATCACGCGTGGTAGGGATAAGAGAAAGATGGCGCGTAACGGAAAAATGTCACGCGTAACGAAAAAATGTTACACTAAATTTTTTTCCAACACCGATAAAGAAGTTTCACTTCAATAATTAATATACTTATAGTTTTAAAATCACATGCTTTTAAAAATATAAAGTGTGTGACGAGCACACGTGTCAGAAGTGAAACTTCTTTGGCAAGATTCATACCAAAATTGTCTTACTCCATGATACGGTATTGCCATGACGCGACCTTGAAATTTTGCTCTCAAATCGCCTAAAGAAGTTTCACTTCAATATATTTTTTTACATAAAGTTTTAAATCACTAATGGTTTTCTGCTCTTAAAAAATAATAAAATAGGCATGAGATTCCAAATTCATTTGTCTTGAACTGCATAATATATTTATTTTCTAAATAAAAATTATTGCAATGTAATTTGAAAAAAATATCATGTCCGATATCCTTTTATGGGCTGTTCAATTAAAATTATTGGCATAGAATAGTTTATGTAAGTTATTTTAATCGAAAAGTTTGATTCAAAATAAAAAATAAATATAATTTTCGTATAAATGTTCAAAAAAAAACTTTTTATAATATTTTTTACTTATTTATTGTAGCTTTTGCGTGAAGGAGACCGTTTGGATGATATTGTTGAAAATGAAAAGACAACACCGTCCAAGCAGGTGAGTTTTTATTTTTTTATTTATTTTTTGTTTTTTCAGGGATTTTATAGTCTGTGGCAAAGTATGTTTAAATATTAGTTTTGTTATAAAAAAGTGTCTAAAAATTAATTGGTTTTTAATAGTGTCTTAAAATGCATAAAAACAAATAACTCGTATTATTTATTTGAAATTGGATCATAATGCTTATTATAACAATAATTTTATATTATACTCGATCTTATATAAAAAAATAGCTGTGCCGCGCGGTTTCACCCGCGTCGTTCCGCGTCTGTTGGTCTTAGCGTAATAGTATATAGCCTATAATAGCCTTCCTCGATAAATGGGCTATCTAACACCGAAATAATTTTTCAAATCGGACCAGTAATCCCCGAGGTTAGCGCGTTCAAACAAATAAACAAACTCTTCAGCTTTATAATATTAGTATAGATGGCAACATTATTTATTTTATTTTTTTTAATATTGGCAACTTTAAGTAAATAAAATTTATATTTTCACGCCGCTAGACATTGGATGTTCCTAAAACTAGATATTAAGATGTCAGGTTTGTATATGGATCGGAGAAATTAAATATATTTTTAAAGCACTAATTTTAAATTTAATAATAAAATTGCACTGCGTTAAATGAATGTATGTATAAGTTCTTTAAAAAGTGTTTATATTAATAGTTATTAAACGAACAAAAATCTCTTTTGCAATTAGATAGAAAGAAAAATGACATAGAATTCAAACAATTTTTGAATGAGTCTGTACCAAGAAGCTTATACCAACTTGCCAAGTTAGGTGTGAAAAGGACAAAAAACAACCAGGCGTCATTCAAGGTCATACCTTCCCGTGACAAGTCAACGTTCATAGTGCAATCTCCAGTGTATTAGATACTAGCTGCTCCGCGCGGTTTCACCCCCGTGGCTCCACTCCTGTTGCCCGTAGCATTATGAAATATAGACTATAACCTTCCACGATAAATGGGCTATCTAACACCGAAAGAATTTTTCAAATCGGACCAGTAGTTCCCGAGATTAGTGCGTTCAAACAAACAAACAAACAAACAAACTCTTTAGCTTTATAATATTAGTATAGATAAGCTTCTTTGTCGGTACTGATAAAACAATTTGAACAGGATATTCACTTAACAGATATCAAGAGCAAAATGTAGGTTGTAACTCATAATTTAGAATACTTATGTACATAAACATGTTAAAATTATTGAATTGTATATAATTTTATTTTATTCCTACGTTAAATTTTCTGGCTTTGATTATTTCGTAATTAAAATAAGTTTGAATATAAAAGAAGAAATATAAACATATATATATATTTTTTTTTTTATTGTACAATAGGGGAGCGCTTGGCCACAATCTCGCCTGATGGTAAGCTGAGATGTGGCCTAAGATGGAGCGCGCTTCCCTAAAATGTACCTGTTCACTCTCCTCTTGAAGAATAATATTAAAAATTCTTTGTATTTCCAGTTTGTTCCGCAACCATCAAGCCTTCTCACAAATTCTACGTTCAAGAACGCCGAGGCAGAAGCGAAGAATTCAGAAGAAGAGAAACTACTAAAGAAGTAGCACAAATCTACCAAAATTATAAGATAGGTGGAATAATGGCGTCTGAAGCGAAAGCAGTTGTTAATGAATGTTAATTGAAAAGTTTTTTTTTACAATTTTACTCTTAATAATAAATAATAATGTTTTTATAATCACACTTGTTACTTAATTATTTTTATCTATGTTGTTTACGGCCGCCATGTTATTTTTTACCCGTATGGAAATGGCGCCAAAGTATATTTTTTATTGTTTGTGAAAAAAGTAAATGTAGTTTGTCAAAGTAAATTTAAAATCGTTATGTAGTTGAAAGTACAAAATTATTGTTGAACGTTAAGAGTAAGTCAAAGTTGAAAAGTGAAATTAAAATTAAGAAAAACTATAATATTAATCAAATGTATTAAAAATAATAAATTTTAACTACCTAATAATACCTTCTGGAAATAATTTCAATTTTAAATTTCATTAAAATAATGTTTCGTAAATTTGGCGCCATTTTATTACCATTATTAAAATGTTGTACCACAAAAATAAAATTGCTAAAGCTCCTACGTTCGAACAAAGTATGCGTGTTATTATTTATTTTTGAGTGTTTCATGTTTGATAACTTACCTCTAGATAAGTATAATAATAAAAATAAATTTATCATTTTTAATACTCAAAAGTCATCAATATATTTTTTATCTACACATAAAAAAAAACTAATGTCACTGTCAGATTTTTTTTTTATTCTCTATGGATGTGTCAGTTTTTTTTTATTTAGAATTTTTTTTTGTGGTTCAACGATATTCTACTATCAGTAGAGGGCAACACTGCCTTGCAATATGACAAATTCGCAGTGAATGCTTAATGTAAAGTTACATTTGCAAATATAAGCTAGGTTTAGTTTTCGAAGTATTTAAAGGCATTTGCGATTTAATTATACGTAGTAGTTTTAGCGCTCGCTGACGTCACGTAGCTTCCAAATTTTGTCTTTGCAATTAATCGTCAGATGGCGCTATTTAGTGAGTAAGCAAATATGGTACTTATTTTAAATAGACGACGTCCATTTTATATCCGTAATTATCATGAACATCACAATTATTTTTTTATCATTCAATCAATTGTTTTATCCTAGTCGTATGCTAGAATAAATTTTTATGAATATTTATCGATTTTATATAATGATATATGAAATATATTGTCCTTCCGTATGGTGCCTTATTACCGTCTAACCTTTCATTAAGTCCATTTATTACGTAAATTACGCGTTATTTGAATATTTGTAACATTGTATTTATGAATTATATTGTACAATCGAATGCAAATATATGTTTATTGATTAATTTTGTGTTTTATTTCTGCACCAAATTTTCCCTTCTACAAATAAGATGAATGAATTCTTCCCAAAATTTTACATTTAAAAAAGTAGGTACATACACGAATATTTTTTACAATCAATAAGTTACTGAACCGATCGAACAGAAAAAAGCGTAAAATAGGAACCTAATTGTTCATATGGAATAGCGCAGCATAAATAAATTTGAAATGAATAAGAGCGTGTGTGCCGAGCACACATGCCAGAAGTGAAACTTCTTTGGCAAGATTCAAAATCGTCGCCTTACTCCATGACGCGACCTTGAAATTTTACTCTCAACACGCCTATAGAAGTTTCACTTCAAAAAGACGCTCCTAAACAATCACGAAAGAATACACACTGAATGCGATGTGCAGTCAATTTCAAACAATGCATATAATCTATTGAATCGTATCATAATACTCGTACATAGGACTATATTCAACACGGTACCTAGATCTGGCAAGAAGTTCTATCTCTTCACATTTTAGTATTTTAGTATGGAATAAGACGCAACAATATGAGAGACTACAAAAAAGACGCATCACCTACGATGGTAAGATCAGCGACGCCCATATTATGCACCTACATAAATTCAAATTATTTATTTGCAAGAAATGTGGTACAAAGATGATTTACAGATGTGCACTTGCACAACACTTGTTATAACTTGTGACAATTTATATGAATAGAAATACTTTATTTTGATTTTAAAACTTAATTTTTATTCTGACGCTGATTATAACGAACGTTACGCTAACGCGCCCTCTAGCGGATAGCAAATATTTTATATATTTAGTAAGTAGGTATATTTAGTATTTGGTATTAAATATATTTAGAATGGTGCACTTTTCAATTATTTTTAGTGCACTTCGCAAAAGGATGAGACTTTTAAGATGAGTGGAGATTTTGAAAAATTCTGCGAAAATTAGGTAATTTTCTTAAAAATACAAACATAATATACCTTTTAAGTAGGTACACTCTTACTCAAACAATTATCAAACACTCAATAACAATATGAGACATTGTCTTTTACCGGCTCTATTCAATGTCCCATAATGATAACTGTAGTTTGGAAACACCACAACAGGTGGTTCCAATCATTGCTTCGGAACTTATATTATAAGTACATAAATTATTATTCATAGATAAGTACAGTGGCTTAGGGCTATTACCGCTGTTCGCAGCCCGCAGGCAAATTGTGTTCGCCGTTTACAAACGATCGACATTATGTAAAATTACGAGAATGTAATCAGAAATTTTTTGTTCGATAAGGGGTTGGGTTAGATCTGGTTCGTGTATTTTTTTAATTATACAGTACCTTATAGCAACAGTCTTTTTGTGGACGTTTGGAATAGTGAATCCTTAGCATATTACAAAATTCCGAGCCTCTGTAAACGGCGAAATAATACAATTTGCCTGCGAATAGCTATTGTAACTGAGCGCATGCAAACATGTTTCAAGCAATATGGCACAAATCGCTTTAGAAGGAACCTACATATTACTGACTGTGTTTTAGGCGTTTTGTTATACTTTTTTAGGCTAGTGTTTATGCAAAAAAACTGATGCTGAGATATTTTTATAGACTTATTAGCTCCAATGTAGGCTTTTATTATTATTGTACGTGTAAATACATTTTTTACGAATTCCTTCTTACGGAATAGTGACGTCGACCATATTTTTTCTTTCTTTGTATGAGAGCAGATTATTATGAACAATTTATACTTTTAATTTTTTTCGTTCGATCGACCTCAAACGCATAAAATACTTATAAAATAAAAAAATATATAAAAATCTAGTGGGAAATAAAATAAAACTAGTAAAGATATTTAAAAAAATAATTTATTTATATAAAATCAATATCACGCTATCTTGCTAATATCTTCGTATTGTACATTTTTCACTAGTCTTCCTTTTAGAGGTCCCTCCGTAACCTGGAATTAAAAAATTAAAAATGTATTATTAATTTTAAAAATATATAGGTATATCTCTACTAATATATATATAATATAAACCTGAAGTTTGTTTGTTTGACGTGCTAATCTCAGGAACTACTGGCCCGATTTGAAAAATTATTTCGGTGTTAGATAGCCCATTTATCGCGGAAGGCTATAAATGGCTATCGTCACGCTAAGGCCAACAGGAGCTAAGCAATGAGGTTAAAACCGTGGGGCACAGTCAGTCATAAAATTATTAGCTTACGACCCGCGGCTTCGCTCGCTTTGTCTAAAATCTATTAAATTAATTACTAAAACCTTCCTTGAGACTCCTCTCTACTCTCCTCTATCTATTAAAAAAACCGCATCAAAATCCGTTGCGTAGTTTTAAACATTTAAGTGTACAAAGGGACACAGGGACAAAGAAAGCGACTTCGTTTTATACTATGTAGTGATAACTTACTTCAACTTGACAGCAGAAGTGTTCAGTGTCTACATGTTGCAAAGTTCCCATATGGCCTCGATACGCTCCGTTCACGAATCGAACTGCTCGGCCCGGGGACGGTATCACTGTTTCCACGTGATTCTGGAAAAAAATTACGATAAATATAAAAAATGCATGTATAAAAATAAAAAACTGATTGTAATTACATTCTACTAGTAACTTATATCTCACTAGCGGTCCGCCCCGGCTTCGCCCGTGGTACATATTTCGCAATAAAAGGTAGCCTATGTTCTTTCTCAGGGTCTAAAGATTGTCTGTGGCAAATTTCATCAAAATCGGTCCAGTAGTTTATGCGTGAAAACCATACATACATACATAATTACAAACCTTTCCTCTTTATAATATTAGTATAAACATAACTAGCTTTATATATTTTAGACAGACATACAGATAGGTCCACAAGAACGTACGGGCTATAACCGAAAAGTTAAGCATCAGCGAACTGGTAGCGTGATGTTGGAGTGTGTATATGAGGGTCGTACATGATGCAATGATAGACAAGTTATTATAATGGTAGAAGATCCGAACATAAGTCGACCTTCAACGGCGTGATAATAGAATGAGTCCAATTTTATAATAAATTTAGTCTATTAAAAAATGTAAGTATTAAAAATGGGTTGACTGGGAAAATCCTGGACAGGACATTTTTAATGAATTTAAAAAAAAAACATTTTTTTTAATTAATACATTTTTTAATACACTAAATTTATTATAAAATTGGTCTCATTCTATTATCACGCCGGTGAAGGTCGACCTATATTTGGATCTTAGACCAAAAGTGTTCAGTTGGAAATGTTCCTGTTCTTAGCCCATATATGAAGACAAGATTGAAACCTAGGTCATTGAGACGAAAAATGTTTACAGCGAAGCTGCCAGTACGATCTTGGACGAGTACAAATGTTTTAAATACAAAATATATAAACATGATAAAGCCTGTCCCAGACAGACGCGGCCTGCGGTGGCGATCTGCTGTTGCCTTCTTGCTTGACCGTGATAACAATATACTGCCGCGGCCGCGGTGGCGGTCATTCTAACCTACAGCGGCACATTAGCTCTCGAGTCTCACCTGCAAGTGGACACTAACGTCCAATGGCCAGTCGTACGAAGTTTTATTGCTTTTATTGCCCATATTTTGTTTTTAATTCTGTTGTTTTTTTAGCGTACTAGTCACAGCGATAACGTTATAATTGTCAAAATGATTAACGAGGAAAACATTGAATTTTAGTCTGTTTTAATGACCATATCAAGAGCATACCTATAATCGATCATTTATCCTATTGCTTGGGTTTATTAATATATTTTTACAATTAAAATTGTTCGGCTCATTGTTCGATAACGCTTGATGTCATGTTGCCTACAACACACATACCATGCCTAATCTGTATACAGGTTGTCCCACTATTGGTATACTAAGCGCGAAGCTTTGCATACACGGATTACGTAAAAAATACATAAACAACAAAATTACGTCAAAAAATTTTTGCTAAATTTTTCTTTAAAATCCATGTTTTCTTCTCTTGCTTCACGCAGCCGGCATATACACCGCTTCGGTAATGTGATCATTTTGTCTTAATTCTTACGATAGCTCATGTGCGGGTGGCAAAGCTGATCGGGTTGCTTGTTATGGGTGTACAGATAGTTTTAAGAATTCATCTATTTGAAAAAAAATGCGTCTGGAATTTTATAAGTATTTTTTACGTACTCAACGTATGCAAAACTATATACTCCTTTGAGCTGAGTATACCGACAGTGGGACACCTTGTATAGAACAGTAGAATGATTATTAGTTCTCAGAATCTACAACAACGGACTAATTGTAAACCTAAGACTTACAATCAGACCGTTGCAGTGAACGTCGTCTCAAATGTTTTGACGACAAGTTTATAATTTGCTCTGTTAGTCACTTCTTGGTCGTGTAGCAAGACACACGGCACACGTCCCGAGCTATATCGTGAAACCAGTTCACCTGGTACAAGTATAAACCACTGTGTCAGTGAACTTGAACTCGTTAAGTGTACGAGAAGGTCATTTCTAAACATATTCGTGTATTATCCAGAATTTTGCCGATGTCGATGATATCATCGGGCTCAAACATTAATATTAAACTGTTTTTGTTAATTTGAACATTTTATCACCATAATATTTAGAATTAATGAGGTACACTGATAAAACCGCAGATACGTACCTAAATTGGACTGCGATACGGTTTGAAATATTTTTTTGTGGTGAACGACTTCCCTCAACCTAATAGCTAAATTCAGTTGTCCTTCATTATTAATCATGAACGTCACATTTTTTATGATTAGGTACAATATATATATTTATTGACTCATGTTAAATTCAGTACAACGAGGATAACTACATGACTATAATTAGGTTAGTATAAATTGGGGAAAGATCGGAAAACAAAATCATTTAAGGATAAACCATCGTGCCATACACCATGTTTAAAAGTCACGCGAGTGATTCGGGTTCAGCCGAGCGGCGAAGGGCCGAGGAGCTTCAAAAGCAGCGAGAAGAAGAAATAGAGAGGCGTAAAATAGACGAGGAACGAGCTGAAAGGCGGCAACAAAAAAGAACAGCAGCTACGGGACCGTCATTTAATGGCATATGCACTGGCGTTACGTTCACAGAAGCGGAACAGTCCACGCAATGTTTGGACGAAGTAAAATCAAATGAAGTAGGTGAAGTCGTGAAGTGAAGTACATTTTAAATAAATATTTATTTTACAATTTATGTGCTTTTTATTTATTAGTGTTCCCCGGTAAGCCTAACTGAGAGTGAGTCTAGATATAGTTAGGATGAAGGTTGGAACGAACCCGCCTACGTGATCATTACACATAGTAAGACGATTGTAGGGCTAACGTGACGTGCGGCGCAGCGACAGATAGCTGCAGTGCACGTTACATGAGGTTGGTACCGAACATTCGATAACACATCATATAGGTCTACCAGAATCTGATGGCATATTTATATTTTAAGAAATAAAAGATTTTCATGTGGCAACTTATTTGACAACTATCAAATTGGTTGTCAAATTATTTGTCTTTTTTGCAGTTGATAAATAATTTTTAGGATTTTGTCTAAAAAGCTGCTGCGATCACAAGCAAGAGGTGTTGTTTATAATGTGTACAGAAAAATATTTGATGAAGAAGGGTCAAACACATCACAATTTTCAATTTAGAAGATTTTATTGGTAAATTGGACTTACCCGCTTTGATACTTTCAATTAAAAAATATTAAATGTAGGTAACTATAATATTGTTTATTGATTGGAATATAATTTTATGGAAACTTATTACAGGAGTTTCCAATACGGCTATTCGTCAAGTCCAAGCTGTCCAAGTCAATTTTATAATGTGTGTATCTGTTAATACTTACGAAAATAAACATAGTTTTATTTTATTTTTATTTTATTTTATAAAAAAATATAAGCAGTCTAGTTTTCTATCGATATAACATCGATATTTTCACATGGCATAATGATAATGAACATACAAATAAAGGTATGTGTAAATAATAATATGTATTACCTGTATAAAAGTAATATGTATATTATACATGTAAGTATGTATTAAGTGGATATCTCATTATTAAGTACAGTATTGTCCACTTATGTAATGTGACTAATGATATTGAGAACAAACTAAAAAATAAGCAGTATCAAGATCGTTCAGTCCATTTTCCCTAGGGTTGCACACTCAAATTTTTGATTTCCCTATTTGCCATCAGATTCTGGTTTACCTATACTTGACATGTGTCGAATCTTTACTCACTAGTCAGGTGCACAGGTATATTAAACGCTAGCGTACATAGTGTTGTAGCCTATGATATATAAAAAAGCTAGATACGTTACCCGCTCTCTATTTTGGCAAGAAAAAACTCAGCTAAGTGCCCGAGTTTCACTTGGTCACGCACCATTCAGCGTCGTGGCTGGACGTTCTTTTTATATTTTATTCGGCGTTATTCTATATTTTATTTTATTTTATAAGTATTGGTGATAATGCGTTAGTAAGTAGGTATGTATTAATTACGCTGTTTTTAGTGCAATGATGTTGGCGTATGCCGCGTCTACTAGTATAATAGGTCATTGGTTGTAGCGCACTGAGTTTATTACCTACCTAGTGTGCTTGCCAATAATAACATTGCTACGGTAGCCGTCATCAGCGCCCGATCTTAATTATAATCTGAGTGGTGAGGCACGATCCGTTTTCTATTTTAGAGACACCATAGTTCATGTCGCTATTACCTATTATGTATGTCTGTGCAGTTACAGGTAGAACGGAGATTGTCGACAACCTCTTTGGGAACATTGATTCAGAGTTCGAGCACACCCCGGACACTCCATACTGTTCCATACAAAATTATCGTTTTGACAGTCACATTGTAGAGACTGCAAATGTGTGTGTTAACGCTTTATGGTTGGCACATTTGTGACTAGCGTAAAAAAAAATTCGCGTTTTTCTGATGAAATACATCCGTAAACAGCACAATGTCTAACCATTTTCTACGAAAAACGATAATCACAAATCCAAAATAATAAAATTACTTTAAGTCAATTTGATTAATGTTGTCAATCTTCGTTGCGTATCGTCCTTGCAGAAAAATGCGACCATTTTCAGGCTGATCGTGCGGGGTGAGGTAAGTGTTTAATTTTGGCGGGAGGCGGAGAGTGTCCGTTCTGTAACGTTTAACTACTATTATGTATTCTGTGGTGTGGTATGCAACTTATGTAGACATCTTAAATGCGTATAGTAGAAACCCATGGAAGGTAAACCCCGAGCTACCGTGCCAGTATAATGGCGTAGCGACTTCCGTTCAAGTATTTTGTGCTGTTGCATCATACTTAGTGCCCTTACGCACTAGCGGTTAGCCGCCCCCGCGGTTAACCGCTAGTGCGTCAGGGCACTTAGGGTCAACTCACACCAAAAGAGCGTCGAAGCGCAGCGAAGCGGAGCGCAGTTTCCGTGTCATATGAATTTTAACTTTATTTTCATTACTATAATACTTATTATCGCCTGAGAAACTCGAACGAGTCGCGCGGATGCCGCGGGCTCGAGTTTCTCAGGCGATAATAAGTTTTATAGTAATGACAATAAGTTGTCTTTGCGCTGATAAGGGATATCGCCTTTTACATACCTGATCAAGCTTCAATTTGACATTGTCATCTGTCAGTTTGACATGAGCGCCATATTTGTCTATGACTCGTTCGACAACCGCCTTGCGTTTGTAGAACTTGTCACCGAGCGATTTGGTTATTATTTTAACAATTATTCCTTCGGTTAGCCAGTAGTCTTTTCTGGAATGGTGAAAAATATTTCTTTATAGATGACATATTATTTACTAAAATAGCAAGTATTATTTGGCATTAAATTTATTTCATTAGGTACCTAATTTTAATGGTTTTTGGATTTGTCTACCAGGATTAGAATAATAAATATATTATAAATGACATAAAACTTAAAATTAGGGAAAAGGGCGTATGTATCGAGCACACGTGTCAAAAGTGAAACTTCTTTAACAAGATCAAAGATATCAAAATCGTCACCTTACTCCATGACGGTACTGCGAGCTTGAAATTTTACTTAACGCGCCTAAAGAAGTTTCACTTCAATACTTATTGGATAACTCGATATTTTATAAAAAAAATAAGCAAATATATCTCTCTCACCTATTAGCTTTCTCTCTCTGTCGTTCAGTCATTTCCATAATTTCATCTAACGCATTACTCTTGTTGTCTGATTTTTGTTTTTTACTTGACGTTTCTGGTTTTATTTTCGAGGTTTGTAACGCTGACTTTGGTAGTTCTGCCTTTTCTGTAATAAGAAAGAAACGAATGAGGTATCATGAATGGCCTAGCGTTCTAAGCGTTCTAAGATGTCGGCATAAAAAGTGAAGTCCCATGTCCCCTAGGCCCTAGTGGGGTAAGGGGCAGATGCATTATACATCTGTTTCACTGATCGATTTTCTTTAGGGACAAGTAGGTGATCAGCCTTCTGTGTCCTGCCAGACCAAGCCTTTTTTTTTTGTTCGTCTCCACCGGGAATCGAACCCAGGACCCCTCGGTGCTACGCTCACGCATACATACATTACATAATTACAAACCTTTCCTCTTTATAATATTAGTATAGATTTGAATGCCATAAAACCAAAAATATCAAATTCAACAATCACCTTGGTTCTTCCGTTTCAAATTCAAATTAAGAGTAAGTCTCTCTTGACTGCTCTCTCTCTTGAACTCTGTGTATTTCGGCTCTTCATCTTCCCTCTCTTTCCTTCCTCTCTCCACTTGCTTTTGGATAAATTCTAACATTCTTTCCTGTGAACAATATGAAAATTTTTTTAATCATGTTCATATTTTAAAAGTTTCAAAAAAAAATATGTCCTTATAGCCACAATAATTAAATAACTATGTTTATTACAACTAACTAGCTGCGCCTCGCGGTTTTACCCTCATTGCTCCACTCCTATTGGTCTTAGCGTGATGATATATAGCCTATAAGCCTTTTCGATAAATGGGCTATTTAACACTGAAAGAATTTTTAAAGTTGGACCAGTTGTTCTTGAGATTAGCATGTTCAAAGAAACTGTTCAGCTTTATAATATTAGTATACACAATAATCATAATTAAAACACACCAACCGGTATAATAAGAACCAGTTGCCCCAGCGTTTCCTAATTCTAATGAAATATCGGAACTTAGGCTATTTTTTTAGCTGCCATTTGTTCCTTATTACATCAGCTATCTGTCAGTGAAAGTCCCATCAAATGGGATCAGACATTTCAGATATTAACAGACAGAGACAAAAAATTACTATTTAGGGACACACATTACACAGTACACTGTATACATCCATATGCATTTAGTAAAAAGGTTATTTTAATGCATATTACAAACAGACACTCCATCTTATTATTGGAATAAATTACAAACCTGGTCATCTTTATCCATCTTCTCCTTTTTCGCTTTCGCCTCTTGCGCGGCGATAGTCGCCGGGTCCCTATCGATGTACGCTACGAACCATCCCTTCTCAGTTTCGTCAACCACGCACTTGCCCTCTCTGCCGAGCCACTTGACAAAGTCTGTGAGCGTCTCCCATTGTGTCGCGTTCATGTGTAAGTGTTCTCTGTGGATTAATGATAAGTTAGAAGTTAGTAGTAGTTGGATAAGTAGTAGTTTCTATGGTGATACATCTATACTAATATTATAAAGCTGAAGAGTTTGTTTGAACACACTAATCTCAGGAACTATTGGTCCGATTAAAAAAAAATCATTCGGTGTAAGATAGCCCATTTATCGAGGAGGGCTATAGGCTATATATATCATCTCGCTAAGACCAACAGGAGTGGAGCACTGCGGGTAAAACCGAAGAGCACAGGTAGTCATTAATTAAGGTAAAAACATGGAGATTAATTTTCTCTTCCTTCATTATAAGCTTGAATGTATGAAGTTAAAGCGCTATGTTTGATAAAAACGGTAAAACAGTATGAAACCAACTCACCTATTAGAAATATAGTCCTGGTACACTTTATTCGCATTTACACGTTTTGTGCCAAACTGACGACGTAATAATTCTAAATAACCGTCCGCAAACTCTTTGGAAAACTCGTCAATGTACTTGTTAGCGTTGTCAGCGAATAACAACAACTGCCTTTGATGTGATTCAGACATTGTGTGGCATTTGAACCCGTTTTCATCACGACACTGTTTTTGGCACATTTGGCAATACCATCGCAGTTTTTGCAAGCCTTTTGCCTTGATTTTGTTTGCTATGTACTTGGGTGTACCTTTTTCTGCTTTTCCACCCATTTTGATCCTGTGTTGTTAATGTTTTGGGCTTCGAAACTATGTTGTTGGTTGTGTTTAGTAATCTTTGTTACACGAGTACTTTTATGAAACACACATGGAATACGGGTAGTCGCTAATTTGAATGCATTTTAAGTAACTTCAGTAGCACATTGAATCTCTAATGAGTATTAGAAAACGAAACAAAACGAAGAAATTAAAACCGAGGAAAACACAATTGTTGACAAAAATGACAGAAATCAGAATTCAGAATTAATCAGAATTCAGATTTGACGTTTATGACATTTAAAATTACTATAGACAAGTCCCACAGCTCTATTGCTCTGAGTCCCACAGAGTAAATAATGAACTACAAGTCTTTTTGGCGCATATTTTTAACCAGTGTTTTTAGCCATTATAAAAATAAATGAACACACATTTGAGTGTTATTTAAAATAACTAAATGTCACCCCGGCTTCGCCTTCTACTGAGGAAGATTGGTCGCACGAACTCGGAAACCTTCGTGAGCTCATGCACAACGTTACTGAAGATTAATACATGATCAAATGCATATTTTACGATTCTTTATAGGACCTAAAGACGGACATTCCTTTTCTTTATATTTATACATACGAATATCATCAAGAAAATCCCTTGAGTCTTTCTTGAGCTATAAGTTTTTTAAGTTAACTTTATTTTCAAAATATATTTGTGAAAGTTTAAAAATCAATTAAATTAATACTACTATAATATGTTCCTAACTTCCTATCATTCGTACAACTCTTTACGCATGTTTCTTTGAGTGTATTAAATTCTTTTTAACAGTTAAATGCTAAATGAGATATGTAGGTATAATTACCTACTTGTATATAAAAACTATGAACTATTTTTAATTTGTCGTTAAATGACAAAATATAAAGACAAAACTCGCGTTATTTGACATTATTTAAGGTCTGCAGAACTATCGCAATTATTTTGAAGATTTACTAAAATATACGTGGAACAATGGACGTTTTGTGGTCGAAAGAAAAATTACTTAAAATATTCAGTAAAGTAAGAATGTAATTTAAATGTATTTAAAGAAAAATTATTGAAAAAGAAACTTGCAAATACAACATGGTTTGTTCACTAATTTTTTGATAGTAAATCTATTGAAAATACTGAGATAACATAACACGCTCGTCGCTTACGCCGGCCACTATCGCGGTACGCTCGCTTCGCTCGCTCGGCTCGTGCGGTAGTTCAAGAGCTATAACCTCACTATTGACCCTCAGTTTATGCAGAAGGTGGCAAGTTGAAATCTAAATTTTAATGTGTGGCGTTATATTATTATGTTGAAATTACATATACATACTGAGATAAATTTTTAGCGATTTATTTGTGGCTTGCACAAATTCTCTTTCTCTATTTCTATCCTTATTTCTGTCTTTTGGACTAGTATATGGAATAACATGTTAATATAGGCTTATATGTATTACCCGGCCTATATATGCAAAAGACAAGAAATTTATTATCATTTTTGAATATGTACTCTAATATTTTAATCTCAGAAACACTTAACTATGTGTACTTTATATAGAGCTATAAATTTAGCACATGTTTTAGTCTACATTCGACAATATCTACTTAGTTTTTTTTTTCAGAGTTCTATTCGATTATCGGTGGCCCAAGGATCAGGTGATGGTGGAGTCAATCGATGCTGTCGGTTGTGTGGGGGCGAAAATAATCTACGCAGCTTCTGCACATCCTACCTGTGGGAGGGGGCTGAGGAAAGATACGATCAGCTGCTGTATAACTGTTTTGGTGTTCAGGTACATTTATCATGATATTTTTTATTTATTCTTCACTAGAGGTCCGCCCCGGCTTCGCCCGTGGTACATATTTCGCACTAAAAGTAGCCTATGTCCTTTCTCGGGTATCAAAATATCTCCATACTAAATTTCATGAAAATTGGTTCAGTAGTTTAGGCGTGATTGACAGACAGAGTTACTTTCGCATTTATAATATTAGTATGGATTTATTCTCCATTGTACAATGGGTCGTATCTTATTTCATAAATGTTTTATTAAAGTCAAATGTACAAATGGCGGCCTTATGGCTCTAAGCCATCACTGCCGGGAAATCTTCATTAATATAATTAAGATAAAATATTTCCTGTTCTTGTCATTTAAAAACTCATTATATTAGTTACGTGAGAGGTTTTGAAATATTTTCACGATCTCAAATCGCTTGAAATTTTCAAAGAAAATAAAAACATGATTACGAGGCGGGATTCGAACCAGCTACTTTCGCCATACCGTGGAAACGCCTGACATCCAGATGTCCCGAGATCGCTAAAAATTTCCTATTTATAAAGCATTTGAATGCTATAAAACTAAAAACTGAATAACTATGTGATTTTGTAGGTCTCACCATCTGACTGCATGATTTGCGAAAATTGCATTCGACAGCTTCGTAATACACAACGATTTCGCGCTTTAGTTCTATCAGCTTTCGCCAGTGCGCCGAGTGAATGTGAGTATTGTCAAAATTAACAATTTCAAGTTTCCGAACTTTATTTTTACATGGCAATATGCTAAAAAGACGTGTGTGCTGAGCACACGTGTCAGAAGTGAAACTTCTTAGGTACCAAAATCGTCGCCTTACTCCATGTATTGTATTGCCATGACGAGACCTTGAAATTTTACTCTCAACGCCCCCAATGAAGTTTCACATCAAAAATATGATGCTCCCTTTTCAATTTAAAAATAGACCATCAAAAAATATGTGTAGTAAGAATTAGTAAAAGGCCTTATAGGCCTTTGCACAAAATATATTTTTATACAATTATAGTATAAATAAAAACAATTTCACAGATTCAACACGTCACTCGCAAATGAGCGGCAGGGGAAGCTGTAGACGTAAAATAAAGAACAAGAAACGTTCAACCGTAGAGCTGTCAAAGAAAACAACAAAGATGTCCATAAACAAGCGGCGATCTAGGAAGTCTTTTTCAAATAATATCACCGAAATGAAGAGGACCAATATCGCTTGTTCTATGTGTAAACAGAGGTACAATAAAATGAGATGTTTTACTTTACGCTATTTATTTAAGAGTGAGTATCTAGAAGATTGGTAATTTTGCTCTATACCCCCTCTTAACGTTAATGTTAATATAATGTGCTCTTATATTTTTCACAAATAAATAGGACCAACCAAATAATCATCAAAAACGAGTCACCCAGTCGAAAGGTTTGAGGTAACATACAAAAATAAAATGCATTCGAGTTGAGCACCTCATCTTTTTTTGAAGTCTGTTGATTAGGCATAGTCATTAGTACTTTTAATCGTTAGACACTTTTTACATACTTATTTTAAAATTATTTCATCCTAATATAAACTTAACGACTTACATTATTTTGAAATAGGTACCCAATGATACTACCAGTGAACGAATCGCACCTATTCATTTGCTCTCGATGCAAGCAGAAGAGTGCACCAAGTAACAGGGTCTGCAGGAAGTGTAACATGATCATGCCTTCAAATATGTTACGGGAACACTTAGAAATGCATGCGAAACCGGAATTACGGGGTAAAAGCAGGTAAATAATTAATTTACACGAGTTATAATTAAGGGGATCCATAAATTTCGTGAGATGTTTTAGCGGTGGAGGGGGTCGAGTCAAATCTCATCTGTAATAACGGTAGTATAGAATAAGTGACAAATTAATTATTATGGTTGAGGGTAAATCTGTTTCTTTTTAATAAACCAGTCTGTCGTTGAAGCCCGCCTTTCATTTACGTATCATTGGCGACGAGGCAGGATTTTTTTTTCCTTTGTGTTTAAACTATTTGTTTTTTGCGAAATCCAAGATGCCTATCGGTAAAATTGAACCTTTCAACTTGAGTTCGAAGCAGTGGCCAGCGTATATACGACGAGTAAATCAGTACATTAAATTGAACGAAATTGGTGACGATTTAAAGGTGTCCATGTTGATAACGGTCGTCGGCGAAGAAACATACGCGTTGATGTGCGATCTATGTGCTCCGAGTTTCCCTGAAAATAAAACTTATGAACAATTAATACAAATTGTGACGGAACATTTGGAACCTCAGCGTTCCGAGATCGCCGAGAGACACGTGTTTAGATTACGACGTCAGCGTGCCGGCGAATCGCTCACTGAGTACCTACAGGCGTTAAAGCACCTCGCGGCTACTTGCAATTTTGGTAAATGCAGTTCGTGTTCAACTCTTGAGGAGAACCTGCGCGATCAATTCGTGTCGGGACTATCGAACGATGCGATGCGTTCCAGAATATTTGCCGAGAAAAAAATTCAGTACAGGGAGGCCGTGGAACTCGCGCTAGCTTTAGAGGCTGCGGAGAAGCATGCAGAAGTGAGCGGCTCCACCGGGGCGGGGACGACGGATTCAACGGCAGCGGCGAGCGGCGAGGCGGGCGAGGGCCTGCACTACGCGCGCGGCGGCCGGCGGCGGCTCGGCCGGCCAGCGCGCGCGGCCGCTGCGGGCTGCAGGCGCGCGGGGCGCGGGCCGCACGCTCGAGGCGCGGCCGGCCGCCGGCGCGGAGGCGCTAGGGCACCGCGGGCGCAACTGTTGGCGCTGCGGCAAGGCGCATGCGGCAGAAAAGTGTCAGTTTAAGCATTACAACTGTGATGAGTGCGGCCAGCGGGGCCATATAAAAGTGATGTGCAAACGTGTGTCAGGTCGGCAAAATTTCGTAAGCGACGAGTCGGACGACGACGGTTTGTACAACATCGACGTTACGACACGAGGTAACCAACCATTCTTTGTTGACTTGTTAATTGACAATAAACTTATTCAATGTGAAGTGGAAGTCGTATTTCGGCAATAAGCGAGGATATGTATAATCGTTTGTTCTCGCATAAATTAATAAAAGCTGATAATTTAATTTTACGTTGTTATTCGGGTTCACGAATTCAATCTCTGGGTTTCATCGAGGTGGACGTACGTCTGGGCAGAGTGTATAAAAAAGAATTACGATTATATGTAATTAAACAGGGAGCACGGCCTTTGTTAGGAAGAGAGTGGATGCGTGCGTTAAACATTACAGAAATCCGCCTCAATGAAATCAGTGAGGATGAATTCGTGAACCAGTTATGCAAAGAATTCCCAGAAGTATTTTGTGATAAGTTAGGTACTTGTAAACAAACAATTCGATTACGACTCGCGGATAACGAACCGGTTTATGTGCGAGCGAGACCGGTGCCGCTAGCGCTGCGCGAGAGGGTTGAGAAGGAGCTAGCTCGTCTCGAGGCGGACGGCTCGATCTATCGCGTTGAATATTCAGACTACGGGACCCCGATCGTACCCGTTGTAAAAAAGAATGGGGAAATTCGAATCTGTGGTGATTACAAAATTACAATTAATCCAAAATTAAAGAGGGATTTTTATCCGTTACCGCGTATTGAAGAATTGTTTGCTAGCTTAAGGGGAGGTGAGAAATTTACAAAGATTGATTTAACACACGCTTATGAACAGTGTATTCTTTCGGATGATTCACAACCGTACACCGCTATCACTACGCATATGGGCACTTTTGCATACCGGCGCACCCCGTACGGTTTATCTTGTATACCCGAAAAATTTCAAAAATTAATGGAAGAAACCCTCCGGGGAGTGACGGGATGTGTCGTATTTTTAGATGATATCTGTATAACGGGTTCTAATAATTCGGAACATATGAAAAATTTGAAATTAGTGCTCGAACGGTTACGGGAAATGGGGCTCACTGTTAAATTAAGTAAATGTAAATTTTTGCAAGATTATGTGAAATATTTAGGGTTTATTATAAATAAGGAGGGATTACGGCCGGATCCAGAAAAGTTAGAAGCTATTTCCAGTGCACCCACACCTAATAATGTTTCGCAACTTAAGAGTTTCCTAGGCATGCTTAACTATTACGGTCGATTTATTCCTAATTTACCTAAGTACTATATTACAACCTTTACATAATTTATTAAAAAAGGACGTGAACTGGAAATGGGATTCAAACTGTAGGGAAGCGTTTAATGAAGCAAAGCGATCACTCTTAAGTGAACGGTGTTTGGCACATTACGAGGAAGGACGCGAGTTAGTATTAGCGGTGGATAGTAGCGCGTACGGGCTGGGCGCTGTGCTGGCGCATCGCTACGCGGACGGCAGCGAGCGGCCGGTAAGCTGTGTGTCGCGCACGCTTAACTCGGCTGAACGTAATTACAGCCAACTTGACAAAGAAGCGCTCGCTATTCTGTTCGGTGTAACGAAACACCACCAGTATTTATTCGGTAGACGATTCACATTACGCACAGATCACCAACCACTAACATATATTTTTGGCAGTAAGGGCGGTATTCCGCAGACGGCAGCGAGCCGTTTGCAGCGATGGGCAGCGCGTCTGGCTGCATACGATTTTAAGATTGAATTTGTTAGGTCGGCGGACAACGGGCCGGCTGATGCGTTATCGAGGTTACCGTTAACACGAGAGGGTCGCATTACAGACTCAGTAGATTATTTAAATTTAGTTGCGGACGCATTACCTGTTTGTTACAGTGATGTCGCTGCGGAAACGGAACGTGACAACTTATTGTGTAAAATTAAGCGGTATATTATTTTTGGCTGGCCGCTTAGTCCGAGTTGCGATGAGGAGAAACCCTATTTTGCTAGAAAACAGGATTTTGTAGTTGAAAAGGGGTGCGTTATATATAAATATAGAATAGTCATTCCTTACGCTTTACAAAACAAGATTTTAGAGGAGATTCATGAGGGGCACCTTGGTATGAATAAAATGAAAACTTTATCACGAAATTATGTATACTGGGCGAGTTTAGATAAGGATATTGAAGAAACATGTAGGTCGTGTTCGGCGTGCCGCTCGGTGCTGGACGCGCCGGCGCGCGCACAGCTGCACCCGTGGGAGTTCCCGCTGCACCCGTGGCAGCGCGTTCACGCCGATTTTGCAGATTGCGGGGGTGTACGCTATTTAATTTTAGTGGACGCACATTCTAAGTGGATTGAAGCTTATCCAATGCGGTATACGAATGCAGATTTCACTATAAAAGTTTTGAGAGGCATATTCGCAAGGTTCGGTCTACCATCGCAACTTGTAACTGATAACGGTCCACCCTTTTCTTCGTATGAGTTTAAGACTTACTGTAAAAATAATTGTATTAGGCACACGACTTCGGCCCCTTATCGGCCACAAGGGAACGGGGCGGCGGAAAACGCCGTTAAAATAATTAAAAAAACAATTAAAAGAGCGTTATTTGAAGGCGAGGACGTGAGCACAGCACTAAATAAATTTCTTTTTAAATATCGCAATTGTGAGCACGGCACTGCGGTTCGCGATAAACAGGAAAAGCAAATAGCGCGCAGTTCGGCGACGCTAAGGGAGTTTAGCGTGGGGGATGCTGTGCTCGCGAGGGATTATAGGTCTAAGGAAGATAAGTGGGTAGAGGGCACTGTTTCTAAAAAGACAGGGCCGGTTTCATATAAAGTCGAGTTAGGGAACGGTATCGAGTGGCGAAGGCACGTCGATCAGATAATATCCGCGAAAAATAGGTTCTCGTTAACACGGACAAATGCCACCTGTGCAAACGACGCGGGTGACCTTGAGGCCGGTAAAAAAATCGAGGGGGAGACGTGGGAAGACGCAGCCAGTGGTGACGAAACAAATCACCAGTCAGAGACTGCAGGGCTGTCCCCACCGGCCCGCGTAGAGGCGGCACCAACGGCGTCGCCGGTTAGCCCTGAGACATCACAAATGTCCGCTCGTGCACTGCGTGCAATTAATCGAGCAAAAAAATTATTGTAACGAAATAAATTATGTAATTTAGGTTCTAGTAGTAAGTATTTACAGTGGTGGTCACATAATTAAAGACACCTCCTAATTGACCATAAAAGATTTACATTAGGAAGTACAATTATCTGAAAAAGGTATTTAATCTAGTATTATTTTTATTAAACCATACAAGACAATATGTTCTTTAAAATGAGGGACAAAAAATAGGTATATTCCTTGTTAGTTTCGACACTTGCTCTCTGTGGGAATGTAACACAAACTTTGTTTACGTACGTGTAGCTGGCCACTTAATTAAAGACAACAAGAAATGAGTTATAATTTTTTATAAATAAAAAGAAACAACATTGTGCGTTTATCATTTTGCCGCGTAATTTAATAAATCGTTGACACTCCATAATTTTTTTGGCTATTTTTAACTTTTAAAATTAAAATTCATACGTTAAATTGTTTTAATATCAATTATTATGGTTAAAAACAAGAGTTGCAACTCGTCCACAAGAAAAATTATTTTTAACTTCCATGATAATTAAAATGTTCCAAGGATATGGTTATGAATGCTATAAAACATGTCAAGATGTTCCACACGACCAAAAACGTACTCAGAAAAGCAAAACTAAGTGAAACTACTCGGCCGAAAGATTCAAAAATGGTGTCGTTGGCTAAAAAAGATCCATTTCAAGGGTCGGAACTGATACAGTTCAGAGTTGTATGGTGCAGCAGGCTTGAAGGGGGGTCTGCAAGGGCAATTAGACGGAGACTGTGTGGGGAAAACTTGCACTGAAGAGTATTTCGGAAAGTACCACTTTTGAAAAAACAAAATGTGAAGGCAAGATTTGACTTTGCTACAAAATACGAACTTAGGACTGAACGAGAATGGAAACATGTGCTGTTTTTGCATGAAACTAAGATTAATATGATTAATTCTGTCAGAAAACAATATGTAAGACGCCATCTCAATAAGGAAATGGATCCAAGATACACTAATAAGTAGTCATACATCGGGGTGGAAATATCAATGTGTGGAGCTATTTTTCTGGACTTGGCGTTGGATCTGTCAAAAAGACAGAAGGCAACATGGATAAATTCCAGTACAAGTATATTTTAGAGCAATCTATGCTGCCCTATGCGGAGGAAAATTTACCTTTTGTTGGGACTTTTCAACACGATAATGATCCTAAGCACACATCAAAAGTAGTGAAATGCTTGTTAAGGAACCAATCTGTAACTGTTTTGGATTGGCCCCCTCACAGTCCGGATTTAAATCCGATCGAAAACTTATGGAATCAAGAAAGAAAGAAGTCGTGGCAAAGCGGTCAACAAACGTCGACTAACTTTGCAAAGCATTTTTGAAGAATGGAATCAAATTAGTGACGCAACTTGTACAAAATTAGTTGCTTCTATGCCCAAGAGATGTAAACCGTCATTACTACCAGTCTACCAAGGGACATGCAACCAAATATTGAAAAGTGTAAAAATGTTTTGTAAATACGTTAGACATTTTGTGTTGGAAAAATAATCTCATTAAAACAATAATTTTTTATATTTCATATAAGCGAGTCTTATGTCTTTAATTATATGGCCAGACCTTTGCTAGGTTAAAACTGCTAGTAGTAAGGATGAACCGATTAAAATTTAACAAACCGACAAGTTTTGTAGATAAAATTTAGTTTAGCATTAAACAACACATACCTGAATATTTTAAAATTATTTAACAAGTTCCAATGATAGTGTAAAAAAAAATGTTGAGAGAAATGTCTTGGGTAGTATAAAATGCTCTTAGTGTCTTTAATTATGTGACCACCACTGTATATAACATTAAGTATATGCAATTTGGGTTACGGTATTTATATGTATAGTTGTGCGATCAAGGCGTTTCCTTATGTTTATTATGTTTCAAGCTGTCTTTTAAGTTTGTATGTTAATTACTGTTGTGTCTTTTAAGTTTGTGTGTTAATTACTTGTCCTATATTATGTTATTGTGATCTTGTTGCGGAGGAGTGTAATAACGGTAGTATAGAATAAGTGACAAATTAATTATTATGGTTGAGGGTAAATCTGTTTCTTTTTAATAAACCAGTCTGTCGTTGAAGCCCGCCTTTCATTTACGTATCATTGGGGTCGAGTCAAATCTCATCTAGCCTTACGCTGGGGAGACGGGGCCGGTGTCTCGGCAAATATCACGCAATTTATCAAAAATAAAAAAAATCCTCGCGTAATTTATGGACGCCCCCTAAGACATGAATAGACTATCCTTTATTCTTTATATATTCTATCCTTTATTCTTATTTTATACTTCTTATTTCTTACAGACTTTGTACGCTTCCGAAAAAGTCAACACAAATTTTAAGAACGGAAAGCCGTTTGACGCAACTAAAACACTATTGCACGCTATGTCCCAAAAAATATGCAAATGCACAGCATCTGGCAACACACATGCAGACGGACCATAGAAAACAAGATTATCTATGCGCAGTCTGTGGTAAGAATTACAAAACGCGGGAAATGCTTGACAGGCACATGAGGATGCACACGGGCCAGCCGATTTATCAATGTGACATTTGCTTGAGATATTTCAAGGGTAAACGAAATTTTCAGTCGCACTATTTAACGCATGAAAGATAGTTCTAAATTATTGTAAAAACGAAATCGTGGGTTACTCAATTTAATGATAAATGAATCGTAACGTTTTGTAAACGTATTTGTTCTAGATTATAATATAATGAAAAGAGTTCCTAATTCTTAAATTATTTGAATACTAGGTCAAAATTACAAATTGTAGTCTCATCATATGTACGGGACATACTACATGGTTGTCTAATTTTTATGACTAGAAAATAGAAATAATAAACGATTTAAAATATTTCTGGTCCAATTATGAATAAAACAATCATGTACCGTCGTAAAATATATCATTATTATATTATCTATGTTTAATAATATTATAACGATGTTTCGTTGTGTGAATAATGTCTGTGCAGGTTTTCAACAGTTTTTTTTACATTCAAATTGTGTTTTTAAAAAGAGTTTGTAAGCAAAATCTCTACACTACGGTTTGGAATAATAATTATGCAGGCATTATTATTCTAAATCTGGTTACGTTGTAAGCGCCTTTTGGCGGGATGTTTTTATATTTGTTTTTTTTTCGTGTTTGTATGAAAATTAAAAGCCCTATTGCTTTGTTTAAATGTGTTTTATTTATAGATTATTGAAAGACGACGAATTTTAAAGTCATCGTGTGTACTTAGTGACTACTGAATCTTAATTAAATAAAAATTCTTCTTTATATAAATAATTTATTTCATCTATCTCTATTAAATAACAATTATAGTGGCCCACGTATTCTTCATTATATGATAAAGGATCACGAGAGAATTTTTTTAATGCTAAATTATAAATACCCAAAATCATTTACATATTATTATAAAAATGTAACTAATTACTTAATTTAAAAACAAAATCAATTTTCGCTAAATCATGCGAATTTCGAGCAAGGTTACCTCGCGCGTCATCTATAATTAATATTAATTAAAAATATTATTATAAAAAAAAAAACATCAATAACCCGCCAAACTCAAGCAAATCTTTAAAAATAAAAATAGGTACCTAACAGTTTTCTTAAAATAGATGAAAAAGGGTCGAAATCGCGCCAAAATCAAGCAATAAAAAAACCTTTTATGAAAAAAAAAACAAATTCCCCGCCAAATTACGCGAATCTCGAGCACGGTTTCCTCGATTGCGGCGCGGGTAACAACCTCAACGACGCCATGTTGCTCTTGGACGCTGACAGCTCCTTCCTCAGTCGCACAATGTCGATCTCAACCTGCCGTTTACGCTGGAAATGCACTGTATTATTATTTTGTATCGCGTTCAGTGGTTAGTTAAATAAGTTTTTATTATTACTAGCTGTCCCGGCAAACGTTGTTTTGACTTACTCCTATCACTAAGGGGTATGAAAAATACTTAGATATTGACCGATTCTCAGATCTACCCAATGGCACACAAAATTTCACGAGAATCGGTCCAGCCGTTTCGGAAGAGTATGGTTACTAACATTGTGACATGAGAATTTTATATTTATTTATAGAGAAGAAGATAAGAGATGAGATATATCTTGGCCAGTGGCGTAACGTGCCTTGGGGGCCCCGTATAATTATTAGGGGCCCATAAGGTTTTTATAGATATGAATTATTATAAAAAAAATTGTTCGTGTTTTTTTTATTTATCTACACACTAACTACTGAAATAATTAGATTTTTAAGGTTTGGTCATTGTGATACACTGTAGAAAAATATGAATAAAAAACAAAAATATACTATGAATGGAGCACTCCCCGTTGCATTAGAGTACAATATCAGTTAATCATGTATTTAGATTTTCAAGAATTAGGTACTGCGAGAGGTAAAATATTAAAAATTAAATTTAATATGTTATTCACAATCAATTAAAAAAACACTTAGTATTGTATTTTTACTGGAATAAAAAGTGGCCGTTATTTTATTTCGAATATCATATATTTACTTGATAGTTCAATATAACTATTATAGTTACCTTCAATTCGTTAGCCAGTTTAGCCTCCACTTGCGCAAGTCGCTGTCGCAAGTCAACAATATCTCGCATAAGTCTTGCAGCTGCTAGCTTGTAGTCTGCCTGAAAATTGGTAATCAAATTCTTAATTAAAGAATTAGGTGCTAATGTTTTATCTATATTAACTATACTAATATTTTAAAGCTAAAGAGTGTGTTTGTTTGTTTGAACGCGCTAATCTCAGGAACTACTGGTCCGATTTGAAAAATTCTTTCGGTGTTAGATAGCCCATTCATCGAGGAAGGCTATAGGTTATATTTTATCAAGACCAATAGAAGCGGAGCCACGCGGGTGAAACCGCGGAGCGCAGCTAGTAACTAACTGAAACTTACTTCTGAAACAACTACGAACGACTATGTTTAATTAATTGAAATGATTATTTAAAACCTGTTAGATTTATCGAGCAATCGACATCGAAAAGCGAGCAATGTTACTTTATATAAGTAAGATACAAGTTATATAGTATAGTATACGGCTTACAACTTTAGAAGGAGCATTCTTAGCGACGTTTCTGCTGACGATGTCCGGTAACTGTGACACGGAGCATGGAGTGAATATATCGTTCGGTGCTTTTGTTACTCCTTGGATTGCCTGCAATTATAGAAAAGGAAATTTTTAAAGAATATAAACCACATTCGACTTTCGACTGATTCGAATCCATACTAATATTATAAATGCGAAAGTAACTCTGTCTGTCTGTCTGTTACTCAATCACGCCTAAACTACTGAACCAATTTTCATGAAATTTGGTATGGAGATATTTTGATACCCGAGAGGCTACTTTTTACCCCGGGAAATAGGATAGGTTTTATCCCGGAAATCCCACGGGAACAGGAACTATGCGGGTTTTTCTTTGACTGCGCGGGCGAAGCCGCGGGCGGAAACCTAGTTTTCTATAAAATAGTATGTACATAATATTTTAATTAATGTACAACACATTGCAAGTTTATTTCACAGCACAGTACGAAAATGGTTTCTATAGGATGTTTAAAAACTTGATTTTTAATTAGGTAGGGAGAGTAGATATTATACTGTAAAAGTCTATAAATTTTCAAGAACTATTCTGAAATTGATACAAGTTTCTTCAATAAAAGCGCTAATACAGCTTTATGGAAGACCCCTTTCATATTATAAATCTCATTTCTATGTCTATTTTTTTATTTTTTATTAATTGGGATCTCTGTGAGTTTAAAAATATTGTGGTTGTGTGTGATTATTGCAAAAACAAACTACTAGGCTAAACTACTATTTATCTTTATAATATCCGTATGTATGTATATGTATAATACTTATATGTAGTCTTATACTTATTTATTTAATGATTTTTGTGTTCTGCACCATCAACCTCATCATAAAACGTAATTCTCATGATCCTCGACTAAAGGTTGCCTGGAAGAGATCGCTGCTTTAGCGATAAGGTCGCCTTTTTGTACGTGTTTGTTTGCATGTGTTTTTTCATATTGTCTCCTTGTGTTGGTGCAAATAAAGTATTTTCATTCATTCATTCATTAATTCATTCATTCATTCATTCTACTAGGCTATGCTAAGATAGGCCAAAAGTTTTTAAGTAGGTAGCTATTTCTTTTAATAAAAGCAATCAACTAAACTAACATGCACAACCGCGTTCCTCGCGTGTTGGACGTGATGTGACTCTTCCTTCTCCAAATGCCGCTTCAGGTGTTCTATCTCGCTTGTTATGTTGTGCTTCTCTTTCTCGAGCCGATGGTTCGCTTGTTTTAATGCCTGTAACGATATAGGTTTTCCCTAAGTTTTATGGTTTTACGCTCATTGCTTCACATTATTATTAAAATTTTTACCACAGAATATACATATGTATCATGTAGGGCGTATGCACATTATCTATGTGGTTTTAGAGGCCACAGATTGCAAATCTATATGCAACAGCCTAAGGTCACAGCCAACTATGCCAACCAAATTTTTATATAGCCATTCAATTAACAGCCTGAATGATATCCATCCGAACATTATGTAGTAAATAATATTTTGTAAAAAATATTATGCTTGCTGGGCTTTTATAAAACTTAGACCCGATTTCACCAATATTTTCTAAATCAGAGATTTATTAATCGAGCTTCAAAATAAACATGTATTTTAACATCGTTGTCAACTCTTCAGGTCCCAAGAAGGAAATCTAACAGCCGTTTATCAAATCGACCTATAACTGAGCGACTCACGAATCATTCATTCGTATTTTAAACCGCCCGAAACAAAATGTCATAGTTGACAATGCCATAGTTTCGCACATTAGGGCTATTTGTTCTAGTTGTATAATAACTGTCATGTTTGGTAATTCGACTAAATCGAGATGTTCTGATACAGTATAAAATTTAATAATCATGTAGTAACTTTTACGTTTACTGGTTTAACCTCCTGAGACCCAGGATTTTTTTTTCTTTCTTTTTTAATAAAAATTAGCTGTATCTGTTCTAATGCAATTATAGATATTCAAAAAAATGGAAAAAAAAATATTTTGTGGAAAACTTGGATTTTCTTTATGTCATTTATATATTACAGGGGGTCCCAGTTCCAAGTGGAATAAGTTTATGAAAATGAAGAAAAACTACATGTTTTCTTAGTTATTTCATATTTTTAAACTTGAATCTAAATATTCATTATTCTATTCATTGTTCTGTGTCTATTTTTTGTACCTTGGTTCAAGGAAAGGTATTTTTAAGGGTGAGAAACGACCAGTTCAAGTATTTTACACCGGCCGGCGGTGTATTTATATTGTCACGTTCACCCCTAGGTCTTATTTCTAATCCATCCTCTCGGTCAGCCTCCTCTAATGCTTGGTCCACGTCATGTGTGTCCCCGAGATGGTCTGCCAACAACTGAAGATGACATACATAGTGACGATTCTGTTTGGACATGACTCATAATTATTGGACGAATGGAAGAAGAATCATTTTCTGGTATTCGGGAGGCGTCATCGGTATCATTTGGGGGATTATCTTCATCTCAAACATTTATTATTCAATTAGACTTCTTCTAAAAGCACTTTTGAAACGTCATAACAGTATTAACGTTTACCACCGATTCGGAAAGCAGTATCTATGGAGAAGAACCGGCAAGAAACTCCATAGGTCCATCATTTAGGTCAATATTTGACTCATACAGGTGTTGGTACACCTCAGTATCTTATAATCCTTGAAAATTATACTAAAATCTGTAACATAAACTGAGGAATGTCATATAGGTAATACATGGGGCCCTTGTAACCAATACCAATTTGGCAAGAATTGAGACCAAATGTCTTACCAGTATGACATAAAAGAAAACATTCATATTTTTCACAAGTTTTAGATTTATTTTACAAAATAACTATTGCGGTTGCAAAAATAATATGTATTATAATTAGAAATACAAAGATATACTGCAATATACTTAAGGTTCCACTAGAAATGTAAGATAACTGACCACGTGTTTTCCGTCGCACAGCCACCGTCAACTTCGAAATGAGATTACTTCAAATCACTGTCACTTATAAAACCAAAAACCGTTTAGTATAGAGGATGACATACCACTACATCGATTTGAGGTATTATTCCCGCATATACGCAAAAGATGGCGTTGAAATATTTTTTTATTGTCTATGTAATATATATATGACCGCAGGCCCCAGGAGGTTATATGTCAAACGATTTGGTCGTTACCATGGTTACAAATGTTTGATGTTATTTGGAGATTGTTTTGTTGTGATTTTTCTTGTGTTATTTTAATTTTATTTTGAGTTGAATAAATACAATAATGTTGAAGAAAAATCGCGGTTCAATTTCACTTGGTAGAAGGTAAACTGGATCTGGTTGAAATTACGAAAAAAAATTCGGAGTCCGAAGGAAAGTGGGGAGATATCTCATACTAGAAGAGCAATTAACAAGAAAAATAAAGACAAAGATAAAAGAAAGCAGTAAATTAATAGTAAATTCTTGTTCGTAATAACCTAGTATCTAGTTGTTATAACCAATTTATTGAATGATGTTGATAGGTACAATCTAAGGGTACAATAAAAATGTTTTATAAAAACACAAGTTTTATTTATTTAGGTAAGTAACTAACATGAAAAATTACATATTTCTATAACAATGTCACATTTAAATTAAATTAGGATCATCATCATCGTCAGCCCATATACGTTCTCACTGCTGGGACATGGGATTGGTAGTGCTAACTTAAACTTAAACACGGTAAGGGATCAGGTCATTATCCACCACGCTATCTTATGATATTATGTCGGTTTCCTCACAATGTTTTTCACCACTGAGCCATCACTGCACTGCACTACAATAAGCAGTTGGTCTGTAGGTGAAACTGATTGATTCCTTAAACAGAATTTAAAATTAAGATAAGTAGGTACATTTCATAATCATGAGGAGGCCTGAGCCTTACCTGAGTAGTGGTGAAGTTTACATTTGAAGTACCTATATTGGTATTCAATACTAGATTTGACATGACTCACAGGATTATTATGGTTTAATTGAAAATAATACAGTATGTAGGAAGGAACCTTTTATGCACATAAATATAAATATTACCTCACGAGATAGTTTTACTTACAGATCCGACGGTTATTCGAGTTTATCTTCAATTAATTGCAATACTTCCAAAACCGATTGTTTTGATAAACGAAATCTTGTACTAAAATCAACATCATCATATTCTACGAAACAATGACGACCTCTTTATAAATTCTGGGCCGTCGCGTTCGCACTATATTATACTTAATCCAAATTATACAAATCATCCAACACATCTTCATTTTCAAAAATAAAATAGGTAGTATGCAGAGTCCATCTTGACAGCAAGAAAACATCAAATCATTTTTTCTAATCGCTTGTTAAAAATTTAAAGAGCCTCTATGCCAGTAATTAAATATGATGCCGTGTTAAGGAAACTAAACCTCGATTAGGTCATGGTGGGACACTCTCTTACATTGATGTCCTGTTAAAAGAGTTAACAACGTGTTAAACTAACTAACAGAGCTTGGTGAAACTGGGCCTTAAGCTTATTGTAGGTATTATAATATGATCTCTGATTAAGCGTAATACCTCAACTTAAGTGGTAATACCTTCATCTGATCCCGCTTCTCATAGTGACACTCTTCGACCCTCCTCTTGAGTTTCCTCCTCAACTCGTCGAGGAGGGAAGAGAGGGTCGCGCGGTTGGACTCCAACTCAGCGCGGTGCTGCACTATTTGGTTGATTGCTGTTAGAAGTTTTATACCTGGATACAGGAAAATAGTTTTTTAGATCGGTTAGTATTTTTATGGCTGGAATGAGGGAAAATAACATATTGTAATAATCTATAGCAACTATTAATAGTGTGGGGGAAGGAAGGTGAAATTCCTTCATTGAAAAAGGAGCATTCTCTACTAGACTGCCGCGCAACTAGCCGCAGCCGGTAAGACTGATTGATATTGCCGGAATGTTGTAGGTATATTCGCGATTCAGGTTTCGGTACAATTTAACAAATTAATTATAAAGTTTGGATGTATTTGTTACTTAATCACACAAAAATTTTGATAAAAAATGGCAATGTTAAAGCATAATTTAGACACGGATATTAATTTTTGCCCGTAGAGAGTGATTTAACCATGTTGTGGAACGTCGATCCTGCTATTATATTTTGGTTACAATAAAATCATCGCTTGTTGGCTGCAGTGCAAATCAGTGCAATTTTTTTAGGATTCAGTCAGGTTAACTTATTCCTTACCTAATTATTAAGTTCAGATTTTAAATTCAAAATTATTATCAGTTAAGTTTCTTGTTAAAATACTTACGTTGCTCATTAAGTCGAAATCTTTGCGCGGCTGGTACGTACGAACAACTATCAGGGCTCGGGGCCCCGGAATCTATTCCTGGGAACGACTGGGGCCCCGCGTAGTCCGGCATCATTGTTTCTGAATGATCCTGTGTGATAAATATTTATAATTACCAATATATGAAATGAAATGAAATGAAATGAAAAATATTTATTTAGACCCACATTACCCACATTCGGTCAGCCTTTCTTGAGGTAAGTATAAGTAGTATCACAGGTAGTATACATATGAGTATACACGACTTTCTTTGTTTTTCCGCTCACATTGTCGTGTTCTTTAAAAACTAATAATTTAATTTTTATTCGTTTTTAATGAGAATTTTTTTTTTATTTCATATAAGGCGATTAACACACGGCACCGCGCACCGCGGCGGTTGGCAGTGAATCCCTACGAGGAACGGACTGTTCGACCGCGCGGTCGGGCGGTGTATGTGTGTTTGGTATCAACGGATTTAATAGAAGCCAATGCAACTTGAGAACCGCTTCACCGCCAACCGCGGCGGCACGCGGCACCGTGTGTTAATCGCCTAACTAATTATTAAAAATTAACTTAACATTCACTGATAATTGTTATGGACAGTAGATAGAAGCACTAATTAATTCTAAATTGCACTTACCAAAGACTTGTATTTCGGCAGATCGTCACCAGAAAATCGCACGGTGTGATGCCGCAGCTTTGGCGTGTTCGGGTGCATTATTTTCAGCGCCATCTTGTTTTCGGGAGCGAAAATCTAGTTAATTTCATTGTTTTTAATAATATTAATCGATAGTAAAATAAAAAAGAGTGTGTGTGCTGATCACACGTGTCAGAAGTGAAACTTCTTTGAGAAGATTCAATGATACCAAAATCGTCTTACATCGTCCATGACGTGACCGTATTGCCAAGGCGCGTCTTCGACTTCGTCTTCTGTAGGTACCTACTTCTAAATTGAAATTCTGTACTAGAATTATATTATGGAGAATTTTTTCTCATAGCTGGCAGGTCGGCAGCAAAGTGACCATAAGCTATGAACATTTTCAGAGCTGTTATTAATTAGATAAGTAAACAACCCAAATCAACTCATAATTTTTTGTCTGTCTGTCAGGTTTATCTCGTTCAATTCTAATTTATTATCTGAATAGATTCGTTGAAATTCGTATCAATCTGGTAGGATGTGTAGACTTATACCTAGGGATTTGTTTCATCTATAAAAATATCTAGTTCATTATACTTAACTTAGAAAACTAATAAAATTTTGATATGATTATCTACCTATTGTAGTACCGTAAAATGGGGTTAATAGACACAACTTTCAACTTCTAGACTGATTTTCTTACACATTTTGTATTAAAGCTGTTATCAAATATTTGTCAAATTGCGAGTCTCGTTTTAATTTACCAAATAGTTATGCTTTGATTATACATAAATTTGAGAATTATTTGTGAAATAGGAAAAAGTAGGCCGTTTCTATTTACCTTGAAAGTGGGGTCAAAAGATACGACAGAGGGGTGAATAGAGAAAAAACTTAGGGTTGTCAAAATCAACTTGTATTGTACTTATGTACCTACTTATTCGTTTTTCAGTAAACAACTATCAACAATAATTGAAAAGTTTAATTTTTGTAATTATAATCATATTGGTAGCGTTTGTTGGTGAAAAGAGTTTGTATAAACAAATGTGTATGTCAAATACCTATGTGTCATCTTATAATTTCTCTCTTCCGTCTTTGCCCTTCGTACTACGCGCATCGTCTAATAAAGAATCTTAAGTTTATTTAACAATCTTTGCTTTTTCCTGCCCAAAACCCATCAGGTTATGGGCCCAGGACGTTATCTTTGCTCTGTATATAATTATTTTTGAGTTTTGGCAGAATAAAAGTAATTTTATATAAATAAACTAAAACGCCCGTCCATACATGTAAAAATGGCGACATCGACATCGGTTTCGACTTTAACTCCTGTGGAGAAGTTGAGCGGCATAGAAAACTACAGTAATTGGAAGTTCCAACTGAAAATGCTACTCATTCACGAGGACTTATGGGACGTCGTTTCGGAAGATAAAACTGAAGATGTCAAAGATGCGGCTCATATGAAGAGATCTCAGAAAGCTCTTGCTAAGATCTGTTTGTCAGTAAAGCCCTCGGTTTTTACGCATGTAAGGAACGCAGAGACGGCGCGGGATGCATGGATTAATTTGCAAAAGGCGTACGAAGACAAGGGGTTGTCAAGGAGACTGAGTTTGCTTCGTCTTTTGTTTGCAACAAAATTATGCGAATGTGAAAGCATGGAAGCTTACGTTGCGAAGATTAGCGACCTAAGTCAACAGCTGAACGATATTGGTTCACCTCTGGAAGATGATTTCGTTGCAGTTCTCTTACTGAGTGGCTTGTCTCAAGACTTTGATCCACTCATAATGGCACTTGAAAATTCTAATATCAAGTTGTCGAGTGAAGTGGTCAAAGCGAAGCTCATGCAGGAGAAGCATCGACGTGATGAAAAAGGTGATACGAGTTCAACAGCTTTGGTGGCGGCACGTAAGAAAATCAAATGCTTTAAGTGCAAGAAGCTTGGTCACTTCTCGAGGAACTGTAAATCTGTGAAACCAGTTAAGGCGGAGAGCTCAACAAACCAGTTACTATTGACAGCATTATCAGCTTGTGTGCAGAATGATATATGGTTAATAGACTCTGGTGCGAGTAGTCATATGTGTCATGACAGGAATATACTAAATAACTTTGTTCCTGGTTATGTGTCTGAAGTCAAGGTGGCTAATGGTGAAAAACTATTTACTGCTGGTCGTGGTGATGTAAAAGTAAATTTGAAATTAGGCATCAAAACAATCAGTGAAGTTTATCATGTACCGAATTTAGCTACAAACTTGTTGTCAGTCAGTGCGTTAACTAGGAAGGGTTTTAGAGTTATTTTTAATGAAAAATGTTGTAATATATTCTATGGTAAAAAGCTAGCAGCTACAGCTGTACATAAAAATGGTGTTTATCAATTAGAAACTGCAGAATCTGTTAGAGAGCGTGATCTGTGTGTGGTAGGATGTGGTGGCTGTTCTATGTTTTCAGGGAATAGTGTAGAATCTGCGACTACCAAGATAAATACAGAAGCTCAAGATTTAGTGCAGAAGAAAGCATCTGAGAGCTGTAAGAAAGAAACTGAGCTGAGTTTCCAGGCAGCTGCTAACTCTGTTACGCAGGAGACATGGCACAGGAGACTAGGACATCTCAATATGAGGAGTATGCATTTGTTAATGAAAGGTATGGCTAGTGGTATTACTTATGATAAATCACAGTTCAGTCAATGTGAAGCTTGTGTTAAGGGGAAGCTTAGCAAATTACCTTTTCCTAAGAAGGCACAAAGTAGGTCAAATGAACTGTTAGGTGTTGTACACAGTGATTTATGCGGGCCTATGCCAGTGAAATCTTTCGGTGGTGCTAGTTACTTCCTCACGTTTATTGATGATTGTAGTAGGAAAACATGGATTTATTTTCTGAAAAATAAGAGTGAAGTTTTCGATAACTTCAAACATTTCAAGGCAATGGTGGAGAACCAAACCAATAGAAAAATAAAATTGTTGAGGACGGATAATGGAGGCGAATATGTCAATTCTATATTCCAGGAATATTTGAAGGATAACGGCATCATTCACCAGACTACCATACCGCACTCGCCTCAGCAGAACGGTGTTGCTGAGCGGGCCAACAGGACAATCGTCGAGAAGGCTCGTAGCATGTTACGAGACGCAGGCTTAGATGGGCAGTTCTGGGCAGAAGCGGTCAATACCGCTGTTTATTTGAAGAACCGGTCCCCTACAAAAGCAGTCTACGGTAGCACGCCAGAGGAAAAATGGACTAATGAGAAGGTGAATCTTAGCCATTTACGTATATTTGGTTGTGTGGTTTATGCCTTGACACAGAATCGTAAGAAATTAGATTCAAAATGTAAACCTTACATTTTTGTAGGATATTGTGAAAATAGTAAGGGTTATAGATTGATTGATCCAGAGAATCTCAGCAAAATTATTAAATCAAGGGATGTTGCTTTCTTTGAAAACAAATTCTATACAAAAAACACTGAAAAATGTGAAAATGGTGATTTTTTCATGATGATAAATAATTTACAGACTGAGAATTTAAACTCAAATGATTCTCATGTTGAAGTGGCACAGTCTGAAAATTCACTATCACCAGAAAAAGGGGAAGAAAATGAGATTGTAACTAATCCCAGAAGACAGTGTATTTTTGAGTTAGATGACTCTGACAGCAGTAGTTCTGTTGATCCTTCCGATGTCACTTACATTCCAGGTGAATCGACACTTGAAGATGCGATGGATACATCGGAATATGACAGTGCGTGTACTGCAATGCTGACCTGCATTGGAGATGAACCAGAGACAGTTCAAGAAGCTCTAGGAGGGGCTGAAGCTGTTCACTGGAAGAAAGCAATGGCTGATGAGTATCAATCATTTATTAAAAATAAATGTTGGACATTAACTGATCCACCTAAAGATCAAAAACCGATTAAATGCAAGTGGGTTTTTAAGAAAAAGAAAGATCTTGATGGAAATCTAAAGCAGTATAAAGCCAGATTGGTAGCTAAAGGTTTTACACAGCGCTATGGAATTGATTACGAGGAAACTTTTTCTCCAGTGGTTCGATATTCCACTATTCGCATATTATTGGCTTTAGCAGCTGAAAAGCAGATGGATATCGATCATTTGGATGTAAGAACTGCTTTTCTAAATGGAGATTTGCAAGAAAAAGTTTTCATGGAACAACCGGAAGGTTATAAAGTAAAAGGCTGTGAGCATAAAGTATATAAATTGCATAAAGCAATTTATGGCCTAAAGCAAGCTTCGAAGTCTTGGTATGAAAAGATAAACCATGTGTTGGTTACAAAACTTTGTTTCAGAAGACTGTCTTCAGAGCCCTGCGTGTATTTTAAATCAAATGGTGAAGAATTAGTCATCATTGGGTTGTATGTGGACGATATATTATTATTTTCAACCAGAAATTCACAAATGAAAGTTGAAATAAAGAAGAAACTCATGCAAGAATTCGAAATGAAGGATTTAGGGCCAGCCAGCCATATACTTGGTATGCGCATCACAAGAAACCAAGATAATATCTATCTTGATCAGTCTAGTTACATAAAGAATGTTTTAGACCGTTTTCATATGACTGACTGTAAGCCAGCTCAAACTCCAATGGAATCGGGATTGAAACTTGTAAAGGCTGATAAAAAGGAGGAGAATTTGGAATATAGAAATTTAATTGGTTGTTTAAATTATATTTCAGTTAGCTCCAGGCCAGACATCGCGCACGCGGTAAGCATGCTGAGCCAGTATAATGATTGTTATGATCAGCGTCATTGGAAGGCCGCGAAACGCGTACTACGGTATTTAAAGGGTACTGTAAACTACAAACTTGTTTTTAGTAGAAGTGGTCTAGACATCAATGGGTATATTGATGCTGACTGGGCTTCGTGTGAGGTCGATCGTAGGTCGTACACTGGGTTTGTGTTTCAAATTGGGAACTGTTCTGTATCGTGGGAAAGTAGAAAACAGCGAACAGTCGCTCTTTCTAGCACAGAAGCAGAATATATGGCTCTATCAGATTCTTGTAAAGAAGCGTTATTCATAAGAACTCTGTTGTATGAATTGTTAGGTAGGCATTGTTCTGTTACGATTTTTAATGATAACCAATCAGCACAAAAATTGTGTAAGAATCCTATGTATCATGCTCGTACGAAACATATAGATGTGCGGCATCATTTTATAAGAGAAGTTGTAAAAGATAATATTGTTAATCTGAATTATTTGTGTACTTCTGAAATGACTGCCGATATTTTAACAAAACCACTTACTAAAGAAAAGCATTATAAGTTTGTAACGTGTTTAGGTTTACAATAAATTTGTTAAATTCTTAAATTGTAAAAACTAAACTTGTTTAATGTTGTACAATAATTATGTACCTACACATTTGTTTAAGGGCCAGTGTTGGTGAAAAGAGTTTGTATAAACAAATGTGTATGTCAAATACCTATGTGTCATCTTATAATTTCTCTCTTCCGTCTTTGCCCTTCGTACTACGCGCATCGTCTAATAAAGAATCTTAAGTTTATTTAACAATCTTTGCTTTTTCCTGCCCAAAACCCATCAGCGTTAGTAACATTACAAAGGTTGAAAGAATTACAGTCACAGAAAAACATTTTAACAAAAATTTTTAATTGAAACTGTCATGATGAAAAAATACTCGATTGACAACCCTGAAAATCATGTTTCTATTAACCTCTTTCTCGTTGCTATCAACCCCTCACTCGTATCTATTCACACCTTTGATCGATTCTATTGACCCTAAGGGCGTGTCTAATCGCCCCCCACTCGGTTCTATTCACCTCGAATTCTGTAAAAAATTTCTAAGTCTCGACTTTACTAAAAAATTAGAACAAAATGATGGAATATTGATACTCAACTTTTTATTCCTAATAGATGAGAAACTTAGCTATCCAAGTATGCAAATTGACAAGGAGATAACGGTGAAGAACTTGATGTTTTTTTAAAAGTTTTACACAGTTAATAAACAGTTGTACGCAGACGTTCACTTCAACAGCTTTTTTCTTTATGTCATTAAACTTTACGTAAATTTTAATGTTGCCAGATTGAAGGAAAAATGTTGCAGTTTTATTAATAGTGGGAATAAAGATACTTTAACAGACTATAGAGACACTAGAACGACCTTAATAAAGTTCTCAGGTTTGTTTCTATACACCCCGCGATTTCTATTCACCCCATTTTACCAGTACCTATAACCTTCGGCAGAACTGTCTGCAATTCTACATATTATTGATATTTATGTAGTTGACCTCAATATATATAAAAAGCTTACACGTACGCAGTATAACAGCTCGAGTCTAGACTAAAATTAATGGATTCCTAAACGTTAGTAAGCACTAAGTCTGATTTTAGGAAGTGTTCAGTTGACGTTTTGTATTTATGCAAAGTTTGGATATAAGCAAGGTTTAATCACAGAATATTTCATGTGTAGAGTAGGTTGTTTTGGACTTATAAATAAATATCTGCCCAATACGTGTTTTATTTAATACCATTCGCCCAATTTTTGCACCCAAGTTGCAAATGCGGGCAATAGGAATAGACAAAGAAATCCAGAAACTTTCTTTTATCACACAAAAATGGTTATAAATATTGGAGGAAAGGAAGGAATGAAAAAATAGCTATGTGTGGTTGCGATAAAAAGGATGCCTCATAGGACGTCTGAAGAACGTCGCCTCAGCTCTGTTTTTCAGTGTAACCCTACCGACAATTAATTATTATTATTTAAATAGATAAGTAAATGTTTCTTACCCGATACAAGTCCCTTCGTTCTGTTGTTCAACCAATTTTTGCATGAAAATTCGTACATCGCAATAAATCCAATTGACTATACAGGGTGTTATAGAAATAAATATTGGATTTTTATGTTTGTTATCTTTGAATAGGTACCTAATGTGTCTGTAGTGGTCAGTTATTTAGTCCGGGATTTATTGGCGTGCGCTATTTAGGGCTAAACTTGCCAATAACTTGTAAAAGTATACTTTCAATTGCCCAAAATATAGGTTGATGGACTTACTAGCAACATGCTTGAGCAAAATAAGTATTGTTTGTCTTATTCAAACTAAAATAAGTAGGTACTTATCTATATTTAAAGAGTGTGCTTCTCTTTTTCACTAGATGCATAAGCCCATACTTGCTCTGTGGTCTGTGCATCTTCTGTGCATAAGCCAAGTGCGGTCTTTGGACACTTACGAATTACGATACCTTTACCGATATAAACTTTTTTAGTAGGTAGATAGGTATATTATAAATACAATCTCCTTTTCTGAACACCCTGTACATAGAGGCTAACAAGCCGTACTTGGTACGCCCTCGTTCATCGTAAAAAATATCATAACATTGCCGATGAGCCTTTTCCATTCCATTTCGCTGGCGATCTGTGATTTGGATCGCGTTATTTATTTTTTTTATTTATTTTTTATTTTTATTTCTTTATTTATATCAGGCAGCATTGCCCATATATTGTTAGTAGGTAGTAGGTACTTATTCTAGTGTTAGTAAAACTACATATACTTATTTTTAGATTTTAGAGTTATTAGCCATTTTTTATTGATAAAATTATGTACATTATTGAGAACTTTTAAAATACTATTATCATTTTTATTAATTCTATCCCTAATTGAAAAGATTTTTTTCCTTAATATAGCATAAAAATCATCTACTCTGTATAATACAAACATATGAGATGCACTACAAAAACGTGGCAATCCCATGAACATCCTGAATGCATTATTGTATTGTACTCTAAATGTGTTCATTGTTTTTCGTGTATGCTTCACCCACAAGCTAGTTATGTAATAGTGATTTATTTTAGCAAAACACTTTGTTATTTTTTTAATTTACTTTTGATTGTACTTATATAACAAACACATACAAATCTGTGGTAAATATTGTACTGGGATTAGTGGTAATAGAAATTAAATTTTTATCATCTGAAACAAGCTCCGATACTACTGGACTGATTATGAAAATTCTCCAGCAGAAAGCTAACTTACAAACTGTTCCTCTGTCAAGATGTATTTTTAATTTTATTAAAATGGCTTTTTATAGATACAATATCAGTGCATTTATCGCAGTGTCCCCATGCATATGGATAATGCTGATCACTTAGGATCCATCAAGTAATGCCTGTTTTTGCCTCTTCATAAAATTATCAAAAAAATATGTGCGTGTACTAGTGTACACACGTAAGAAGTGAAACTTCTTTATGACTTTATTTTTCAAAAATAATTTACTATATGCAACTTTACAGAAATACGTTGAATCACGCGTGGTAGGGATAAGAAAAAGATGGCGCGTTTCTGTCTGGAGATAGAATGGTAGAGAATAATTTGACTATGCGGTTGAAAAGTTGTATACTGCATAACACCATCCACAGTATGACAGTAGTTCGGTAAACCTTAAATTATTACTGCACAGCACGCGAACCGAACACGCACTTGTATTGCTTGTTGGATAAAAATAAGCCATGGTTAGGCTATAATTATTTTACTATAGTACTAACATTAACATTAGTTATTTTACCTAATAATATTATAAAGAGGAAAGGTTTGTAATTATGTATGTATGTATGGTTTTCACGCATAAACTACTGGATCGATTTTGATGAAAGGCACAAATAATCTTTAGACCCTGAGAAAGAACATAGGCTACCTTTTATTGCGAAATATGTACCACGGGCGAAGCCGAGGCGGACCGCTAGTTTTACCTAATTTGAAAAATATAGTGCTTGGGTTCTAAATTAAAAATAATATTATGTAATTTAATTTAGTGTTAAAATAATGATAGATTTTTTTAATTAATAAATTTCTCAGATATACCTAATAAGAATTTAATAATAGGTAACTGACGAATTGAATGAGATCTTTTAAAACACGTTTTTCTTATATTGTATTTACTACATTGTGTTCTTACAGAAGCTTTTTTCATATCATTTTTTTATTATATATGTATATCATGCTGCACTATCTTACATTAGTTTTCTTTAATAAAATAAAATGAATTTTAATAAAACAAAAAAATGGTTCATTTCGAATTTAGTACAATTACCACCACAATCTTCTACAATCTTCTTACATTTTCTATCTTATAAGAATTTATAATAGGTTATTAAATAAAACGACCAATCAATATATAATAACTATTTATGTAAGTATATAAACAGTACATCGATAAGAAAAAAATAATTCATTTACCTAACTCACGAAAAAAAACTAAAACATAATTAATAATATTATACAGTCATATCACGAAGGTTAGCAGACAAAGTACACATTTGCTAAGAGTTCACTTACCTTCGTAAAATGGCCGGGCTATACCTTAAAACATACATCCTCACACTACACATATTTTTATTTAAATAAAAAATAAAACCAATAGAATTCTCTTAAAAAAATCTTGCAATGTCCACTTTTGCATTATCGATCTATTTTTTTTTTTTATATTTTACGCTTACTCTTAAATCTATTAACACTGCACGAATCTACAAATTTTTCGGCCCCGTTAGTTTTGTTTTTTCCAAATAATAATGACACGTTCAATTTTATTTACATTAATTACACGATCGCAATCAATTTTGTATTTTCCGAGATTCAATAACATTTTTCTTTTGACATTCCAATTTTCCCGCCAAAACTATTAAGCTATCTAAAAAAACGCGTTCCTTTTTCAAACGTGGAATTAAAAATTCCATTTTTTTTTCGTAGATGCCAGCAGCATTTTCTACGTCACTTTCGAAACTGTCAATGTCATTCCAACATGACACAGATAATAAATTTTCGCAGCACTAAAAGGACCAAAAACTTGTACATAACTATGGACAGGGCAACGCCCTCAACTTAGATGCTACCTCACCGAAAGTCTCGCTATAATAACCTATTTTATACAAATTTCCATACACCCCGAGAAAAAAAAAACTAATCTATTTAAATACCGGATTTGAAAGAAAATTCTGAATATTTTTTTAATTATTTTTAGTACAAAAATTATGATTTTTTTTTTGCATAAAAATTTTTCGAAATCCCACGCGGACGACCAAAAATTTTGGACAAGTAAATCAATTCCGTTACACTTTTGGCAGTCCGCACATCTACGTCTAATGATAAATATTTAAAATCAATAATTTAACCTGAATAAATGCGTATTCGAATGAAAGAGGATTTTGTGAAAATGTAAAATCAATCGTGCATTCGAAATCTTAAGCCACGTAAAAATGCTCGTATTAAAAAAATATACATCAAATGATTGGATACCAAAACGTTATACAGGGTGTCCTAGAATTGATCCTACAAAAATTAAACGATTTTAATGGTCTTACCACAAAACATATTTAAACACAGTCTAACTTTAAACCAGGGATCTGTCACTTTAATAGTTGTCTATGTGAAATACGACAAAACCAGATTAAAGAGAACCCGCGCTTAAAGTTAATCCCTGTCTAAAGTTTTTTGTGGTAAGACAGTAAACGTTTTAAAACTTAAGGCATATTCAAACTGTAGCGGTATCCGCTATGCCGTGGGTAGCGGTATCCCGATGGACACGCGATTTAATCTCTTACCTAGTATATTATAGAGACTGTAATCGCGTACCGATCAGAGTACAGTAACGAACAAGCGAACGATACGCGATTAGAATCTCTATATTATACCACGTAAGAGATTTAATCGCGTGCCACCTGGATACCGCTACCCACGGCGGTGGAATACTGCTCTAATCTGAATAGGCCTTTATTTTGCGATATCGTAAACTAAGCTATCGAAAAACCAAGATCAAAATTCACCAACACCCTGTATAAGAAACCATAAAATTTCCATATGTACAATACCATTAAAATAAATATTGATTAAATGAATCTAATACGCGGTTACAAACGAACATTTCTACAAGCCAATATTGAAAAAACTGAACTTATCTGTAAAAATACGAATCTAGGAACATTATATCTTAAAAACAAAAGCTAAATAATAATAATTTATATAAAAAAATGGAAGATGTATACATATAGAGTGACATACTTAACGCACGTGAGAGCGTGCGTTCTCGACCGTGTCTGGATATAAAATGACTCAAAAGTCAAAATAGGTAAAAGGTACCACTATTTATGGATACCTTTAAAAATTAACTTTTTAATTTTTTATGAATCTTTCTGTTGTATGAAATTTACGTTTATTTGTAAAAGAACATCAATTAAATCTCATCAAAGTAATCGAAGACTATAACTCTTCTCTTCTTCTTTTTTTCAAATGGCAAATCCCGATCCCAACGGACGGATTCTGCTAATGTCAAGTTTTGAACAGATGGTCAGTTGAAGTTAATGCTCATATTAAGCGTACTCTGTGCTGAGAAAAATCCTACTAATATTATAAATGCGAAAGTTTGTGAGGATGTGTGTGTGTGTGTTACTCTTTCACGCAAATACTACTAAACCGATTACAATGAAATTTAGCACACATATAGAGGGTAACTTTATTTAACACATAGGATAGGTTTATCCCGGAAATCCCACGGGGACGGGAACTATGCGAGTTTTTCTTTGAAAACGCGGGCGAAGCCGCGGACGGAAATCCAGTCGATCATAACTCAAACTTATGTCAAAGTTGTCTCCATTAATAATACGGATGCGCAGTGAAATATCAGTAAGATATTAGGGAACATTGTATACTATATAGCGATTTAATGCTCAAATTTTATAAGCGCACGAGTTCTGAATTTATAAAAAACTAGTGGTCCGCCCCGGCTTCGCCCGCGGTACATATTTCGCAATAAAAGCCTATGTCCTTTCTCGGGTATCAAAATATCTCCATACCAAATTTAATGCAAATTGGTTCAGTAGTTTAGGCGTGATTGAGTAACAGACAGACAGACAGAGTTACTTTCACATTTATAATATTAGTATGGATTGATCTAAGCTTTTAAGCAAACTAAAATATTAATCAAAGTTAATTAAAAACTTAAGTTAGGAAATAAAATGCCATACCATTTCGAGTTAATTATCTGTGGCCATAGAAAACTATGATTATAAGTTATAACAGAATCCATCAAGTCATTTTATACCAGACCAAAAAATCTCCACAACTTAAAAAACATATTAATTTCATTGGAAACAATCATTAAGTAATCTTGGCTTAAAAATGCCGGAAAAACCGTTGTCTATTACGAGCTGATTTAAAAAAAAAAGTTACGGGTTAGTAAAACATCGATAGAACACCCATTTACAGAGAATACATAAAAAAAATCAATTATACACATTACATTTATAAGAAAAAATTAAATTAAGAACGTCTATGTATATTCAATTACATATTACATACATATATTCGAAATTATTTTTAATACATTTATCGTGTGTAAAAAGAACGTCACTATTTCGCAGTCTAGCGCGCGAAAATTTAACAGCTGTCAAAATGTTTTTTTTTTTTTTTTTCTATAAGCACTGTCTATTGTGGTTCTTTTTTTATACAGCCGCGAATATTAAAATCCATGGATTTAATTGTGGCAGTATTTTCAAATTCCCGCGGTTAGACTGACAGATAATAAAATTGAACTTTGTTGTTGCAATTTTTGTATTTATTGAGCTATGCTCGACAGATATTGATTAAACCATATAGGTAATAAATTTTAGCAGAAAGTGTCATAAAAAGAACAAAAAAATGAGGGTAGAAAAGAAAAAAAAATACTGATATTTCATCAGAGAAAAGAGTAACGACAATCTAGCTTTACCGACATTATAAAAATACTCTTCCATTGGAAAACCACTCTTATCTCGCTACAACAAAGTCCAATTTCATTTGAAATAGAAAAATAAAAACACTCATCAATTGCTATTTCAACTACAGTGCTGATAGTGGACTTTGACAGCTTATGAGCTATTACGTAAATTACGAAAAACATTTCATTCAACATACAACTTTATTTGTTCGTGTAATAAGGTCCAAAATCGAATGCCCAGTCTAAGCTAAAATTTTTTTTAATTCATTTAAAATGTAAAAGAAAATTGTAGGTACACTTAAAAATAGGTACATTCTAAGTTGTTTAATGTACCTTTTAAATTTATTTTCATGAAGAAAACATCAAACAATCGTGTATAACTGCCTAAAACCATCGTGTGACAAAGACACAAAATATATTACCCGACGAGTTAGAAAGAGACGCACTGTGCTCCCTTTACTTTTCTATAAAAATCGTAAGCTCATTTAGTTCTATAGTAACAACATAACAGCCATAAGCCGCCAAAGAAAAAATACATAGAGCGGTGCTGAAAACTCAATAAATAAGGAAGATCATATAACCGTGACGTTTTAAAGCAGTAATTCTTCCAGTGTGGGAGAGAGATGGCGCTAGACGACCGATATAGCGCTTTCTCGTTTCCACACTAAATATAATACTGCTGTAAGACGTCATAGTACGGGGGCAGTTCGAGCCTTTGCACATACCGGACTCCCATTTCTGAGATCAACGTACAATGAACTTGAGAGATCGAATTGGCGCCAATATTTCATTAAAATACACATAAAATGCGAATATAATCGTTTATTTACACAATACAGCGTAAAATAGGTCGCTAGGTAGAGCCGTCTTCAAATGTCATTGACACATAGACGTCACTTTGACAGTGACAGCTAAAAATGCTAAGAAAGGTTGACCGAATGTCACTGTCATAGACAATGACAACTACATACAGTTGGTATTTTGTTAATCGAAGATTTTTACAAGTCCTGTGCAAAGCATACAACATTTGAATGAACGACAATTTTAGTCGTGGACAGGACAGTTGATTTAAAAACTTGGTCATACGACACTGTCAACAATAGTTAGAAATTTTTACCGCGGACATTGTAGCAATTTCATTGATATTTTCCATCAATAACATTTTCAATGCCGTTCAATTTTGCATACAACAGTTACAAAAACGCCGCTAAGCCATTCGACAACGATAGTTGTGGTCTTACCAAAAAACAAATTCCAACACAGTCTAACTTTACACAAGGAATTTGTCACTTTAATAGTTGTCTATGTGAAATACGACAAAACCAGATTTAAGAGAACCCGCGCTTAAAGTTAAACCCTGTCTAAAGTTTTTTGTGGTAAGACAGTTGATCTTCCATATGACAGTAACATTTGACGTGACAGATGACATTTTGACAGCTAACTGACGTTTGGCGCCACTCCCCATAGACACCGGTACGTTCACCCATTGATCTTTCACTGCATAAAATAGTCCGGATGGTCCGGATCCTTCTCGAACCGCTTCGCCTCCTCCTGCATGCTCTCCTTTATCTTCAAAATGGCGGCCGATTCAGTTTGATCGCTCTGATCGCCGCCCGGCCCGCCGAAACCTTACAATCAGAAATCAACACCACCTGTTTAATTTTATCAACTGATAACGTGAATATTCTCCTGGTGGTTCTCCAAAATAAGGTATGAAAGACATTGTTTTTATTACTTTTGGCTTAAAACTGTGTTATTATTAGATTGTATAGTAGTACACGGACCGCTTCAAACAGTAAAGACCGACCGCTTGAAGCCGCGACCGGGCGGTGTACTATGGACTTTTATGGATTCACTGCCATACACGGACTGCTTGAGCAGTCGCGACCGCTTCAAGCTGTCAACTGCGCGGTTTGTAGTGACAGCTCGAGCAGTCAACGACCGACCGCTCGAGCAGTCCGTGTACGTCGCTCAACTGTTAACTGCTCGAGTACGGCCGCTCTAAGAAGCTAAGAATTAAGTGAAAAACACTGATCATAATACACTAAACGAGGGATAAATATGAAATCCTGTAGAAGAATTTCCTACTAACCTAGGGCAGATAACTATTATATGGGATTTCTAAAGAAAGGATAGATGAGATAATTAACGGCATATGAGATCTCAACGAAATTTGGCTCGGTTAGAAAGATTACAGTCTGTTTTAGCAAGGCAATCTAAAACAGACTGAACTGACTGACTGACCTAAGATGAAAAACCTATCGCATAGAAAAAAACCCTCAAAAGCAAAAAGAAAACACCATCGTATGCTTACTTAAGTTGTAGTCCCCCATTCCAGAGCCCGAGTCTTCACGCGGAGTCCCCGGCCCTCCGCCCCCAACGCCGCCCGGCGACGACTTCATCCCGTCAACACCGCCTAAACCTACACCCAAAAAATCGTACATATCTATTGCATTAAATGCTATTTATGCATATTTGACGCTACACTGTGCTGGGGACGGGCCGTGCCGGAGCCGGGAAACAATTAATACAAAAAAAGAGTGTGTGTACTTATGTACACGCGTTAGAAGTTATACTTCTTTGGCGTATAGAAAAAAAACTAGAATATACAACTTGAACATAGTTATTAGTTTTCATACCACCTAAAACTAACTTCATGCTGTTAAATTTAGTTGTCGGTGTGCGCGCGCATCGTAAAAATTCACTCTCATCATTTTTCTCCATCGCGCCAAAAGAAGTATAACATCAAAAATATACAATAGTGTTTGATCGAGCCCCAAACTAGGGCATGATTGCGACACGGTGTAGCGTAAATTAGCTTTTATAGATATTTTAACAATAACCTCTCCAGTCAAGTCTAAGGCACCGTCACGGTGAATATTAGGACGCGGGTTCGAATGGATTGTTCGATTCCTCAAATTTATCAATCGTTTATATTTTTTTATACCTACAATAATACGCGTTATATTATCAGACAGACGTCCGCCCAGAAAAGACTTTTGTTCAAATTGCTTCATTCTCCATACACATCGTTCTTATTTCATCATTAAATTACATTTTAAAAATAATTCCGCTCATCAATAAATATTCATTAAATAATATTAATTTTTAAAGTATTTGCCAATCATCATATATCTATGTTTCAGACATACCATAACCAACAATAATAACTACGTAGAAAAATTTGTAACACATAAAAAAAACTTCATTTCGATTCCAGATAAAACTCAAATTTTAAAATGGATCAACATTATATTACAATAGTTATATTTAATCTGTGGCACCTTCGCTAGTTGGCGGTTGCGTGAGGTGCTGCGATGACGGCCCGTGATCGCCGGCGAGTGGGAACTCCGCCCCTAGCGCTCCGCCGACGGGCTTCATCATTGTGTACATGTTGTCACCGCCTGCCGCGCAACAACGCGTCAGCAATTGACAGTTGACAGATGACGGATCGAGTTTGACAGGTGTCAGATTCGTGTATTTTTTTTAAATTTTGCTCTAATGTCAAACATTCGAATTGTGTACGGCAAGTCCACGATCAGAAGTCATAAAACTCTATAGTACCATTACGTTCTAACCGTTTTTACGTTTTGTTTTTTACCCGACTGCCAAAGAAGGAGGGTAATGTTTTTCGAGTGTATGTAAGTATGTATGTATGTCTTTTCCTTTGTGACCACCTGTAGCCTAAACGGCTTGATGGATTTTGATGTATGAGGTATCGTTAGATTTGTCTTGATTACGGGAGTGTCATAGGATACATTTTATCCTAAAAGTCCCACGGGATAAAGACATAATATTATTTTTACCCGACTGCCAAAGAAGGAGGGTAATGTTTTTCGAGTGTATGTAAGTATGTATGTATGTCTTTTCCTTTGTGACCACCTGTAGCCTAAACGGCTTGATGGATTTTGATGTATGAGGTATCGTTAGATTTGTCTTGATTACGGAAGTGTCATAGGATACATTTTATCCTAAAAGTCCCACGGGATAAAGACATAATAATATTTTTTCTAAATTTCCCTTTAAAAAAATATGTATGCGGTATCATTAGATTCATTTCAATCACTCTTTTTTTAGTGTGCAGTCGGGTATTTTGTTTTTTTAATAATAATTACTTGTTTCTAAATTTCCCTTTAAAAAAATATGTATGCGGTATCATTAGATTCATTTCAATCACTCTTTTTTTAGTGTGCAGTCGGGTATTTTGTTTTTTTAATAATAATTTTTACTTGTTCTACGTAGTTATTATCGTATCGTTCGAGCCTAAAGTGTGATGCAGACGCAACTAAAAGTAAAATGTTAGATAAAAAAAAAATGAAACTATCAAATTACTGGCCACAAAAAAAATATGGATGTAGTCAAGCATTATTTGATTTCGTTTTATGACTTCCAACCAGGGTTTCACATGTAGGTTCCCAACTAGAGACCATAGACAAACTTGGAACTATGTAGTTGTACACGATGTACGTGTCAAAATTTGACGGATAAAAGTGGCCCATAGACAAATATGTTTGTTTTTTTCTGAATCACACCTTACACTTAGTATAATAACCTTTTTTCTTAGTTACCTTTCTAGTTGGAAAACTACCCCTTAAACTAAACATTTAATGTGGTTACGTGAGGAAAAAATGTAAGAAGCATAATTTTACGATGCGACCGTCGATAAGATGATGTCTTAGTATGTCTCTAAGGCATAGATGATAGTATAAATTAATTTTACCTACAATTAAACTGTTGACTGACATTTGTCAGATTTCATGCGACTTTTCATACTGCAATTTAATCGCAAAAAAGTCGCACGACGGTCGCAGCGTGAACAGTGACGTTAGACAAATGATAAAAGCGTGGAACGTGGTATGCGAGAATGAAGCAAGCGAACGAAATAAAAGTTAAGTATTGAAATTGTGAAAAACTATATTTTAGTAGTAACAGTGATAAAGATTGATATAATATAGAAATTTAAAGTATCTATTTCATAATTAAAAGTAAAAGTAAATAAAATCACGAGATATTGCTAGTTTAAGGTATGAACGTACGAGAAATGTCATTTAAAAAAAAATGTATGTTAATATGTAGGTAAGTGGGAATAGACCATAGAGATAAGTGAATTTTAGTGACACAAAAATAAAATCTGTGAATGTACTATAATTATTATAAATATTCCAGAAAATTATTAATGAGTTAGTGACGATTGAAGTAAATAACATTGAAAATGAAAACTAAGTTAGTGTCAGTTTGTTCAAAATTAATAGCTTTCTTAGAAGATGCAGACTATTCGTTAAATAAAACAACGCAACACAATATAATTTTTTTTTTAAAGTATAGTGGCCTGTTGTGGTGTGAATTACAGCAAAGATTGGAAGCACATGTCAATAATCATCTATGTTATAGACTTTTTAATTATGATTAACAATGTAAATAAAAATAAAAAAAAACTACATGTATCAAAAATTTTCCTAAAAACTAGCTTTTAAATCACCATATCAACTTAGTCTTATAAAACATCACAATTAAAAAACTAACCTCTCTTTTAATAACAAACATAAAATAGGACAAAAATCAAATCAATATATTTTACAAAAATATTTTTTTTTTCTGACATAATATAATTATTATCTCTTCACTTACCCGAATTAGACGAGTCCTGCGGGCTGGGCATTATCGGCGTCGGCGGGCCCGGCGGGCCGTTCGAGCCGGGTGGCGCTCCGTACGCGCCCGGCGACCCGCCGCTGTAGTTCAGCGGGGCAGACCCGCCAGCCGCCCCACTACCGCCCGCCCAGGCACCCCGCGGACCCATACCCATTGGCGGCATACCTATTTATGATATTAACGAGTTTTTTAACCCAAAAAAAAAAAAAATTTTTAAACGAAAAAAATTTTTTTAGGCCTAAAAAAAAATTTTCCCAAGCCTATGCCTATTGGAGGCATGCCTATACGAGTAATTTCACGTTCAACCGACTGTAAGCATGAAAATTGACGAAATAACCCACTACTAAAGTTCTCAATTAACACACAAGCTATGGGTGGCTAGGCAGTCGTGCCCGGCGACCCGCCACTGTTGTTGTAAATTTCACTATTACTTATCCATAAATAGATATCTTTACATTTTTACACACAGAATAACGATATCAACGCTCTACGCTTAGTTTTATCATTCTAAACGACAAAAAACTTTCTGAATTTTACACAACAAATACATTTTTTTTTTATTTTTCCCCCACATAACATCGAAATTTTACATTTTTGTCCATATTTACCTGCGCCCTGTGGCGGAGGCCCGCGCATGCCGGCCGCGTACGCACCAGGGCTCATAGGCCCCATACCGGGCCTTGGAGGGGTCATGCGAGGCCCTCCGAGCATTCCAGCGCCTCCACCACCACCCCGTTCTAAAGAGTTGCCCATCATGCCTTGGCCTGTATTGAAAAGTGACACAAAACTTTAAATAGTAACTTAAACATTTTAAAAACAAAATATGTAAGTACATATATAGTAAAAAATACATACGCTAAACTTGTAATCTATACTAATATTATAAAGCTGAAGAGTTTGTTTGAACGCACTAATCTCAGGAACTACTGATCCGATTTGAAAAATTCATTCAGTGTTAGATAGCCCATTTAATGAGGAAGGCTATATATCATTACGTTAAAACTAACAGGAGCGGAGTCACGCGGGTGAATACGCGAAACGCAGCTAGTGTTTAATATAAATATCATCAGCAAACATGAAACAGATCCTTGTTTTCATACATTAGTTGTAATTTCTGACTCTTAAGCTTAACCAATACCGACAAAATGTAACACTTGTTGCGTTTATTTGTGTTTATACTGTATTTGCATGAGAAGAAATAATAAAATTAAACATTGCACTTGTAAATACACAGAAAAACATTTATATTTTCTTTATTAGCATTCAAATGCTTTTTGAAGTTCCTTACATAAAAAAGGATTAAAATTTTTGACTAAAGATACAAATGGCAAAGCATTGAGCCTAAACATAACTTTTTTTATTCAATATTTCACCAGCAGACTGCAATTTATTTCTTTCTTTATATACAAGTTCGAACTATAAAAAGGAACAGATAAAACTTTACAGCATACAACACACAAACTAACCTGGTGGCCCGTTAAAATCGTTGCCCATGCCCATCCTGACCGCAGACCTCGGCCCGCCCGAGTACCAAGGCCCAATAAACGGCTGTCCAGTCCCCATTAACTGCGGCTGTGGTCCATGCGGGGACGGTTGGGAGCCCGGATGGGGCGCTGGGGGCGACGGTCGGAGGGATGAGTTCGGGAAGAACCCGGGCGGCATACCACCTCCCCCCATGCCTGGAAATGCGAGAAAAAATATTTTTTAACTTAAACGAAATGGACAATATAATGGGAATTATAAAGGTCTTAATATCTTGTATTATTAATTGGCTTTATGTATTTATTCGAACTGCTACATAATATATCTTTTTTGTATAAGCTGTTGGTGCTCCAAGAAAATAAATAAATGAATAAATATGTATCACATTATTATCTATATAAAAATGAAACCCGTTTTCCTTGGTCTCGGCATCACGCGTGAATGGGTGGACCAATTTCGATAAAATTTTTTTATTATATTCCCTGATGTACGAGGATGGTTTTTATGGAGAGAAAACGTAAATATGTACCACGGGCGGAGCAGGGGCGGACGGCTAGTTATTTGAAATAATTTATTAGAACAGAACTGTTTACATTCACACTACAACATTGTTTTGAAACTGCTGTTTGCTATCTTATTTATTACTAGCGATCCGCCCCGGCTTCGCCTGTGGTACATATTTCGCAAAAAAAAGCGTAGCCTATGTTCTTTCTCAGGGTCTAAAGATTGTCTGTGCCAAATTTCATCAAAATCGGTCCGTTAGTTTATGAGCCTATTCATTACAATCAAACAAACAAACAGTTTTTTTTTTTTTTTTTTTTTAAGTTAGGATTAGGCAAGCATTTGACCATCGCTTCGCCTGATGGAAAGCGACAAGCGTGGTCTAGGATGGAGCATGTTTGCCTAATAAGTGTCTATTCACATTTCTCTTGAATAAAATTTTCCTCTTTATAATATTAGTGTAGATGTAGACAAAATATATTTAACTTCAAACATTAATTCAACTTTACTCAATATACTTCTTTTAGTAGCGCTTTTCAAATCACAATACATAGATACATATTTATTACCACTTCAAAAGGCAAATGTCACATATTTCCGTAGCAGTTGACCACCACTGATTTTCAGTGACCCCAAGTGACTATTGGAGGAATTGAATACATAAATATTTGAGTTTGAAATTATCATTAGCTTCGCCCGTGGTACATATTCACGTTTTCTCTACATAAGAACCATCCTCGAACTTCAAGGAATATTATAAAAAAAGAATTAACGAAATCGGTTAAGCCGTTCTCAAGTTATGCGCTTACCAAAACATTTTGGGATTCATTTTTATATTATAGATTATCCATACTTTTTTTTATGTATGGCACTTTTTTCACTGTGATAATCAGAGCTAATTTAATAAGTTTGTTTTAAGCAAATATTTGTAGATTATTTCAAAGTATAATCATGTATTGTTTTGCAAACTCAAGGTCTTTGGAAAATTCCATTAATAAAAGGTGTAGAAAGCGTTTTTATTGTTATCTTTAATGCTATATCATAGCTATGTTTTAATTAATTAATAATTAGGCTGTGGAATATAAAAATTTTCGAGTATATAGTGCATTGGGGGAATCTCGGATGAGGGGTAATTTCAGAAAATTGTGAATACCACTTCAGAGCATCGCTAAATTGTAAGTATCGTGAAGGTAGGGCATGAAGATATTATATAGGTTTGATATTTTTACATACATATTTGCTTAATCTATCACTTTATTACCCTGTGGCCAGAATTACCCCAATACACCTTAGTATACTTCACTTTTCTACTGAAAAGTTAGTACTTTACTACTACTCTATCCAAAGGTTGCCTGGAAGAGATCGCTTGAAAGCGATAAGGCCACCTATTTAACATGTGTACCTATCTTATATGTTTTTCTCTTATCTTCTGTACCTATGTGTGTGTTAAATAAAGAATTAAAATAAATAAATAAATAAAAATAAATACTTTGGAATAAGTATAAGCATGCAGGAATCTCTTAGATACATAAAAACTTTGTACAAATGATGAATATAACATCATGAACACAATATTCAGACTCGATTTAAATATTTCATATCCCAAGCTCATACTTTTTTATGCATCTACATAAGCATGTATCATGGATACATGTTCAAAAAATGTGTACAGTTTCCAAGCCTAAGATAAGTAAACGTCGTAAAACAGCTACTTCCAAATATAAAACGTCGAAAGCACTATACTATTTGCTCACAATGATAAGAAACATACTGGCCTAGAATTCCAATTTGGCGTTAGAAAAACAAATTGTTCCCATAGCGTGTATGATAAAAATAGCTCGCTTACCGTCGTTTGGAGGCGCCGGGCCAGCGTTGTGACCGATTCCATTAACACCATATCCTGAATTGACGAAGCCATAGTCGTGGAAAGCCTTCGCTTCTGACGAATGCTCACATGTGTCCCTTCGCTCTGGTGCAGCGCAATAAAGATCCCAAAACACACACCACCAGGAATGTAGGAACCCGGGGGGTTCGCCGAGCGTTATGTTCTTTTCCCATCGTATTTCAGAGAGGAACGTTTGCGCCGCTTTCTGTGCCCCGACATGCAGTAAGTACTCGTACACATAGAGGGCCAACTTCTCGCGAGCCTGAGCGTCCGAAGGTACCGTAGAGCCTTTGCCCTTGGCATACATATCGACTGGAAGCCGACGTTTATGTTGGAATTGTTTATTATTTACATTAACGCTTTATATCAATAAATTCAACTTCACAAAATGTCATTGATCGATGGCGACATTTGGCGTCTGTGGCATAGAGAAATCGGATTGTTCTCAATTTCCTACAGCGCATTTTGTAATGTCATAAATCCGATAAATCGTTGTCTATGGTTATGTACAGATATTAATATAAATTCGTTTTATGTGGTTTTAACAATTATTTTGATTCTAATTTCTAACTCAAAAAAAAAAAAACGCTTTATTCATAAGCAAAATCACATTCCAATTGTTTAATAAAAATTGAAAATATATCATAGGATTCTTTAAGTATTAATATTTTAAAAGTATACATACATAAAAAGTTATTTTAAATTTTAGGTACATTCTTTGTTTAAACTACAACAACACATTAAAATACATCAAAATATATGTTTTAAAATAAACAAGTATAACGCTTCTAATTTTATAATTTAATAAGTTACGTAAATTTTTACGTGAGTGAAGAACAGTCTATTAAGTATTGTCAGTACCTACCTGAAGACTAAAGTTCCCATAGGGATACCAAATATATTTAGTAAGGTTTATACATATAAAGGTAACTCATATAACAATATAACATATATATTTATAGCAGCAATATTTTGTAAGTAAATACTAACAGGTAAAAATATAACAAAGAACAATATTGCGATTAATCTCCTACTGTAATAAATATCGTCAATATTTTTTAAATTTTTTTATATAATATTTATTTCTAGACCGGATATACATAATAATAATAGTTTAAAAAAACTAAAAAACACGCTTTTTATAGAAAACCGAACTAAAAAAATAGAAAATTTTATCAAATTAGTGTATTGTCATCGGTCCTCAATAAATCTACAAAGTTTGAACGAAATCTGGCCGTTTAAAGTGGGTCAAAATCGCGCCCAAAGAAGTCAGTTACAAACATACAAACATACAGGTGAAGCTAATATAAAGCGTGTAAAAATACTTTCAAATTGACTTATTTTTGAAATATATATATAATACATAATAGTCCAATTATGCACAGAATTTAGCAAAAGTTATAAACTTGCAACTTTTTTATGTCTAAACGCCATAGACAGTAGAAATCATTTTTTTTTCTAAATATTTTGTGACATTGAAAACGCACTGAAAGTTGAAACTCTAGGAATATTTGTTCTTGTCTATTCCTTCTTCCTTTTCGTGCGGCCGTGTCACCGCGTGGTTCACAGCCGCGTTTCGCTACAGAAACAAAGTCAAAATGGCAATCAGACCGGTATATAGGCCGACTATCGTCAAAAAGAGGACGAAAAGATTCATCAGACATCAATCCGACCGATATGACAAACTTAAACGTAACTGGCGTAAACCTAGAGGTATGTGAATGTTATTGGTAACTTAGCCACATTTTGTATTTTTTTGTAAACAAGAAGCACGCTTTACCGTAATTTTATTAGAATAATCACATTCATAAATGCTTTTGTAATGTTAAATCTCCACGTGAATAATTGAATATCAAAAATTATTCCTAAAATAATAAAGGTTTGAGGTTATCTTTCAATCATCCGCTTCTAGCGATTAACATTAGGTACTGTAATGTTCTTGTACTAAGAACATTGATGAATCTTTCTTCAATAATATAAATAAATCATTGCACACATTTCATTTTCTTCAAATGTATTGTTTTACCCAAAAACAGTCATACTTTCAGTCTCATTCTAATGCTTTGAATATAATGTTGAATATAACCTTATTGGTAAAACAAAAAAATGACACGACACTTGGCTTATCCTATATATATTTACTAGCTGCTCCCCGCGGTTTCACCCCCGTGGCTCCGCTCCTGTTGGTCGTAGCGTGATGAATGATGATATATAGCCTATAACCTTCCTCGATAAATGAGCTTTCTAACACCGAAATAATTTTTTAAATCGGACCAGTAGTTCTCGAGATTAGCGCGTTCAAACAAACACAAACAAACTCTTCAGCTTTATAATATTAGTATAGATTCACGATACATATTACATACAAATTCTTATTTGTCTATCAAACTACACATACAGACTAGGCTGATAATTAATTTGTATGTATCAAATACTGGTTTCAGGTGTATATTTTACTCTAGTAGGCCGATAATTAATTAGTATGTACTTAGGTATCAAATGCTGGTTTCAGGTGTATATTTTACTTAAGAATTCTGGTCCATAATATCACAATATTATCATAGTGCATGGTGAATATTAAATTACCAATGTCTATAAAATTATAACATATGAAAGATTTATAAATGTTGATTTATTCCTAGTATTATTTATTTATTTATTTAAACTCTTTATTGTGCTGCCAAAAATAAAAAAATACGAACAAAACTTATTCTAAAAGAAAAATAGCACAGAAGGCGGCCTTATCACTTAAGAGTGATCTCTTCCAGGCAACCAACTGATAGAAAGATAAACAATAAACTAGAAATAGGTAGGAGGTAGGTAGAAAGTATACGCAAAGATAAATAAATAATAATGTTATACAAAAAAAAAGTATCATAAGTCAAATACATAGACATTTACATACATATAATACATTTAAATACATATAAAAAAATAAAACACAAAGAACAAGGAGAGAGAATGTAGTATGTTTAGACATGTTGTTATAAATGTATATTACTTTTTCACGAAAAACTACTGTTCAGATTTAGATAATATTGGAATCCACATCAGTAGCTTATGTATCCGAATAGTTATCCATACTAATATTATAAATGCGAAAGTAACTCTGTCTGTCTGTCTGTCTGTTACTCAACCACGCCTTAACTACTGAACCAATTTGCATGAAATTTGGTATAGAGATATTTTGATATCCGAGAAAGGACATAGGATAGGTTTTATCCCGGAAATCCTACGGGAACGGGTTTTTCTTTGAAAACGTGGGCAAAGCCGCGGGCGGAAAGCTAGTAGGATATATAAGCTTATAGTATAAACTATTGTTAGACATAACTTTTGATTTAATATTTTTGTGGATGAATAGTTGTCAGTGTAGTGTCGTATTTCCTGTCTGATCATCTTAGCTGATGCTATAAAATGCCGCTTTCATTTGAATTGTAGCACATTCATTCGAATCATGCCTAGGGGCTCAGATGTTGTTTATAAAATGTTTGACCTCACTTTGTTAATAGTTGTTGACTTGTTGTTATTTGTTATCAACTCAATTAGGCAGTTGTGTAGAATCGCAGTACATTCGTTTTACGTTAAAATTAATATTAAACCCGGCCTCCCATGTACATTTCCTAAACTATAGAAATACTTGCTTTTGCTCATGTTTTTGTTTGTGGGTGACACCATACTAATTTTCAAACACAATCTCTAACATTTATTTATTCAATTAAATGTCTTTTAAAACTTTCGAATCGTCATTACATATTTTTAACAATTACCACCGGAAAGCAGTAAGATAGGTAGATAATCTTACAACTGAACAAATAATTTTAATACATATATTATATTACACTAAAATAACTTTTTCAACACTATGCAAGGGCACTCTGTGTTAATCATAATAAATATGTTAATTACAATTTGTTACCTTGCTACATCAAATCTACTAAACCCTATTCCGAGCAACTAAGACATGGGTGCTTGGTCATATTAGAAGATACAGTTTTATTATTCACACACTCTTATTTTTGTTTTTATATATAAAATAATTTTTAGGGATGTAACAATTAGAGATGCAACGAATAGTTGTTTGGCCGGATACCGGATACCGGATGTTCGGCCTGACCACCAGCCGAATGTTCGGTATCCGGCCGCCGAATATTCGGCCGACGGCATTTTGAGTTTCGTAGGTGCGTGTCGCGCACCGGCACGCCGCCTGTGCCGTGCAGGTTTAGACTTGTTTCGTAGTGAACGTTCGCGCGGTCACAGTTCTTGGTAGAGACACTTTTATCGTGTCAGTGAAAAAAAAATTCGTTAAAAATAATAAAAAGCTTCAATTACAACTGTCTTTATTTCGATTCTATTTATAAAATCTACCAATTTTACTATCCGGTATCCGGCCTGATAGTACATTACCATCCGGTATCCGGCCGGATAGTAAAAAAGGGCCGGATAAGCCGGATACCGGATAGGAACCGAATATTCGGTGCATCTCTAGTAACAATACCGATATAATCGGCGGGCCGATATATCTTTTTTATTATTTAATAAAAAGACAATTTTCAGATATAAAATTGTTTATTTTAACTCCATAATATATCTACATCTGTACCTCATTATTTAAAATATCCTTACAAAAAACATTCTTTGTTAATTCCAGGTATTGACAACAGAGTGCGCAGGCGTTTCAAGGGTCAATACTTGATGCCAACAATTGGTTATGGTTCCAACAAGAAGACCCGCCACATGCTGCCTAATGGCTTCCGCAAGGTAATTTATTTATTTATTTCATTTTATACCGTTTATTGTGCTGCCAAAATACATAAAATACAAACAAAACTTATTCTAAAAGAAAAACAGCACAGAAGGCGGCCTTATCACTCAAGAGTGATCTCTTCCAGGCAACCAACTGAGTAATTTATTTCAGTAATGGTCCACTAAACTTATTCAAACCATGTAAAAATGAGTTGAGATGGTTGTATTATCATTTTAGTAGATGGCATGGGGTGTCCCTTAGACACATAAAATCAAAAACTTACAAGGAGTTTGTTTGCTAAGCCGGGTCAGGAGTGGCTGCAAGCACAGAATACTTATTTGTAGCTAAGAGCTAGCGCGCAAGTTCAACTTTTGTCTCTGCAACTACAGTACAGTATTTTGTCTCTCCCATCAACCCTATAGGAAGTTGCGTCGCTGCGTGCGCGCACTTTCTTACTAGCCCATAGAGTTGATGGGAGAGACAAAATAGTTGCGGAGACAAAAGTTGCTCTTGCGCGCTAGCTCTAACACTTCTCAACGGACACCCGTCAAAAGTAAACACTATCCCAGCACGATCAACAATCTAATGTGTGTTAGTGTCAAAACGATAATTTTGTACGGAGTGTCTGGGGTGTGCTATAAGGGTGTTGCACGGTCGACGCAAGAAGTGGAATGAAATTGGAATTCCATTCCAATTTTTTAAATTGGTCAATTTTGCTGTTACTGGCATACTAAATATTTTTGCTGATTTTTATAATATACAAAAGCAATACACACTAAAAACTTTATTGAAGAAATTGTTTTTTGTGTAACTATAAAAGATAATGTACTGTCGGAAGAGCGAGATGTTCTAATACAAGCACTGAAATGTTTAAAGGATGTCTCAATGACTGGTAAAATAGTAAACATATGTATTTGTTACTGAATAAATAATTTTAATTTTGAAAATAACTTTTTCCACACAATATGCAAGGGCACTCTGTGTTAATAATAATACATATTTTAATTACAATTTGTTACCTTGCTACATCAAATCTACTAAACCCTATTCCGAGCAACTAAGACATGGGTGCTTGGTCATATTAGAAGATACAGTTTTATTACTATAGATACATAGAGATTAGCGAATTCCACCTAGTGATTGAATTATCTTTATTCATTAAAAATTCTCACCAATGAAAACTACAGACACATACAAATAAATACTTTTAAAGAAATTTCTCTTTAGAAGTAGATTTACTATGTTCCACCAATGTATCATATTTCTTGAATGCGTAACTACTGAATTGATGAATGGAGTCAAGTCCCAGTAAATACTGGGACTTGACTCCTTTCATCGTCTATCAATTGAAACTCTACTATCTAATCACAATATTATTAGAGCTAGCGCGCAAGAGCAACTTTTGTCTCGGCAACTATTTTGTCTCTCCCATCAACTCTATGGGCTAGTAAGAAAGTGCGCGCACGCAGTGTCGCAACTTCCTATAGGGTTGATGGGAGAGACAAAATAGTTGCAGAGACAAAAGTTGCTCCTGCGCGCTAGCTCTTAAATTACGTTAAATTTATTACAAATATAATTATGGGTACAATGTATATCAGCAAATGAACAAAATTAATAACAAATACTTGTGGCCAATTTTTATTGGCAAACAATAGCTAATCCATAATACCTTAGTCTGAGCATTAATTTTAAATTAAGTTAATTTTAGTCTTGGTTTAGTCATAACCTTGATCTTTCTACTTGACAAATAAAAAAAGTAATTTGTAAATAATTGAAATGATTCTTCTTTCAGGTCCTCGTGCACAACGTCCGCGAACTGGAGATCCTCATGATGCAAAACAGGAAATACTGCGCGGAGATTGCGCACGGCGTGTCCTCCAAGAACCGCAAGACCATCGTAGAGAGGGCCCAGCAGCTCAGCATCAGGGTGACCAACGCGGCCGCCCGCCTCCGCAGCCAGGAGAACGAATAAATATACGTTTATAGTTAATCCGTGTTTTATTTTTTCAATTCAATTTTTTCGAAGGGTGGCAATTTTGTTTGAGTACAATTCTGCCAATGTCACGTTGGGAAGATAATACACGCTTGAGAAATTAAGTGCTGATTTACACAGGGTCAGTAACTGACTACAAATTCTAGGCAGATCAGTGCTGACCCGAAAAAACCCCTGTGTAAACAGATTTGAAGTCAGTACAGAGGCTTGAACTCAGCGCTGAGTTGAATATTCGGACACGAATATTTTAAAGTCAGTTGGCGCCCCCCGCCACCCGCGCACCCCTGCGTCAGCCAAATAAACCCCGTGTAAACAGACAAGTTAGTGCGAGGTTAGTCACTGCCCATTCACTGCCGCTGCGTTGTAGAGTGACCACGTTTTTTTCGCTTGCGATAAAAATGACCCGTAAGCGAAGACGAAATCTTAAAATTGGTGCAATTATATAAACAATATTATGTGAGTAATTTATTCCATTTATGTTAAAATTGCATAGTCGCTTTCAAGATAAAGTTTCTTTGCCATTAACCGAACACGAACGATGTACGTAATGATACAAAATATATCAAAAGCGCAAACTGTGCAACTCGTGAAAGAATAAACATTAAGAAAACCAAAAGCGCCATCTGTTGGTTACGTTCTAAAACGTCTTATCAATATAAAAAAGTTACAAGGTTTAATACTTCGATCCAACAGTCTGTAGAAAGATTTTCTTTTAAATTGGTTCAATCGTTCCCGAGATTAGCATGTTCATACAAAACTCTTCCTTTTTTTTTTTTTTTTTTTTTTTTAAAATAATTAATATTACCGAAATAATTTTTCAAATACGGACCAGTAGTTCCCGAGATTAGCGCGTTCAAACAAACAAACTCTACAGCTTTATAATATTATTATAGGTACCTCTATGCTATATGTAGCAGAAGAAACCATTAAAAATGATAAAAAGGCATTCAGACATTTAAAAGACAACTTTTTACGGTGATGTCGCACTAACATTGAGCAACAGCAGGGTTATTTTACAAATTTCTGGCAATTAAACACCTATTTATTGGTTTTAATTTGGTTTTAATGATCATCATGTTAATAAAATTTTTGCACTTACCACATTTAGATTTCAATTTTTCGATTGAAGCCTTCTGAATAATAAAATGAAATTTTTAGGGTAGCTACCTGATAGACACTAGACAGTGCAAGTTTTTAAAAGTCAAATGGAAAACTTTTTTTATGTGATTTTATTTTTTTATGGGCCCTTGAAGTTGTGAACATACTGGGTAATTTTTTCTTTCTCGTCATTTAATTCTTTTTTTATTCCATTCGAAGATCTAACGATAGTAAATGTTATCATACTGAATTAGCCTATCTTTCAGCTTAGCACACAAAAAAAATCAAGCATCTAGCGCAATAATTGACGTCACCATGAGTGAAAATATCATCGTACTCAGCGATAGATGAAAAATTGAAAAAATGTCATAACTCCGAAAATACGAAAAATCGCATAACATACATGGGGGTGATTCGGATAGCCCTCTAGGTCCTCTACCTCTCAGCTCCCGTTCATCACTACTTTTTGGGACACCCTGTATACACTGGTCATCAAAAAAGTCGACCCACCTACACTATGTTTGCTAATTATCGATTAATTCACAAATAAGTCGTCTTATATTGTTGTATTTTGTTGTAAGTGTCTGATAACATGCTAATCATTATGTTTGTCGTAAATTTTACTGCACTTGATGATTCTTAACAAATTTTTATACAGAAATACTGTACAGTGTTGATTTGACGGTTTACGGCGGGACAAATTATGCCCGTGTTCCCAGTTCAAAAATGACTTTTTTCAGGATCTCTTGTTCATAACATTAAGTTCAATAATTGATGCTATAGTTTTGATAAATTTTGTCTCAAAATAATGGATACTACCACTAATACTACTGTAGCTGAGGAGGCTCAAACTGTGGCTCTACTAAAACAGGGGTTATGTCAACTTGCCGTGGCTAAAAAGTAAAATTTGAGCTGTTTTGCAGATCGATGAATTTACCAAAGGTTTCTAGAGACTGGGCAGTATCGATGAAAATATTGATCTGCAAGAAATAGGGCGGCAACTCAAAGGGACGACCCCTAGATAATGGAATCAACTCTACAAAATCGACATCTGTCTGGTGTTGATCTCTAGTGACGCCTGCGTGAAGATAAGGAGGTGGGTATAAATGACAGAACTCTTAGAAGAAGACTTTAGGAGTAGAACCTAAGACCACACAAACCATAAACAGGGCCACAATCAGCCACAACTCATCGATAAACCAGACTTCAATTGACTCGAAATCACGTAAACTGGACTATATATTCTAGGAGGTAGCAACGTTGACAAGTGAGCATTTTAGTATAGTTGGTTCTTTGATATGCTGTTCCTCTTGCTATTTCGGTTAGAGTCCGGGCTGTCTGGCTGGCCGCAGTGGTTGCGTTTATTAGTGCGCATCTTATCTGCACAGGAAAATATCCTTAATTTAAAGTCATTTTTTAACACGTAATTTTTAATCGTTTGCCTTTAGATAGATCCATTAGACATACATTTTTTATTGCAAGACGTTTTTTTCGTTGTTAAATAGGTGCCAGACGCAATTTTTATTTCAAAATAATTAAAATATCATCGAAATAAGTGAAATTCCATCAACATGAGTCCCAGTGAAGGATAAGTAATCACTGTGTTACTTATACTATATATAATATTCATTTTACTATTTACAGTTTTATTGCAACAATCTACCATATCGCCTCCTTTTTCCCAACGAACCTCAAATAGGACGTTAATGTAAACTTGATAAAAACCAAATATCATCAAGAAATTAAAGACTTTTTCACGGATTTTAAACGCGATTTATTCATTGTATTATTTTCCCAAGTCTTTAATTTCAAAATGTATAATACTCGCGTAAAATCAAGCACTAGAAAATACAAATATCATCAAATTCATATTTATACCCAAAAGTGTAATAAATATGAAACCATCTATTAAAAATATTAGTTTACTAATTATTCAATATAAGTATTAAAAAAGGATAATATAATATAAATAATAAAGTTATTACTTACCTTTTAAGCGGACTCATGTTGATGTAATTTCACTTATTTCGATGACATTTTAGTTATTTTGAAATAAAAATTGCGTATGGCACCTATTTTACAACGAAAAAAACGTCTTGCAATAAAAAAATTATGTCTGGTGGATCTATCTAAAGGCAAAAGATTAAAAATTACGCGTTAAAAAATGACTTTAAATTAACGATATTTTCCTGTGCAGATAAGATGCGCACTAATAAACGCAACCACTGCGGCCAGCCAGACAGCCCGGACTCTAACCGAAATAACAAGAGAAACAGTATATCAAAAACCCAACTATACTAAAATGACTTTTTTTTTAACGTTGCTAGCTCCCGTACTAATAGGCCAATCATGGGAGTCAGTACTTTTGAGTGACAAGATGCGAATGACTTTATATGCTGCTGATAGACGTCTTTATGTCATGCGATGACCAGATGAACGATTTGTTCAGTGCTTGGTAAGAGAAACGGTCGATTATGATGGAGGCTCTGTAGTCTGTAAAGTTCTAGAGTGGCGTTTCTTTGACAAGACGCACGGAGCTTGACGATAAAAAGATGCTCATTAAATGCTGTTCAATACATTACCGAGGTTTTGGACTATCATATGGTGTAATATACCGGCTGTATCTGCAAAAACTTTGAGTCTATGCGTGATAATGCTCGGAAACACGTAGAGCGAATCGTGATCCAGTATTTAGAAGAGGTCCGCATTAGAATTACACTCTGGTTAGCAAAAAGTCTCGATTTGAAACCTACAGAGCACATGTGGGACAATTAAAAAATAAAGCTTAGAGCTTGTAATTCAGCCCCTACAACAATAGGAGACCTGAAAACCGCCATGAGGGAAGAATGATAACGAATTCCTCAAGAGACCATCAAAATCTTGATTATTTCATTAAAATGGTGAACGCAGGCTATCATTCCAGAAAGAAGAGAAAGTACTGAGTATAAATTCGAAGGAAACGTGATCATTAGTTTCATGATTACAAAATAAACTGCATTTGAAATTAAATAAAGAAAAAGCTGAAAATTGAGGATTTTGATCTTTATTCGAAATTGACAATTTTTTTATGATGTTAATGATTTTATGTGTTTATATTCGTGTAAATATGCATGTTTAATTAATCAGTTCAGTTTCCAAACAAATTTTCTCTTTAGTTTGTGAGAAAACCGCAATTTAGTTATGAATATTTTTTTAAACACGTTACTTAAAAAAAACAAAAAGATGATCAAAACTCGATCATAATACGATTATTTTTAATATTTAAACAAATATAATTTCTATATTTATTATTAGTTTTCAAGCGAAGCTAGGGAAGCGCGTATCGTCTTAGATCACATCTCAGCCATCAGGCAGGGTCGTTTAATCAGTACATTTTAACTCCAGTACAAAATCGTGAGCACGGAATAGTTCGATGGCACCACCTATAATGCATTTTGAACAAAATGATAAATACATAATATAATAGTAAGAAATTAATTTTTAATAATGAACTCAAATAATGTAAATAATATTTTAATTGAAACCGGGTATCCGGCGCCGGCTACCCGGCAACCGGTACGTGTGAAAAGGCACTAAGGCTGGTTGCAGAGCTTGACCGACCGTCAGTGCGTACCGTCGCGTCGGTCCTGATGGTCCTGACGATACGCATCAACAATTGTATGACTATGCCACTTAATGCGCATGACAATACGCGTGCGTATGGTCGGTCTAGCTATGAACGGTTTTATGAATTTCCATACATATGACAAGCGCGACTGACGTACGCACTGATGGTCGGTCAAGCTCTGCAACCAGCCTTAACATTATAAACGTAAAGCTATCACTTATTTTATATGAATTTTAGTCGGGATGTGTAAATTATATAAAATAAATTTTGCGCATACTTGTTGGAACGGAACGTCAACACTCAACATTTCTGATCAAACAAATTACATATTGTGTCAATGTCATGTTCAAAAAGTTTATATTTACTTGCTCTGTGTTTATATTTTTCTTTTGGTGGTTTTTTTTTCGCGTTATTTTGGATTTTCTCACGACGATTTGGCTTTGTTTTACTTTTATGGACTTTGGTGGCTCTGTTACATTTCTTTGACCAATGGCGGCAGAAAAAAAGTGTTGTGTGCCAAATTGTGGTGAGTGAATAATAATAACTAATAGAATAAGAATAGGTTTTTTATGTTGTCAATTTCTAAACTGGAAAAATAACTTTCTACGATAATGCTAGATATCATTTGGGTATTTGGGTTACCCAATACTGTATCTTTTGGTTAATGTATCTTGTTATTAAATTTCCTTTAGGAGAAAGGGCAAGCAAAGCCGCTGACAAAAGCTAGTTTAATAGTAAAATTTAAATTAATTTTTGACCTGAATCCCTTGTCATGGAATGTTGATGAATGGTGTGTTGTGATATTGTATTGTGGTGTCATAATAATTATACTTTGTTTTCAGGTTTGTCTAATGAAATTCTTCACAAATTTCCTAACCCTAATAAAGATATTGATCGCTTTAGAACCTGGATATATAATGTTGGGGGTGACATTTTGGGAAAGGATAATGAATACATCTTTAAGTACAGAAGAGTATGCCACTTACATTTTGAGAGCAAATATCACACCAGGAACAAAACACTTTCAATTAATGCTGTCCCCACACTTAGGTTATCAAGTAAGAAATTTATATTTTTTTGGGTTCTGTACAGACAAAGGCAAATTATTCAATTATTTACATGTCTGTAAGCTGTTGGCAAGGTAAAGTCACCAGTCATGGACAGTATAAGCGCTATTTTTTTTTATTTATTCATTTTTCAATATACATTTTTTGGGATTTGTAGGTAAATGAAAAGCTCTTTTCTCAATTTTTTGTCGGTACTTTTGTTACTACCCTTTTAATAATGAATGAATACTATTGCGATCTTTACTAATATTATAAATGTGAAAGTCACCTGTCTTAACAGACGGTTTGTTAGTACACCGATGCATTCGCGTGCGGCAGCGAAACAACAAAAAATCTGTCAGTAGTATGGCTTGTTAGTACACCGATGCATTCGCGTGCGGCAGCGAAACAACAAAAAATCTGTCAGTAGTATGGCAGGTTATGTCTCACCCTAGCACATAGATAGATGAAATAGTTGCGTCCTTGTCAGTATTGTTTCGCAAGGAACTGCGAAATGGCCATTACACAGACGCATTGCGAAAAAGTTGCGAAAACATTGCTACTGTGTACTAACATTCCGCAGATATTTCGCTACGCAGTAGTTTCGCAGAAATTCGCTGCCGCATACGAATGCGTACGTGTAAAGGCGTTATTTTAGGGGTTTAAATAATAAGTAAATAAAAAAAAAATCATTTTCATTATATTATTAGTTACGATAATAAGTATTTGAGAAAAAATATTTTAGGCCATTTAAAATTTTATGCATATTCCCTAAAACTGTGGCAGTAGTATACCTTTTTTTTAATTTTGATGCTTTTTTTCTTCAACATACAAGATACACTTTACTGCAGTTAATAAATTAGTCGGTGTACTTATGCTAATAAACTTTTTTGAATCATTGGGTAACTAAATATATTTTCCTTTTTTTTTTCAGAGAATGGAATTCGTCCTGAGGATGCAAAGGACACTGCAGACTTATTAATCTTTATAGATAAGTCATTTGATTCAATGAATGGAAGTTTACAAAAAGCAAAAACCTGCAGTGGCAAAGAGTTATTAAGAAATGTAACACCAAATACTCTGCACAAAAATATATGGACTCAATCGAAAAATACATTGAAATCAATGAAGTTTGTATCTGCCACAGGATCTCCTGGTACTGTTCCATCTATAAATAACTGGTTGTATACTGTAAAAAATATGAAGCTATTAAGAGACAAATTGTTTAATGAACATAAGATGAAATCTTTGTGGTGTAGGCATTTGAACCAAGACCCTTTGGAAAATTTAAGGTCGGTCTATATAGATGTGGGGATGGTGTAAATGAAAAGCCAAATTCGCCCAATCGATTTATTTCCCAGACACCGGTTACATATCAAAAATACATTTCAACAATCCTCCATTACATCGTACCAAAAAACACAAAGTCAAGTCCTAGACAACCAAAAATCTACAGTCTACAGATAACATGTCCACAGATTAAATAATAGAAAAACACAGACTAAAAATAAAACTAGTAATCATGAAATACATCTTAATATTTTATCCTATTCCCACACGGTCATCCTGCAGAATCATCTGTCCCAGATGAGTCAACAGTCGTAGATGATCAATATGGTAAGTAGACAATGGTAAATCACCTTTATCTATTACATGTAGAAATCCTTCCTTCTTTCCTCTTTTATTTGAATTAAGTATACATTCCACGCAATTATCAATGTTTGTTTTAATCTTTTCTTTTAAATTCTCCATATAATAATTTCTATTTATTAATTCCTCAGTCTTAACACAACCAAAATGTCCGTTTTCATGATGTTTTCTTATAATTTCATTTTGCATTTTCTTAGGTACAACCATTAATTTATTTCCATCCTTAATCTTCCATAACATTCCATTCTCTAAAACATAGTCATCATAAGATTCCTTTTCTAATACTTTCTTTATTAGTTTTATTTGCAGATCATCATCTTGAGCTCTTCGCAGGCGTGCTGCGGTATCGGTAAGTACAATTATATTCTTTATAGGCTGTCGGCTGAGAGCATCTGCATGTTTCATCCTTGCTGCAGGCCGATGTTCAATCGTGTAGTCATATTCTTCAAGTAAGAGCGCCCAGCGAGCTACTCTCGGAGGTAAGTCTTTTTTCTGCAATGTCATAGTCAAGGCGGAGCATTCTGTAACAATTTTAAATTTAATACCTAGCAAGTATACTATAAACTTTTTAACAGCTTCAACAATAGCTAATATTTCTAAATAATAACTGTGATACTTTTTTTCAGTAGCGGATGTCTTCTTGCTCATGTAGTAAACGGGATGCATCTTATTATCTGTTAAACTCCTTTGCAATAATACAGCACCATATCCTTCAGCACTTGCATCTGTGTGTAGTTCTGTTTCTAAATTCGGATCATAAATCTTCAAAACTTTCTTTAGTAAATCAGTCAGAGGTTTTGCTATTAAAGAATAATCCTTTATAAACTTTCTAAAATAACCTGTTTGTTACGGACGACAACCTAATCCCATAATGTAAATAGTCTCACCACCTATAGTTGTCTAAGTGATTTTATTGTTTAATGTCATTCGGGTGTTTTATTATATACAGTTTTAAAGTATTTTTGTGTTATGTGTAATTCAATTAGAGAATTTTATATTTTATCATTGTATGTAACGTAGTAATGTATTCGGTAGACGCACGATAGTTTTACCACCGTCGGGTGTATACTCTGTAAAAATGCACCTCTAGCCTACGGGGTACGGCGTCTTACCCACCGTCGGGAGTAATCCCTATAGTCTTGTATAAAGTAGGCGACTTTTGACCGTAAAGGACACACCACTCACCACTAGTCAAGAGCTCGTCACTTGAGCAAGAAGCAAGAAGTCTCGCGGTCAACAGTCGTCGTTCAATATTACCTAGCTATTGTAAATATTAAGAAGAAATACAGTCCACTAATAAAAGAAAAAAGGAGGGTTTTAATTGCATCCCCAATAGGCCCCCCATAGAGGTTGGCCCTTCGGAAGCCGGATAAAGAAGAAACCGGTACGAGCAGTGAGAAGACCTGGTTGAAGACCGAAGAGACCCAAGTAACATCAAGATCACCCAACGGTGCGACGGGCAGGCGTTTGCGGTGCAGAGCAGCGCAACGAGTCAGCGCAGCGAGCCAGCACAGCGAGCAACGCAGCAAGTCAGCGCAGCGAGTCAGCGGCATCGGGGTGATCCAGCTTCAATTAAAAAACGTGGTTTTCACCGCGCCTCTAATTCACAGCACCTAACGGTGTCAAACGCTGTGAATTCAGAGCTTAACGCTGTTGCAAGACAGTGGTGCGGTGTGTGGTGTGACACTGCCGGTTCAGTCAAAAGACGCGACGGGCGTCGAACCGAAAAGCACTGCTACGCCGGTAAGGTGTTGGACGGTATTGGGACCGGACTGTAGGTACTGCCAAAAGCATCGGACATTCCCGCCGGTGACAGAGCACCCAGTACTTTCCAGCACTCTCTGCCGGGTAGGTCCTCCCTTTCCTATCCTTATATTCCATCCCTGAAGGAGCATATCTCGGTGCGAGCCGAGCCCTCCTGAAGGTCTGCTAGGGCCAGTTAGGCAGGTAGGGGGGCACCAGCGCCCGAAGAAGATGCCAACAACGCGCAGTCAGACTACGGGGGACGCGAATAGGGTACACGCCGAAGGTCCTGCGTCGGCATCGGCCGACACCTTTGAAGTCCCGGACACACACGTTGGTATAGGGACGACGACACCCGCGATGACGACACCCGCGACGATTGTAGGAACGCAAGCTAGGCGCACCGCGGCGCCATCGGTTAGATCACAACGCTCGTCGGCGAGCGTAGCGGCTAGGATCAAACGGCGAGAGTTAGAAACCGCGGAAAAGTTAGCTGCGTTTAGGCGGGAAGAGCTACGCATCGAGGCCGATTTAGAACGGAAACGACTCGAGGCGGACGTCGTCGATATTCGGGAAGAAACGGATAGGGAGAGCGTTGAGGGAGAGATTATTGAACATCGCGTGAATGATTGGTTAGAGCACAGTATGCCACGGGGGGAGTCGGAAATCCCCAGAGCCGCGATAGGAGCAGGGGCGAAGACGCCGCGGAACCACTCGCCAGAGGCACGGCGGAGTATGACAGGGATTCGCGAGCTGACGTCTCGTCGCGTACCGGGTAGGCATAGGGACCAACAATCACCGTCGCCACGACGACAGAGCGATATAGAAAAACTCGCGGTTACGTTAGAGCAGCTAACAAGGAATCGACCGCCACCAAGGCAAGCTATGGAGTTGCCAGGCTTTAACGGGGCCCCGGGCGAATGGCTACCGTTTAAAGCAGCGTATGTAGAAACAAACGCGCAGTATAAGTTCACAGCAAGCGAGAATATAGCACGCTTAAGGTCTTGCTTAAAAGGAGAAGCTAGGCAAGCCGTATCCGCGTTATTGTTTACAGCGAACGACCCGGACGTTATACTAAAAACGTTAGAACAATGTTTCGGACGACCAGAGGTTATTATAGATAACGCGTTAGAGGACATTAAGCGTCTGCCGCGTTTAGGGACCACGCCCAACGAAATAAATCAGTTCGCGATAAAGTTGCAAAATATAGTCACGGTAATATCGTGTTTAGATGAGCGAGGATACTTGCAAAACCCGATGTTAGCACGAACTGTAGTAGACAAGTTGAGCCCGCACATGCGATCACGCTGGTGCGATTACGCGGAGGACAACGGAAATTACGCGGAGCCAGAGATCACGACACTATCACGCTTCCTTATGCGAGAGGCGGATAGGAGTCTAAGGCACACTTTCGCGTCCTCGGGGCTCGCTATAGGTGGTCGAAACATCGGTAGGTATAACGAGCCGGTACAACGTAACGAACGCAAACCGATGAAAGTATACGCCACCGCGGCGGTGGAGAGTAAGGACGTATGCTTTTGTTGCGGGGCGGAGCATAAGACGTTTACATGTAAAAAGCTATTAGCAATGCCGGTTCAAAAGCGATGGGAATGGGCGAAGGAGACGCACATATGCTTCCAGTGCATGAATAGCAAGCACAAACGTTTTCGATGCAAGGCAAAACGCTGTGGCGTGGAGGAGTGCCGAGAGGGCCATCACGCGTTATTGCATTTGAAGAAAAATAGCGAACAGGAAAACGAACAAAGTGAGGACGTAGCCGTACATACCGCGTCAGTCCACGCCACGACGGCTCGCAGTAAGGTTCTACTCAAGGTCTGTCCGATCACCGTCAGGGGCGCTGGCGGGGAAGTAGAGACGTACGCATTACTGGACGAAGGGTCCACAGTCACCTTGATAGACGATGAACTCGCAAACATCGTACGCGCACAGGGGCCAACGCAGCCGTTAAGTATAAGAGGAATCTCGTCTGCTACGAACGAGAGCGAAAGCAGGAAAGTGGAGATTAGTATACGCGGTCGCGGCCAGAGCGATTTCAAACGACTAAAGGCGCATACAATGAAAGATTTGCGTATCGGGAGTCAGACGGTGCGAGCCGAGTATCTAGTGCACTCGCACCTAACATCAATAAGGGCACGTGACTTATGCTACGAGAACGCGACGCCGAAAGTACTGCTTGGCACAGACAACTGGCACCTAATCGTTTCGCGACGCTTATTGGTCGGCGGAAAGAATGAACCGGCGGCGTCATTTACCCAGTTAGGTTGGGTCATCCACGGGACCGCGCCGCGCCGATCAATAACGCGGGACGATGAGACGGTGTTGCACGTCGTAAGCAATAACGAATTTAAAAGTAATTCAGCGGACGAAAACCTACGCGATAGAGTAGAAGCACACTTCGGAATAGACGCGTTAGGTATTTCGATGCGCGTGAAACCGTGCGAGGTGGACGAACGCGCGGTAAGAGCCTTCGAATCGTCGGTCGCGCTGAGGGACGGGCATTATGAGGTGGGACTGCCTTGGAGGAATAGAGACATAATAATGCCACCCAGCTACGAAGCAGCCCGGCGACGATTACAAGGCATTGAGTTGAAAATGGATAGATCGCCGTCTTTCAAAGCGGACTATACGGCGCAAATAGACCGGCTCATCAAAGAGGGATACGCCGCGAAGTGTGAGGGCAGCGCGCACGCGACGCACGAGCAAGACGCGCGTCTTTGGTACTTGCCGCATTTTGCGGTGACGAACCCGAATAAGCCGGGTAAGACGCGGCTAGTATTCGACGCAGCAGCGCGCGTGGGAGGCCGCTGCCTCAATGACGTATTATTAGATGGGCCCGACTTGCTGCAATCGCTCAACGGCGTATTATTTCGCTTCCGGGAACGGCCAGTGGCAGTATCAGCCGACATAAGAGATATGTTTTTAAGAATAAAAATACGTCCGGAAGACGTGGCGGTGCAACATTTTCTGTGGCGAGGGGACGACAGAGTAGGTCCGCCACAGAAATATGTTATGACGTCAATGATATTCGGAGCGAGGAGTTCGCCTTTCTTAGCGCACAGCGTGCGAAATAAGTGCGCCCAAGACCATCGAGAATCCCACGCACTGGCTTACGAGGCCATAACGCTCAATCACTATATGGACGACTGGCTGGACAGTTTCGGCTCAACGGAGGTGGCCGCCCACACCATACGGGAGGTGAGAGAAGTTTACGAGCGCGCAGGTTTTCATCTGGCAGGATGGAGCGCGAACGTAGAGGAAATACTCGCTCCTGTAGGTAGAGAGGATAGGGCCGGCGCTCCGCGTGAGCTAGGTGCCAACGCCCACGCATACGAGAAGACATTAGGTATCTTGTGGTTGTCGGGTAGCGATGAGTTAGCGTTTAATACGGCGATGAATAGGATTCCGAGCGATATCAAGAACGGGCAACGCGTACCAACGAAGCGAGAGGCGCTAGCGACAGTCATGGCATTATTCGACCCGCTCGGCTTGTTGAGTCCGTATACGGTCACGGCTAAGATCATGCTACAATGGCTGTGGCGCAAGCAAGTAGCGTGGGACGAACCATTGCCCGTCAAAGAAGCGGAAGCCTTTTGCGAATGGCTAGCAGATATACGGTACATAGAAGCGTTGAGATTGCCGCGCTGTTACGAGAAAAAGGATATAGCGAGTAGACAGTTGCACGTTTTTTGCGATGCAAGTGAGCAAGCGTACGCGGCGGTAGCTTATTGGCGATTCGTAAACCACGACGGTAGCGTGACCGTGTCACTGATCGCGGGGAAGGCCAGAGTGGCTCCAATGAAAGCGCAAACGATACCGCGGCTCGAGCTGCAAGCGTGTCTAATAGGCGCACGCTTAGCGGATGCGATTGTACGTGAACACCGTGAGTCTGGCGAAGCAACGTTCTGGAGCGATTCTAAAACCGCGTTGCATTGGATAAGGAACGAATCCGCACGATACACGCCGTACGTAGCGCACAGGCTTACCGAGATCACCGAGTTAACAAACGCAAAGCAGTGGCGATGGGTACCAACGGACAAGAATGTAGCGGACGCAGCCACACGAGCAGGAAATACCGCACTCACAAGCACGAACAGCTGGTTTAGGGGACCGCGATTCCTATTAGAATCGCCCGACACGTGGCCCCAAGAGAGCGTAGGAAAATCAACAACAATTTCAAGCGAAATCGTAGCGCACGCGATGGAAGTAACGCCGCTAATAGACGTCACGCGGTTCTCGTCGTATACGCGGTGCGCAAGAACGTTAGCACGAGTCCTGTTGTTTGTCGCGAAATGCCGAAAACAACCGAAATGCCTGGACGTAACGTTAATCGAGCAAGCGGAGCGATTGTTATTAAAGCAGGCGCAACGAGGAAGCTTCGCAGATGAAATCAAGGCGCTCGATTGCGGCAGAGGCGTCCCGCGCACTAGCCGCGCGTTTAAGTTGAACGTTTGTATAGACGAAGACGGGTTATTGCGCTTGAGAGGACGGATTAACGCAGCCGACGTTCCGGAAATTAGAAAACGGCCGGTCCTACTCGATGGCAAGCACCCGCTCACACGTCTTATCGTTCTTAAGGAACACCGTGAAAACGCTCACATCGGTCGCGAACACGTAGTAAATAATTTACGGCAAAAATATTGGGTGATAGGCATACGCGCCGTGGTAAAATCAGTTATAGGTAAATGTGTCACATGCACGGTGAAGAGACGCAACCCAAGTGTGCCCATAAAGGGCAACCTACCGCGGGTACGACTAGACATGTATTCCCGTCCATTCGCAAGTACAGGGGTAGATTGTTTCGGCCCGATGACGGTCACGGTAGGTAGGCGCAGAGAGAAACGGTGGGGAATGCTATTCACGTGTATGACGACGCGCGCGATACATTTAGAAATTTTACATAGTTTGAGTACGGACTCAGCCATAATGGCATTGCGTAGGATGGCCGCGCGACGCGGATGGCCAGCGGTTATAATGAGCGATAACGGTACTAACTTTCGCGGCTCCGACGTCGAATTAAGACGCGCCTACGCAGAGTGGCTTCCAGAGTTGGAAGGATGCGCGCTGGGAAGAAGAACGAAGTGGAGGTTCATCGACCCGGGCGCACCCAACCAAGGGGGTAGCTGGGAACGACAAATTCGTACAGTAAAGAGCGCATTGTCGGTTATATTGAATGAGCAAGCACCCCGGGACGAAGTGCTACAGACGTTGATGAACGAGGTCGAGTTCACAGTAAACTCGCGGCCGCTTACGCACGTTTCCGTCGACCCTGAAGACCCAGAGGCGTTAACTCCGAACCACTTCTTACTAGGAACGGCAGACGGTATGCCAGTGTTAGGATCCAGTAACCGGTTAGATAGGCGGGTTTGGCGAGTTTCGCAAGCGTTAGCCGACGCTTTCTGGGCTAGATGGGTTAGGGAATATTTGCCTACGCTTACACCTAGGGGAGACGCGGTACGGTCGACGCCAAACGTTAAGGAAGGGGACGTAGTGTTGATAACAGACGGAATATTACCGCGCAACGTGTGGCCTCTAGGGCAAGTAGAACGTGTGTACGAAGGGACGGACAAGGTGGTGCGAAGCGCCGACGTAAGGACCATAGGGGGGATTTTTAGGCGACCCGTGAGGAGGTTAGTCGTCCTCCCGATAAATGAGGGCTCCGAGGTTCTGCGCCGGGGGGAGGATGTTACGGACGACAACCTAATCCCATAATGTAAATAGTCTCACCACCTATAGTTGTCTAAGTGATTTTATTGTTTAATGTCATTCGGGTGTTTTATTATATACAGTTTTAAAGTATTTTTGTGTTATGTGTAATTCAATTAGAGAATTTTATATTTTATCATTGTATGTAACGTAGTAATGTATTCGGTAGACGCACGATAGTTTTACCACCGTCGGGTGTATACTCTGTAAAAATGCACCTCTAGCCTACGGGGTACGGCGTCTTACCCACCGTCGGGAGTAATCCCTATAGTCTTGTATAAAGTAGGCGACTTTTGACCGTAAAGGACACACCACTCACCACTAGTCAAGAGCTCGTCACTTGAGCAAGAAGCAAGAAGTCTCGCGGTCAACAGTCGTCGTTCAATATTACCTAGCTATTGTAAATATTAAGAAGAAATACAGTCCACTAATAAAAGAAAAAAGGAGGGTTTTAATTGCATCCCCAATAGGCCCCCCATACTGTTAGTCCGAGGAAACTTTGAAGTGACTTTATATTGTGAGGAGTCTGAAAATGTTCTACAGCGGCAATTTTCTCCACTGAAGGTTTAATTTCACCTTTTGTTTTTATTATTCCTTCATCAAGCCATTCTTTAATCTGTTTGTCAACAATGTTAAGCTCCAAAGGTGACAATCGTCGTGGATTCTGATAAACTGGTACATCATCGGTTAATAATATTTTAAGTTTTACATTTGATGCTTTAGTACATCTTTTGGGGTTATATTCTTTTATAATATTCTGTATTTTATTCTTATATTCTTTGTTTTCAATATTTGTGATATCTTCATTTTCATTCTCTAGCATTGTAAGGTGTAATATTCTTGTTGCAGTGATAGTTCCAGATTTAAAATTGATTTCTACTTCTTTCAGTACAGGATTTCCTAATATAATGTTGACAGGGATAGCGCCATCATCAACAACATAAAATAAAGTTTCAAAATAACAATCATCAATTTCAATTTTTGCTGTGAAAGATCCTTTTGTATAAATTTCCTTTTCAGCTATTCCAGTTAAAGTTTCTGTTGTTCCTGAACTATAAGATAACAATTTTTCACCTTGAATCTTCCTAAAATAAGACATAATTATTAAATTAGCATCGCTTCCGGTATCAATCAGGGCTTCTACATCAATATTATTTATTTTCAGCTTCTTGAAAGGTCTCACATCAATATTATTTTTAGTTGACATAATTTCCAAACTCTTTTTTATACTTTTAGAACATTCAGTTGATTTATGGCCAAACAAGTTGCATTTAAAACATTTAATGCCTTTAGTACAATTAGGCGACTCATGATCTAAATCTCCACAATTGAAACATCTCTTTACTCGTAGTGTTTTTTGAATTTTCATGCCAATGGACTTTGATACTGAATTACTTTGAATCTTATTAGGTGAATATGATTTTTTCTTAATTTCTGAATAAATGTCTAATTTCTTTCTGAATTCTTTAACCTTTTGAACGCCAATGACATCTATAGATGTCATGCGCAATCGTGCCCTGTGCGCCAACGACACCTATACATGCCAAGAAACAGATCATAGATAAATACAAAATAAACATATTAAACCTTTACTTTTACGTGTTTTATTTATACAGTTTATGAACTGAATCCCCAGTTATTACATAAATATACACAGTAAACAAAATTGCCAAGTAGTTATTCAAATATTTGATGACAAAAAATAACTTAATTAATGGCTAAAACAGCATGTTCTCTCGCGCCAATGACATGTATACGTGCCTACTAGTGATGTAGTGTAATATTCAAGTAACTTCATTAAAATTTCAGCGAAATTACTCTAATTCGCTTAATTTTTGTAATAACTACAAAAAAAATATATAAGCTTAGTCACTGAGAAAAAAGGTAAATACTACATTCTTTGGTATAATACCATATTGTCTATATTGTGGATATTGTTGATTTGAATATTTTCCTTTTCGCCAATCATGCGCATCCCTAGCACAGTATCGATATGCAATCCCTTCTGCGCCATTGACATGAATAGATGTCGGACTGGTGACGTCGTAAGCGCGTGCCGTGTTGTTAAGTGCGGAAAGTTGTAAAAATATTTTATCGAGAAGGTATCTACCAATATTATAATCAAATAAGTACAAGGCTATTAATGAGCATAATAATTATATAGATAGGTAGGTAAATACAAGGCTGTTAATGAACATAATGATTATATACAATTGTTGATTTTTTATTATTTTTTATTTTATCGTCACAAACACAATGTATGCGTTCTAGCATAATATTTATTGTCCATGTAATGATAAAAATTCGCTTAGGTCCAAAATGTATAAATATCTCTAAAAATCTGTAGGTACTTACCTATTTAGCAGTTTTCAAAATTTATTACCTAATAAGTCTAATCAGTGCCTTTATTAGAATATTCTTATGATACAAATTGTCGCTATGTCATATCAAAATATGGTAATTGACCTAAATAGGTACCTACATATAATTAGTATTTGTAATAACTCAAGTATTAAACCAAATGATTGGAAAATAAATATGTTATATGATAAATATAATAGTTTTAATGCAATTCCCTTTATTTAAAGGTAATAGTTGTTTTGATATTTACAAATAAACACTCCACAATAATACCTATAGTTCATATAAACTTAATAAATAAACTCGATAAGTTATAATAATATACAGCTACACATCCCTAATCAGAAGCGAGAGATTATAAAAAAAAGGATGGTTGCCCGCGCCATTGGCATGTATACATGCCAATGGGGCGTAACTGATAGAGAATAGTGCTGTAACTTGCTGCAATTTTATATGTATTTTTGTATCTCAAAAGGTTGATTTTTTTTGTTGATAGTTGCTATAAATGTGGTCTTAAGTTTTTACAGTAGGAGATGAGGTTAAATGAATATTATTTTTGTGTTATAAGCTGTTTATTCAAATATTCAGACGTGAATTATTATGTTTATCGATAACATTTTGGACTCCCTACTATTTTCAAGGTTATCTCATTGAATTTGTGGCTTGGCGTGGAGGGCACGGCGATGCGTTTTTGCTCTGGCGGTCAAAAGGTTAATGTTACAAGCGCCATATAAAATATTTTTGTTGGACTCACTGTCTTTAATACCGTCGATGACATATTCCATCAGGGCTTCATCTTCAACATTCCCAAGTACTGCAAGTTCCTTCATATGTAAAAAATATTGCTGATGAGTCTCATTCATCTTCATCCGGCGAGTTGAAAGTCTCTTGTGAACAGTTGCACTGTTCAACTTCTTACCAAATTCCTCACGGAGCTCAGACTTAAGTGTATCCCACGTGGTGGTCCCACTTAGTGAACGTAAAAATAGCTTGGCGGTTCCCGCGAGAAGCCGCTTCGAAAATATGAGTTTTTCTATTTCGCCCCATTGCATTAAAGAGGAAATATCTTCAAAATCTTTTACGAATGTTTCGATGCCATAGGCATCATCACCCGAAAATGGCGTCATTGATTTCTCTAAGTCATTGAAGGAAATACGCGGCGATGGTTCACCACAATCATCATCATCTTTTACTCGTTTCGGCGGCATGTTGAATAATGTAAATAAAAAGTTTTATAGTCTTCAAGTCGTAATCGTATAATCATAAGCTTCTTTAAATCTTAGTCTTCGTTCGTAATTCGTAAATTCTTAATCAGGTTAAATCACCGGCATCATAGTCTTCGTCTGTTTTTTCTTTATTCCACCATCCCGTATCCCGGACGAGCCCCCAAATTATGTGGGGATGGTGTAAATGAAAAGCCAAATTCGCCCAATCGATTTATTTCCCAGACACCGGTTACATATCAAAAATACATTTCAACAATCCTCCATTACATCGTACCAAAAAACACAAAGTCAAGTCCTAGACAACCAAAAATCTACAGTCTACAGATAACATGTCCACAGATTAATCATTAAATAATAGAAAAACACAGACTAAAAATAAAACTAGTAATCATGAAATACATCTTAATATTTTATCCTATTCCCACATAGATATATATAGAAATGTTTCCCCTACATGTGCTGTCTTTGAAGCAGCATTTGCCTCGCTATTAGTTAATAATTTAAGTAGCAATTATGCAGTTGGGTCGAATTGCGAAGGTGATTTTTGCTCAGTATTTCATATTTTTGATGAAATATTTTCTAAAAACCAAGTGACACGGTAGATGTCAATGAAATTGATTTTCAAGATATCATGTCAGATGATAACATAATCTACACTAATATTATAAAGAGGAAAACTTTGTTTGTTTGTTTGATTGTAATGAATAGGCTCATAAACTACTGGATCGATTTTAAAAATTCTTTCACCATTCGAAAGCTACATTATCCACGAGTAATATAGGCTATATACAGTAGAACCCCGTTAAGTCGAACCTTGATAAGTCAAAAACCTCCAAATCTCGAAAAAATGTTTTGTTCCCTTCCCTTTAAACATCAAAACCTCCATTACTTGAAATCTCTACCCTCTGTTAGTCGAAATAATCACCGAGTCCCTCCAAGCCATTTTGGTACATATTTTCACTCTATATCTCGAAAAATTAAATTTGACCTCTGTATCTCGAACATAGCAACGTTTTATTATACAACCTTTACAACTTGATCATTAAGAATTTATTAATTTTTACCTCTATTTTTCAAAATCCGCCTAAGTCAAAATCCTCCATAAGTTGAAAACTCTATAACTCGAATTTTTTGGCGTCTCCCTTGATGTTCGACTAATAGAGGTTCTACTGTATTATCACGCTAAGACCAACAGGAGCGGAGCCACGCGGGTGAAACCGCGCGGCACAGCTAGTTGATTATAATGAAAAGCAAAACAATCCCATTTTGAAGGCTCAACTAGAGTATGTAACCGGTTATTTGTTAAGAAAAAGCAGAAAAATCTTTAAAAATTGTAAAACTTCTTTTTTGATTTTACGTGCAGATTTTTTACATTCAGTTGGTGTAAGGCCACAAATGAATTAGCGGTATCAATAAACACTTCGATTTTGAAGACTCCATTCAAGGAGAAGCTTTTAATTATTGCAATAAAAGAAGAGGGAATAAATGATATTTATCTCATTTGAGTGTTTTAATTGGATCAAACCCCCAGAAATCGATTAAATTATAAAACTAGAAATTGAAAGAAAAGCCTGGGGGGAACACTAGGTAATGAGTTGTAGTTCAAACATTGCAACATAGATGTCGCTAGTAGGAGACCCCGACTGAAGACTCTATACCCAGTTATAATAATGTACTCTGTGACATCAGGCGAGATTGTAGTCAATTAAAATATGAATATACTAGCTTACCGCCCGCGGCTTCGCCCGCTTTGTCTAAAACCTAATAAATTATACACTAAAACCTTCCTCTTGAATCTCTCTATCTATTAAAAAAAACCGCATCAAAATCCGTTGCGTAGTTTTAAAGATTTAAGCATACAAAGGGACATAGGGACAGAGAAAGCGACTTTGTTTTATATTGTGATACTGATATATATTTTCAGGCATTAGCAGGCGAAGTGTAGCCAGAATAGTCAAGGAGAGGAATACGCCGCAGCCATCATCTTCTAAGCCGTGGCGAATTAAAACCAGAAAAATTAGGTGTGACAAAATAATTCTAGACGAGTATGAAGAAGGACTCTTGCGTCGGAAAATACACGAGTTCTATGCTCATAAGCAAGAGGTTCCCACTGTGAATAAGTTGTATGAGATTTTGCGAGAGGAAATCGGATTTCAAGGGAGCAGGGAGATATTACGGAAGATAATAAAGAATATAGGTTTTAAGTATGTCAGATCGAAGACAAATAGACGGGTGTTGGTGGAACGGAATGATCTGTCTGCCAGTCGCGCGTATTATTTGCAGGTTTGTAAGGCCGGCTACTCACGTTCCTACCGCAGGGGCAATATTGGAACAATCCCGGTTGCATGGCGGTCAGAGCAATTTCAGTTGTTCTCTAAATTGCCCATGCTTGCCAATACATTTGACCGCCTCCTTGGTACAGTGGTTGACGCGTGAGCGTATAACCGAGGGGTCCTGGGTTCGATTCCCAGTGCAGACGAAGAAAAAAAATGTCTCGGTCTGGTAGGACACAGAAGGCTGATCACCTACTTGTCCCTAAAGAAAAATCGATCAGTGAAGCAGATGTATGCATAATGCATCTGCCCCTTACTCCACTACGGGGATATGGGACTTCACTTTTTTTTTGCCAATACACATTATAATAATTAAGGGTCCAATTCTAATATTGTCCCTGCGGCAGGTAGGTGAGTAGCCCGTTTAAACCGACTTTTAAAAGAGGATAAGATTGTATTTTTATATTTTATATAGGTAGGTAGATAGGTATACCTATTTATTTTGTGCGTGCGTTTACCACTGAACGCGCAAACGGCTGGACCGATTTTAATTAATTTTTTTTTCTTTTAATTTTGAAAAAGCCGCCAGATCGATCGAATTTATTATATTCTATCAGTTTTATGTGTCTAAGGCACACACCGGGTCACGAGTGGCTGAGTTGGTAAAGCGTCCGCCCCGGATTGGCGTGAAAGAATGCGGGTTCGAGTCCCACCTCATCATCGATTTTTTACTATCCCTACTAATATTATAAATGCGAAACTAACTGTCTGTCTGTCTATTACGCTTTCCCGCTTAAACCTCTCAACCGATTTTGATGAAATTTGGCACAGACAATCTTTAGACCCTGAGAAAGAACATAGGCTACCTTTTATTGCGAAATATGTACCACGGCCGAAGCCGGGGCGGACCGTTAGTTCTTTATAAATTTATAAAGCATTTGAATGCCATAAAACCAAAAATATCAAATTCAATTTTAGGTAAGTTCTATAACTTACCTAAAATTTATATCTTAAATTTAATTTCTTTTTTAATTTTAGGCAATAAAACAAAATGAAGAAACTGAGAAACTACCAGTTATATACTTGGATGAGACATGCATGGAAGTTGCTACTATAGGTAAGATATGAGAAATATAAATAAACTAGATTTCCGCCCGCGGCTTCGCCCGCGTTTGCAAAGGAAAACCTGCATAGTTCCCGTTCCCGTGGGATTTCCGGGATAAAAACTATCCTATGTGTTAATCCAAGTTACCCTCTATATGTGTGCTAAATTTCATTGTAATCGGTTCAGTAGTTTTTACGTGAAAGAGTAACAAACATCCATACATCCATACAAACTTTCGCATTTATAATATTAGTAGGATTTGATTAACACACACAGTGGGTTGCCTGGAAGAGGTTACTGCTAAGTTATAAGGCCGCCTTCTGTGCTAGTCTAGTTATAAGTATGTAAAAAAAAGTGAAGTCCCGTGTCCCCTAGTGGGGTAAGGGGCAGATGCCTTATACATCTGTTTCACTGATCCATTTCCTTTAGGGACAAGTAGGATCAGCCTTCTGAGTCCTGCCAGACCGAGACATTTCTTTTTATCGTCTCCACCGGGAATCGAACCCAGGGCCCCTCGGTTCTACGCTCACGCGTTAACCAAGGAGGCTGTACCAAGCAGGCGGTCTATGTCAAGGATGTAGGTAGGAGTCATAAGTATGTAAGCCAGTCTGTACTCTGTAATATAAAAATGAATCGCAAAATGTGTTGGTAAGCGTACTCGAGAACGGTTGAACCGATTTCGTTAATTCTTGTTTTATAATATTCCTTAAAGTACGAAGATGGTTCTTACGAAAACATAAACATGTACCACGGGCGAAGCCGGGCGGACCGCTAGTAAATAAATAATATAATTGCCTGACCAGTTAGCTTGGTTGGTAGCACAGTTGACAGATATGTACTACGTACATACAGTTAGGAAACTAAGCCCCCCCCATGAAATTATGACGTATAGCTATAGGGCTGTTATTTTTTGATATTTAACCGACTTGAAAAATAAAGGAGAAGGTTATCAATTCGGCCTGTATATTTCTGTTTGCTTTTTTTCACAGTTGATTTTGTGGTAATTTGGAGATTAAAACCCGTTAAAATACAAAAATGGTGTAGCCTAAATATGAATTTACAAGAAGAAACAATCCGAATTAATACAGCTTGTAAAAGTAAATACGTTTTTATCAGTGCTATACTTCGAAATCTAGTTTTGTTATGGACGCCGAAGGCTATTTAATGTACCTAAATTATTTATAATGCTTGATATTTGTATTATACATATATTCAATAATTATTTTAAACCAGAATTTACAATACTTGTATGTAGGTATACCTACTAAATTATTTTTAAAACGATAAATTAAATTAAAAAACACAAAGTATGCAAAAATAAATTAAAATTATTATTATACGAGCATAGAACCTCTACCTTTTTTGTTTTAGGAAGAAAAAGAATATAGTTTGACAGGCTTAGTGCTTGCAAAGTGGAGACGCCACGTATCGATAAAAATACAATAATTATAATATCTATAAATAAATAAATAAATAATAAATACACTTTATTTAGCACCAGATAAAAAAAAAAGCAGACAATAAAACAAAAAAAAAAGACAATATTACAATTTATGCCAAAAAGGCGGCCTTATCGCTACTCAGCGATTTCTACCAGGCAACCTATGGGTAGGATTTTGAATTAAAAAAGGGGAAAAACAATAGGTGGTGCAGTAGATTATGAAAATTTAATTATAATAGATTTAAACCAAATAACTACTTATAAATATATACATAATGAATATGATTTATAAATACATATACCTATGTATGATATATATATACATATATATAAATATAATTATAAATCTATATACTTATATATTAATACAAATAATACATAATATTATAATTTACAATAAAATAAATAGAGATAAACAAATACAGTAAAAATACTAACTATTTATCTGGGAGGAGAAATGATTGAGTATTAAATTTTTAAAAATATTCATTGATTTCGCACGTCTGATTTCTATTGGTAGAGCATTCCAAAGGAGTATGGACTGGACATGGTAGGATTTGTGGTAAAATTTGGATTTATGGGGAGGGATTTTCAACAGCAGGTTGCCAGTATCTATCTTTTTCTTCCCTAATATTTACGTAATTATGCACATAAATTTAAACAAGATTTTTTTAAGGTTTCCGTTTTTTATATTTTCGTGCTCTTCTAGATTGCGTAAAAATAGATGCGACCTTTAAACAGACTGAACTCCTAATAGTGACTATTTGTAGCTATCATTTTGGTAGAAAATATGTCAACTTAATTTAAAACTCATGCTGCCATATCTATAGAAATTCAAAAATAGTCTCTTTTTAACTTGTAGTCAGATACGGTATTTACAAATATATTTATTGAAAGGGCTACAAACTGAAACAATCGACATTTATTTAATGTGAATTGACATCACTTTAAACTTTTTTCCATACTATATTCAAAATCTATGGATGTGTCACCCGCTACTATCGATCCCCCTCAATACCCTCGAAAACACGCTTGTTGGGGGGGTGCCATTTCGAACATTTTGTATGAAGTTTCCTTACTGTATGTATCTGTATATTGTGTTGGTAGTGACCCTGCCTTCCAAGTCGTGGGTTCGATTTCAACCCGAGGCAAATATTTGTGTGATGAACGTAGATGTTTGCTCTGTGTCTGGGTGTTAATTATCTATATAAGTATTTATTTAAAATTATATATGTATGTTTATCAGCCATCTGGTTTCCACAACACAAGGCGAAAGCTAAGTATGGGATCAGATCGTGCCGTGTCTGAAAATTGTCCTGAAATATTGATTTATTTGTAAAATAATTCTAATCTAAATTGTCTTCAGATGGAAATAATCCTAACAAAAAACAGTCATACCTAATAATGCATGCGGGTAGCAAATCTGGTTTTATCCATGGAGCAGATTTAATTGTAAAAGCCCACTTAAAATTCGAAGAAGACAATGTAAGCCAAGAAGATTTCATACTATGGGTGAAACAAAAACTGGCGCCAAATTTAAAAGAAAAATCTTTAATAGTTATGAATAATGCTGTACATCATAATAAATTGATAAACAGTACGCCAACATATAATTCGTCGAAGGAGGAAATACAAGTATGGCTACAAGGGAACGGTATAATAGTTTCTAGTGAACTGACTAGACCGCAATTGATAGAAATTGTGAAGAAGAATAGGCCGGAGCCGGCGTATGTTGTGGATGCGGTTTTAAACGCGTTGGGTCATAAGGTGAGAATTTAGGGTATTTTTACTAGTAGAAATTTTATTAATAACTTAGGGGGCGTCCATAAATTACGTGAGCTGTTTTTTCAATTTTTTGACTCAACCCAACGTAAGATTAGATGAGATTTGACTCGACCTAAAACACCTCACGTAATTTATGGATGCCCCCTTATATGTTATTCTGGTACATAAGTTTACATCATTGCCGAGTATTGCCAAAGAGTAACAAACATACTTCCAAGAATTATTTTCATTCACGTTAATAATTAATAAGGATCTGTAAAAAAATAAAGGAATTTACAATTAGTATCATGAGTGAATATGGTGTCATTTTAAATAAAAAATCTTATATATTTCTGATATTTACTTTAACAGCATTCATTGTGAAAATTTTTGAAAGATAGAAGCAATTCGATCGGGATTAGGCGAAAGTCACAAAGTCCAGATCCCACCTCGAAATCGAACTTTTTCTATTCTTTAAAAATTATTCATTACTAGCTTTCTGCCCGCGGCTTCGCCCGCTTTGTCTAAAACATAATAAATTATATACTAAAACCTTCCTCTTGAATCACTCTATATATTAAAAAAAAAACCGCATCAAAATCCGTTGCGTAGTTTTAAAGATTTAAGCGTACATAGGGACATAGGGACAGAGAAAGCGACTTTGTTTTATACTATGTAGTGATAAGTTTTCTTTCAGGTACTGCGTATACCACCCTTCCATAACGATCTAAATCCCATGGGAAAGATTTGGGCAAGACTAAAGAGACAGATGATGACAGACAATATACCACAAGATGAAGTTCCACAGCTTATAAAGGAAAAACTAGAAATCAATAAACCTACACATTGGTTGCACTATTGCGGCGAAGTTAGTAAAATTGAAGAACAATATCGTAAACATGATGTGTATTTGGACGATCCGTGTTATATAGATGTGTGTTTTGATTCTGGGAGCAGTGATGATGATGATGATGATGATTTTATGTGAATTGTAGGGAATTTTTGAAGGTGTGCTTCAAGGAACCGGTCTGGGTCCATCGCTCTTTCTTATACAGGGTGTCCCACTATTGGTATACTAAGCGCGAAGGAACTTGTAGTTTAACATACACTGATCATGTAAGAAATACTTAAACAACAAAATTACGTCAAAATTATTTTTGCTAAATTTTTCCTCAAAATCCATGTTTGCTTCTCTAGCTTCGTGCAGCCGGCATATACCGCTTCTCTAATGTGAGCATTTTGTCTATCAAAACATAATCATAAACGATAATTCACGTGCTGGTGGCAAAGTTGGGCGGGTTGCTTGTTAGGGGTGATACAAAGAGTTTTAAGAATTCATCTATTTGAAAAAAAAAATGCGTCTGGAATTTTATAAGTATTTTTTACGTACTCAACGTATGCAAAACTATAACCTCCTTTGAGCTTATTATACCAACAGTGAGACACCCTGTATATGTTAATGAAAAATGTATAATATGAGTCATCATCAGCCCATATACGTTCCCACTGCTGGGACACGGGCCTCCTATGAGGGTACAGGCCATAATCCACCACGCTGGCCAAGTGCGGGTTGGCGGATGACACATGTCGTCGAAATATGTCGAAATATGAGTATTGTTTTTGAATTAATATAATAAGTAATTTAATTGTAAATAAATAAATGAAAACACGGTGAAGAAGTATTATGTAATTCACTTAGTCGTTGGAAGGGGATTGTACAATGTACATATTATTTATTATTTTTTGTATTAAAATACACTCTAGTTTTCTGTCAAATGTTACGAAACTCTCTTGGCTCGACAATACGAACTATTATTATAAAATATTTAACCGACTTCAAAAAAAGGAGTATAGTAGTAAGTAGTAGTTATATATTTGATTTGATTTGATTTAATTTGTCTCTGATTTTTTTCGTGTCGTGTAACTGTAAATGGAAGACACAGGCTCCTGAAAAACAGTTCTTACTATCTTAGGAGCCTGGGTCGCTCTAAATTGTAAAATGTTTTAAGTGAAATAAATGACTAATTTATTTATTTATATGTTTTTTTACCAAGTAAATACATTGATGTAAGCAGGTACCATATACGTTAGTAAAATTGTTAAGTACCCACTGATAGACTGATAGTAATTATTGTTCAAAGTTAAATCGTTGTTAAATAGGTACCTATGTTTAGAAATAAAAAAGTTTTTTATTTAACATGTGTTTTATTTATTACATAATATATGATTTGAACAAGGTTTGAATTAGAATCCATACGGTATAATATCTATCTATAACGTAGTATATAGTAACTCAATGATTTATAATAATACTAGAGGTCCGCCCCGGCTTCGCCCGTGGTACATATTTCGCAATAAAAGGTAGCCTATGTCCTTTCTCGGGTATCAAAATATCTCCATACCAAATTTCATGCAAAGGCGTGATTGAGTAACAGACAGACAGACAGAGTTACTTTCGCATTTATAATATTAGTATGGATAAAATTGATGAGTCTGTTTTATCTCAGGAACTACTAAATCGATTTCAAATATTTTTTTGAAGTATAATATCTATGCGTGATTCTTTCCTTTGAATATATGAACTCTAATGAGCACTAAGTAGCTATGGAGAAAACCACGGTCACAAAACAATGAGAACATTAAAAAAAAGACGTGTGGCACTCGGGGACTAGGAGTAATAGTGTTCTGTGCTCGGGGACTGTCGCATATATACAGTGTTATCTATGACTGTCGCGGTAAAGCTATTGCATAGCATGCCTTCAAGGTTCAAGCCACACCTCTGTGCCCGTCGGAGAGGGGAGCGTGAGGTTTTTTTTCGTTACGGAATTTCTGGATTCGGTCCCCGCGCTCAAGGCCCGCGATAGAAGCTATGCAATAGCTTAAAAATTGCCTATTTTAGACCCTGAGTTGTCGATTATTTTCATTCCAACTTTCATACAAATCAATGCTGTAGTTTAGTTGTATCATAACATACATTCGCATTGAGAAAATATTAAACAACAAATTTGATCGCGAGGCGAGATAATTCTTCAGAGGCCTTGCCGGGCCGACGAAAATCTTCCCATCTATTCCACAACATCTTTTGAGATGATAATATATACATCCATAACCCAGTGCTGAATGTTCTCCTAGAACAGATTGCATTCATACATACGAAATAAGACACATTAGACTAAAATAATACTTAACATGAGTAGAATTATACATTCGATTGCTCTGGCTGGATCAAGATTGCGTCGAATCCCGCTTCGTGATCGTTCTTTTCTATTCTAAAGAAAATCTCATTTATAAAGATTTTGATTGCTATAAAACTAAATATCAAAGAAAATCTCATTTATAATAAGCAAAGTATAACAAACCATTACTATACACTGTGTTGTGTGATATACAATTGTTTATTGTAATCTATACATATAATAAATCTGTAGAAGGGTCAATTCTGTACATTGAAAATATTGAAAAAATAAATACCAGGGGGTGTTACTGGATCGATACCAAACCCAAATATGTGATTTAAAAAATTTTTGTCTGTCTGTCTGTTTGTCTGTCTGTCTGTCTGTCTGTATGTGAAGGCATCACGTGAAAACTAACGGTTCGATTTCGATGAAACTTGGTATAATTATACCTTATTATCCTGGGCGTAAAATAGGATACTTTTTATCCTGGAAAAATACGTAGAAAAAAATTAATCTTAACTTTTCAGTTTTATAGACGTTGTTCTGTAGAACCGCGAACACACGTTGCGTATTATTATAGGCCTAGCCGTATTTGGGTCCAATAGATATTTATAAGATGTTTAATTGTCAGAGTTACTCAAAATGGAGAAATAAACCATCCACGCGAAGACCGACATCCGCGCGGACGGAGTCGCGGGCGGAAGCTAGTTTATAATAAACTAGCTGCTCCGCGCGGTTTCACCCCCGTGGCTCCTCTCCTCTCCTGTTGATCGTAGCGTGATGATATAATATAGCCTATAGCCTTCCTCGATAAATGAGCTATCGAACACCGAAATATTTTTTCAAATCGGACCAGTAGTTCCCGAGATTAGCGCGTTCAAACAAACAAACAAACTCTTCAGCTTTATACCTAATATTAGTATAGATTTGCATGCTCAATTACAAGCCAGAATGTTTAAGAGTCTATGTAATCTGTACCTACCTACCTAACATCTTTGTAAATCTACATTCTACAAATAAAGAAATATGAATTTTAATTTGTTATATTAGTAGGTATGGCTATTGGCTATAATCAAATCAAAGCTAAGGACGTAGTTAATATAATATGCTACCGGTTGTAGCATTCCCACGCTTGTTTACCGACGAGGTAGGGCTTATTGAATAAAACAGGGTACAATCGTTGTGAAAAGTGAAATAATTGTAATTTTAGCTATCGCCTGATGTATCACTACATACATACTTAGTATAAAACAAATTCGCTGTCGCAGTCTCCGTCCCTGTATGATTTTAAGCGTGATTTTTGGCAGAGTGATTAAATGCTTATGTTTAAGGATATATTTTTTTAAGTTTCATACTTAAAAAAATATATCCTACGAAGCAGCGCGCCCATAGATAGTATTTAGATACTATGCGGGTTTTCCTTTGAAAACTCGGACGAAGCCGCGGGCGGAAATCTAGTAAATAATATAAATAAAAAAAACATTAACATTAAGGTCTACAGATATCGCTGTAGTGCTGATACATGTAAATATGGCCCTTCCCTTATGCGTCGCAACGACAATAATTGATGACGTCACAGCGCAGTAGTTTACTATGCAAACATATTTTTTCAGTTAATTATTGTAAAAATTAACAAAATTAAATATTTTTTTTGTAATTGATAGAGCAAATCGGGAGCAATTTTTTTGCAAAAATTTTTTTTATGAAAAGTGAATATAATTTATCATTCTATAAGGAAATCAAGTTTTCAGTATTTGGATTTTTTTTTAAATTAATTATAAATAAACTAATAATTATAGAAGTGGAGCAATTACAGATTCTGATGGAGCATGGAGCAATTTTTTGAGATATTAATAATTAAAAAAAATAAACTTTCCGCGCTAACTTCCTTCCGGTATGTTTAACTTTATTTTTTACGCGACTGTACAAGATAATGTATTAAATCACGTAACCCCTTTGTTTAGCGGCTCACCCTTCCATATTCTAATAATTTATTTAAGAAAACCATAGCCCGTCTAAATCATATTTCATATCAAAGGCTACCGTCTTGAAATGTCCGTATAGCAGTAACGGCAAGTCATATTGGCGCCATTTTTGTTTCTTTTTTTTTAAAGAATTTTGATTATTGCCAGTAGAAAAAGAAAAAAAAATGTTTTATTTAAATTTTTAAATATTTAATAGTGATGTTTGAAAGATTAAGAATTATTTTTTACATTTGTTTAACGTTGTTAATACCATTTTTATTACAAGAATACATATCAATAATACTTATTAGTAAAATCGGTCGTTGTAAAACCTGCCGATCGTGTACAAATTGATTTTTATTACAAAATTTAACAATGGAAGTGTATTTTTTATTTTTATTAATTTTCTTCATCAATTTGGGTTGCATTGTTTCTGAGGCTAGTTTGAGATATGGTAAGTAAAATAATTATTTTTATTCAAAACCGGAAGGCACTAGCTTTCAAATAAATAAAAATCATCAATATCGGTTCACCCAGTCGAAAGTTCTGACAAACACTAAAAAGATAAAAAATGTATTCGACTTCAGAACCTCCTCTTTTTCTTAAAGTCGATTGATAAATATAAAGCAGTAGATGGTTTTATGGATAAACCGTAGTTAACATTCGTTTATTGTATTTCCTTGAAAATTATTAACTATGAATTAATTGTTATTAAAATTATTGCAGTATTTATAATAGAAAACCATGATTTGGATCTGCCAGAACAGATAGGCAAAGCTATCAAATTAACAGAAGAAACAAAGTCGGGACTTCAAATAAAAGACGATATCATTGTATTGGACAGAGAAAATGAAGAAGACGCATATAATAAATGTAGGCATTTAAAATATTTAAGAATTATTTGTAGATTTTTGAAGTGATGACGTAATAAAAATTAGATGAAGAAAGACAGAAGAACTCAAATTTGCCAAGTTTCATTGAGTACCTAGTTTCAGCGTGGTAAGCCTTGAGCATACAGATTACCTACAGACTGACAGACAGGCATATTCCTACATATTCCCTCCAAAACTTTCGTGTTTATAATAGCTGTAGGCTTAATAGTGTTCGGTGCAATGACCACCGAACACCCTAGTCAGCAATACTAGGTATCGCGGGCGGCGTTTAACATAAATTTAAGTCAGTCCACAATCAACAGTCCACAAAATAACATATTACCGTCGCGACGCGTAACATTAACATTAACATTAAACATATAACATAATTATAACATTTATTTAACATAATAATTAACATATAATATAATAATTAACAATAACAGTAACAATTAAGTAACAAGTAAAAGTGTAATAGCAGTGATTCTAGCAATAAATTAATTAGTGCATTTTTAGTTTGATTTTATAACAAATCCCTCCAACACTAGCCACGCAGCCCACCACTGGGTCTATCGCCCTACAAATAGCTCCAACTTATTTACTTTGCTTTATGCTGCTTCTTTCCATCTGCATCTATTTTTATTAATTCTATTTATGTAAGAACTAAAGGAATCAATATATTTTTTTTACCTATATTACGACTCTTATTCGTTTTATAGTATGCGCGTCATTATCAAAAGGAGTATCAATAATCATAGATCTATCTTGGTCGCCCTGGGAAATGATTATGAATTTAGGTCTACCAATAATAAGAACACTATTAGATTCGCAACAGCTTGTGACTGCAATAGATAAATATTTGGAATCAAGGAATGCTTCAGATGCAGCTATATTGGTTGAAAGTGAGAGTGGTAGGTTGAATTACGTATTGTAAATTAAATGTTCTATTAATATTGTCTTCTTTTAATTACTTAAGTTTTGTTACATTGCCTTTTTTTATTGTAGTTTGTTTAATATGTGTTTTATAGGGATATCTTTGTACATAGCTTCATTGAAGTAGATTTTTTCATCCCCCTTCTCCAAGATCTAAAACTAAACACATTTCTTATACAGAAATATTCTATTATAATTTTTTGATAAAGAATCTAATTCGTAAATAATGTCGATTATTGAGCTACGTAAATTCAAATAATAATGAAGCTCTATAATTTATCTATCATAAATTTAAATTTACTTTTAGATGTCGATAGAACGTTATACACCCTTCTCGGTAACTCAAACATACGTGTGTGGGTGCACGCTGGCCTAACTAGAGATTCTGCCAAATCTCTAAGCAAAATGCGACCTGAACCAAGCTTCTATGTTATCCTGGGAGACCATAGCTTCGTTACTACTACATATAAACGAGTGAGTTTCACACGGTGTTCCACAGGGATCAATGTTTGGTACTGTGCTATTAACTTTTTATGTAATTGTAGAATTGTGACTGTGATAAAAATGTATAATTAAATGAGAATAATGTTAAATAGGCTGTCAAGGAAAGATTAGTAAAGAGAGATTATCGTTGGAATCTCGTTGTAACCGACTATGAAACACTGGACCCGGCGCAGTTAATTCTACCCACTGTTCTTCTTCAGCTAGATTCAACTGAATGCTGCAAGTTACTTGGTATGAGCGAGTGTACTTGTTCTGAAAATATGCAGGTATATTAAAAGAAATGCTTTTGTTATTTTTCAATAAAAATGTTATACGTTTGAGAGATATATGTTATTTTTCTCTTTGAATACATATTAAGTTATTTCAATTAGATTTTGAATACATAATTTGATTACGGAATAAATATTAAAGGACGTAATTACTAATACAATAAGTAATATATTAATAATAAAAAAGTAATACCTAATAATGATCATTCATCAAAATGTAAAGTAAAAAAAAATGGTTGTCTGTAAAGTCGGTTTACTGACGATAGTTGAAGTAGTTGAACGTGACAACGTCTTAAGGCCGATTGTGTTTCTTTGTCGCTCGTTCCGCGCTCTCGCTTGCACTTCAAGCCTTACGGAACGCCTCAGAGCGAGGTAACGACGCATGAGTCATGTTTTTTCGTGCGTGCAACCGGCTCTATCGAATTATAAGACGTTGTCACGTCAAAAATGCAGCCAATTTAAAAAAGAAAGTTTTCATTTAGTTACTGATTTTACAGAGAAAACAACAAATTTTGAACAATCTAATCAAATACGTAACAGAAACACTAATTAAAATGGATATTGAAGAAGCACCAAAAATCCTATGTGACGATCCACAAAGTGAAAATGGCACAAGAGACCAGTTATATAAGATGTTGCAAGACGAAAATCTAAATAATGAAAGCTTATTCTACTGGAATAGTGATAAGTGAGTTAAATATTGCATTTCAATTTATCATAATCTTCTTAATATATATAAATCTCGTGTCACAATGTTTGTCCTCAATGGACTCCTAAACCACTTAACCGATTATAATAAAATTCGCACACCATGTGCAGTTCGATCCAACTTGAGAGATAGGATAGTTTAAACATGTAGGTACCACGGGCGAAGCCGGGGCGGACCACTAGTCTCTCTATATAAATAAAACTAGCTGTGCTGCGCGGTTTTATCTGCAGTGCTCCGCTCCTGTTAATCTTAGCGTAATGATAGCCTAGCCTTTCTCGATAAATGGGCTATCTAACACCGAAATAATTTTTCAAATCGGACCAGTAATAATTGAGATTAACGCGTTCAAACAAACAAACCCTTTATGATATTATAGGTATAGGTAAAAAACTAATTACGCCTCTATTAATAAAATAATATTTCAGATACATTCTCAACCTCAGATCACGGTATATCCTATCAACCTACAAGCAAGACAAAGGTCTCCAAAAGATAGCTGATTGGTCAGCCACGGAGGAGTACAAGTTACTGCCGGGAGTTGAGTTGGAACCTTTGAGGAATTTCTTCAGGATAGGAACGTATCCTGTAGGTTTTTCTGCAATTTATTGGTGTGGTTGTTTATTGGCTATGTGTCATATGATAGTAATTTTGTAAAAAAAAATGTCTATTCATTAAAAACTTAATTGAAATGAAATCTTTGGTTGGATCTATTTGGTTTTTGGTAAAAAAATCGAATTAATCGTCTGTAGCCTAAAATCCTAATAAAAGTGAATTATCACCATTTAAACCAAAGTCGCATTTTTTTATTATTTTCGCTAAAAAAATGAGAGTGTAAACCAAATAAACATAAAGTTAAAGTCCCTACATAGGTAGTACATCACTACATAGTATAAAACAAAGTCGCTTTCTCTGTCCCTATGTCCCTTTGTATGCTTAAATCTTTAAAACTACGCAACGGATTTTGATGCGTTTTTTTAATAGATAGAGTGATTCAAGAGGAAGGTTTTAGTATATAATTTATGAGGTTTTAAACAAAGCGGGCGAAGCCACGGGCGGTAAGCTAGTATACTGATATACTTGAAAAACTCTCTAAAGAATATATTTTCCAATAATTTCTGACTGTTCGGAGCTGGCGCCGCGGCCGTGGAAAAAAAAAATAAACCTAAGTAGGTACTTACTATTTTTGTGGGTTAAAAGATGAAGCGATTTTATGAATGTTGACGACGCGGTTGGCGCAGTGGTAAAGTAACTGCCTACTGAGCCGACGGTCCCGGGTTCGATCCCCGGTCGGGGCAAATATTTGTGTGATGAACTCAATTATTTGTTTTTGGGTCTGGGTGTTATTATCTATATATGTATTTATTAAATATTATATTTATCGTCGCCTATTACCCACAACACAAGCCTTAATTGAGCTTACTGTGGGACTAGGTCGATTTGTGTAATAATGTCCTATAATATTTATTATTTATTTAATGTTAATGTACAGTTTAAAATATTTTGAAATTTGAATATTAATAACACTTTTTTTATTATTAGGCAGTACCTTGGACGTTACAAAAGCTAGACCCAGAAACCGGACAACCCATGTTCACAGAAGATGGTGAACCAATGTATTATGGCTATTGCATTGACTTGATTGATAAAATTGCGGAGGTATATATATACTTTTTAAGCTTTTGATTCTTATTTTTAAAGTGAAACTTTTTTACATCATACATTACATCGTCTCAAACTTTTTGGTCTGTGTAGCGCATGTCGCGTGACGCACGATACGTACGATAATTATCGTACAAATACGATAATTTTTAGTTAAATATCTATACTTAGTGTGAAAAAAAGTTTCACTTTTACCGTGGTTTCATAAAACCACACGACATTTTTTTTCATTTGTGGCGACACGTACTTATAGTTATACCTAAATGTGTGAAAATGATGACAGCGCAAGATGCGACTTGCGAGCGTGCGTTGTGTTACAATTTTATTTCATACAATAAACCAGTTGATATCTAGCGTCCGAGCGTTTCACTTGTCTCCTTTATTCACGCAACTTAACATTGGTGACCCCGACGTGATCTCAGCACGATACGATACGTGAAGTGACGTGGCGTGAGAAGTGATATCAACTCGCTATGTTTCCCATGTCAGGAAAACAAGTCGCAGCACCAGCTACGGAACCGACGCCAACACCAGAAAAACGAGATTCAGATAGAGACGCTACATATAAGATGGAGGAAGGACAAGGAGAATTAGCAGCAATCAGCGTCGGTTCTCGCATACCAGAGTTTTGGACTGCAATGCCGAGACTGTGGTTTTTCCAACTAGAAACCATAGTACGCCCGCAAAAGTTAGGAGACGCAGCGAAATACGACCTTGTTATCACCAAATTAGGATGCGAAACACTGCAGCAAATCAGTGATATCTGTTTTTCACCACCTGAAAACAACAAGTACGATGCTATAAAGGAGCGGCTCTTGCAAGTGTATGAAGAAAGTGCAGACAGACAGTTCCAGAAACTAGTAAGTGAAATGGATTTGGGCTCACAAAAACCGTCACATTTACTACGGCGCATGAAGGAACTTGGCCGAAATACCCAAGTTTCTGATAAAACCATCCATAGTTTATGGCTCTCAAGGTTACCATCTTCAGTACGAGCTGTCTTAACCGTGAGTCAAGATCAGACGCTAGACAATCTCGCGAACATGGCAGATAAAATATTGGAAAATATGAAGGGAGAACAGATTGCTGAAGTCCATAGTTCCAGTAGTCAACACCAGTTTCCAGTCAGCGATTTGGTTACTCAGATGCACAAAATGAATTTGGAAATTGCATCACTGCGCGAGGAGGTGAAGGACAGGCGACAACAATACCACCGCAGCCGTTTTCGAGGGTATGGCCGTGGACGAGGAGGATTTCGAGGAAGAGCGCGTTCCAGATCATCGTCAAGACCACGCATGACTCCAGAACATCCAAACTGGTTGTGCAGATACCACTTTCGTTTTCGTGAGCGAGCTCGAGCCTGTGAAAAGCCGTGTGCCTGGAAAGCGCCATCTCGGTCATCTTCACCGGAAAACTAAGTGCGGTACGGATATCGGCGGTGGATCACGTACCTAACAAGAATCACCGTCTTAGTGTATTCGATAAGGAGACCGGAATGACATTTTTAGTGGACACAGGTGCAAATATTTCGGTGGTACCAGTAACACGTAAGCAGAAGCTGTCCGGTGAGTGTTCTAATTATAAACTTTTTGCCGCGAATAATAGCGAAATTAAAACTTATGGTGTAAAAACAATACATTTAAATTTAAATTTAAGAAGGTCTTATCGATGGACATTTGTAATTGCAGACGTAAGCCAACCTATATTAGGAGCGGATTTTTTAGAGTTTCATAATTTATTAGTAGATTTAAGAAATAAGAAACTTGTTGACAGGGTAACTAACTTGAATGTTGTTTGTTCTATAACTAATTCGTCGCAGGCACCAATATGTACGATTATGGATACACACCCGCTTTATAATTTGTTGAAAGAATTTCCTAATATAACAAAACCAGTTTCGTTTAAGGAAACACCTACTCATGCCATTTATCATCATATTGAAACCACTGGTCCACCAGTTTACGCGCGGGCGCGGCCATTGCCGCCAGATAGGTATAGAAGGGTTAAAGAGGAGTTCCAGGTAATGCAAGAGATGGGCATATGCAGGCCATCGAAAAGTCCTTGGGCTAGTCCGTTGCACATAGTACCTAAAAAAGGAGGCGAGATAAGACCAGTAGGTGATTATAGGAGGCTAAACGCTGTTACTATTCCTGATAGATACCCTATTCCGAGACTAAGGGATTTTACTTACCTGTTAGCAAATAAAAAGATATTTTCGCGGATAGACATAAATAGAGCTTATCATTGCATATTAAATCATCCAGACGACATTCCCAAAACTGCGATTATTACACCTTTTGGATTGTTTGAATTTACTAGAATGATGTTTGGCATGCGAAATGCTGCGCAAACGTTCCAAAGATTTATGAATTGTATTGTTTTACAGGGATTTGACTTTTTATTTTGTTATTTAGATGACGTCATTTTAGCAAGTAATAGCTTAGAGGAACATAGGGAACATTTAAAATTAATATTTGAAAGATTTGACAAATATGGTATAACTATTAATTTAAGTAAATGCGATTTTGGTAAGACAGAAATAGAATTTTTAGGCTACAAGGTAAATACAAACGGTATCCATCCATTAGAGAGTAAAGTAAAGGTTATTGAAAATTTTCCTAAACCAAAAACGGTAGAGGAACTACGTAGATTTTTAGGGATGGTCAATTTTTATAGGTCACATTTACCTAAAGCCGCAGAAAATCAAGCTATATTAAATTCATTTATACATGGTTCAAAGAAACGCGATAATACTGTAATTACGTGGAATGAGTCAGCTGACAAAGCATTTTTGGAATGTAGGCGACAGTTACGACATGCTGTAACGTTAGCGCATCCGTTGCCCGATTGCGAGTTAGCACTTTTTACTGACGCCTCGAACACATGCATAGGTGCGGTTTTGCAACAATTTGTTAATAATGAATGGCAACCATTAGGTTATTTTTCCAAAAAGATCACAGATTCCCAACAGAAATACTCCGCATATGATCGCGAATTATTAGCTATTTATATGTCAATACAACATTTTCAAAATTTAATAGAAGGGAGACAAATAATAGTCTTTACAGATCATAAACCTTTAACATACGCCTTTACTAAAAAGAACTGTGAGAAAGAGGTAGCTAGGAGAACAAGGCAATTATTATATATAAGTGAGTTTACAACAGACATACGTCACATATCAGGTGAACAAAATGTAGTCGCGGACTGTTTATCACGAATAGAAAGTATATCAGGTCAAAGTGTAATAGATTATAATGAATTAGCGGAAGAGCAGAGTAAAGATAGAGAATTACAAGAGTTAGTCAAGGACAATACGCAATTTAGGGAAATTTTAGTACCGACATGCGATAAGTCAATTGTTTGTAACGTTAGCGGACAGAAAGCTCGTCCTTATTTAACAGAGAAGTTTAGAAAAATCGCTTTTGATATAATCCATAATTTAAGCCATCCCGGTATTCGCACTAGTAGAAAAATGGTAGCAAATAGATATTACTGGCCAGGTATGAATAAAGAGGTAGGGCAGTGGGCGAAAACATGTATTAAATGTCAACGTGCAAAAGTACAACGTCATAACAAATCCGAGTTAGGTACTTTCCCATCATGCCAACGCTTTGAACACATACATGTAGATATAGTAGGTCCGTTACCTAGCACACCTGAGGGCTATAGGTATTTAGTCACGGTTATAGATAGGTTCACGGGGTGGCCGGAAGCTTTTCCTATAAGAGATATACATGCGGAAAAAGTAGCAAAGGTTATATACAATGGGTGGATAAGCAGGTTTGGATGTCCTATCAGGTTGACAAGTGATCGAGGAACCCAATTCGAAAGCAATTTGTTCCAGCAACTAATGAAATTATTTGGAATAAATAAAATAAGAACAACTAGTTTTCACCCAGAGAGTAACGGAAAAGTAGAAAGATGGCACAGATCTCTTAAGGCAGCCCTTATGGCCAGAATGAGTGAGTCAAATAATTGGTTAACAGAGTTAAGTACAGTATTGTTAGGATTAAGAGTAGTTCCACGCGTAGATACTAGTATTAGTGCAAGCGAAATGGTGTATGGTACAAACATAAGAATTCCAGGTGAATTTTTTGAAAATAGCGAACATCATTTTAACGAGGCACATGATTATGTTAAGCATATTAGAAATATAATTAGCAAATTAAGACCTAAATCAATACGTCAATATAATTCTAGAAATATTTTCGTACATTCAGATTTGAAAGAATGCAATCAAGTATTTGTTAGAAATGATACGGTAAGAAAATCACTTCAACCACCTTACGATGGCCCATACAGCGTCATAAGTCGTGGTAATAAAAGTTTTGTTATACAAATGCCAAATAGAAAGGTTAGGATTTCTATCGATAGGTTGAAGCCAGCCTTTATATTAAAAGATGATGTTAATGTGGAGAACAATATTGTTCCGCATAACACTCCTGTATCGAAGTCGGTTCAGCATGCGCCGCCCATAAGCGTAACTAGGAGCGGTCGCGTAATCCGACGACCCGTGCGATTCGCCGATATATAGTACTTCACACGGTCTTTAATTCTAAGCATTATCTGTGCTGTTATTCAATGTATCATACTTGTGTGTTATATACATTTTTTTTTTTTTTTTTTTTACATGTAGCTATCGCGTTTTATACAAATTTTTATATTAATTGTTCACTATACAACGTTTTAAAGTAATTTAGTTTGTTTTTATTGTTTCATATTATTACTGTTTATCATTACATGTTTTACATAAATGTGATTAACATTATATTGTGCATATTTTACATTTTTGTGTACCTATTGCGAAAGAATAAAGTAATACGATAGTTTTTTTTTTACGCATTGAAGATGCCTATTTAGTATTTCGTGTTTTATAATAATTAGTACCTATTTACTAAGTAAGTTATATCGGATTACATAGGTAATAATATGGTCACTCTTTTAGCATTTTTATTAAACTTTATTTATACAGTTCAATCTTGCAATTAGTTAATAATTTATATAATATTTTTTTGTAACAACCTATAGGCCGCAACATTCAAGTAAGGAACCCCAATTAGTAAGTAAGTCTAAGCGAAGCGTTTCATTTTCAAATAGCGATAAGTTCGTACCTCGTACCACACGAAGCGGGCGAGTTACGAAATTATCAAGTAGATTTTTATAAGCGTTGCATATTTTTATGTAGGTCACAGTTACAATGCAATTTACTTACGTCTTATGATATTTGTTTCATTTGCTATCAAACCTCATTAAAAGTACATTACTTATCTTATTTTATTAATATAAAGTAAAATTATTTTCAAAATGGGTAAAAGTTACAGTAAGAACGAAGAAATAATTATAGCTCAAAATGGAGCTAATCAATTGGACTTTAATAATATCGAAAGACACATGAAGAATCATTATTACTTATCTGTTACAGTTCTATTGTTAATTATAATTATTTTATGTTATTTGTGTTGCGGTAAATGTACTGGGAGAGTAAATAAATGTTTTAGAAAGGAGATGGATAATGTTATTCAGAAACGAATGCAGCAAGTTTAAATAGGTATGTAATTTATAAACATAAAATATGTTATATTATGTTCCTAGCTTATTTAAAATGTTTGTAACTAGATAAACTAAATGGTAATGTTTTTGTTTTAGGTTTTTATATATTGTATTGTATAATTTTAACTATTGTTACACATTTTTTTTTTAAAAAAAGGGGGGGAATGTTGTGGCGACACGTACTTATAGTTATACCTAAATGTGTGAAAATGATGACAGCGCAAGATGCGACTTGCGAGCGTGCGTTGTGTTACAATTTTATTTCATACAATAAACCAGTTGATATCTAGCGTCCGAGCGTTTCACTTGTCTCCTTTATATAGAGTTTTTTATAATTCTTGCTAGAAGCTTCTCTGTTTTTTTATATATGTTTCGCGATGAAATATTGTACTGAACTTTTTCAAAAATATTTAGATTTAGATTTAGATAAGTAACATTATATATTACTAGATTTCCGCCCGCGGCTTCACCCTCGTTTGCAAAGGAAAACCCGCATAGTTCCCGTTCCCGTGGGATTTCCGGGATAAAAACTATCCTATGTGTTAATCCAAGTTACCCTCTATATGTGTGCTAAATTTCATTGTAATCGGTTCAGTAGTTTTTACGTGAAAGAGTAACAAACATCCATACATCCATACAAACTTTCGCGTTTATAATATTAGTAGGATAGTTAACTGGCGGACCCGGCGAACTCCGTTTCGCCACCTTACATTTAAATACAAAACGAAATGTTACATAAGGCGCTGTATGTGAAAAATGATTTTCTCGGTTTTCCCGCTTTTCTTTTGAAATGATTCCTGGATTTTCTTTGCTACAAACCTCACGGAGCCAGATCAGCCAGAACCCTTTCCGACGAATGCAAATCCGTGGAAATCGGTTCGTGCGTTCTGGAGATATACTTAGCGTCAGAAAAATCAGACTTATTTTTATTATAGTTAATAATAATAATATGTAATGTTACTTATCTCAATCGTGTGTAAATAAATATATTTAGGACTTCAGAATTTTATTGCCTACCCATTGTTGATATACTTATCATGGATTATAAAGACAATTATTTTTGTTTGTTATTTTTCATACAATAACTAATATGTAATATTAAATGAAATGTAACTGCCTAGTAGTTGTACTTAGATAACAATTCATAACTTCATTTGTATCGACGAAATTCATATTTCATTTTTTTATTACTTAATATTATTTGTATACTTAGTATATTATTATTAGTCTGTGATATTATGTAAATTGTAAAGACATAAGATTTTTTAAACAAATAAATAATAACTATTATGTAATTAGGCAATGGGTTTTGACTATGAGATAGTTACCCCAAAAGTGGGAGACTTTGGCAAGCGCCTCGCTAATGGTACCTGGGACGGTGTTGTCGGAGATCTTATGACTGGGGTAAGTATACTCAAATTCAAATTCAAATTCAAACTCAATCTCAAACACAAACACGAACACGAACACGAACACGAGTCACGAACACGACCACGAACACGAACACGAACACAAACACGAACCCGAACACGAACACGAACACGAACACGATCACGAGCACGAGCACGATCACGATCACGATCACGATCACGATCACGATCACAAACATTAACACAAATTAAAATTCAAACTCAAACTCCAAACACTACACGAACACGAACACGAACACGAACACGAACACGAACACGAACACGAACACGAACACGAACACGAACACGAACACGAACACGAACAAGAACACGAACACGAACACGAACAAGAACACGAACACGAACACGAACACGAGCAAGAGCACGAGCACGAGCACGAGCACGAGCACGAGCACGAGCACGAACACGAACACGAACACGAACACGAACACGAACACGAACACGAACACGAACACGAACACGAGCACGAGCACGAGCACGAGCACGAGCACGAGCACGAGCACGAGCACGAGCACGAGCACGAGCACGAGCACGAGCACGAGCACGAGCACGAGCACGAGCACGAGCACGAGCACGAGCACGAGCACGAGCACGAGCACGAGCACGAGCACGAACACGAGCACGAGCACGAGCACGAGCACGAGCACGAGCACGAACACGAACACGAACACGAACACGAGCACGAGCACGAGCACGAACACGAACACGAACACGATCACGAACACGATCACGATCACGATCACGATCACGAACACGATCACGATCTCGATCACGATCAAGATCACGATCACAAACATTAACACAAATTCAAACTCAAACTCCAAACACTAACACGAACCCGAACACGAACACGAACACGAACACGATCACGAGCACGAGCACGATCACGATCACGATCACGATCACAAACATTAACACAAATTCAAATTCAAACTCAAACTCCAAACACTACACGAACACGAACACGAACACGAACACGAACACGAACACGAACACGAACAAGAACAAGAACACGAACACGAACACGAACACGAACACGAACACGAACACGAACTCGAACTCTTTGTTTGAACGCGCTAATCTCGGGAACTACTGGTGCGATTTGAAAAATTATTTCGGTGCTAAATAGCCCACTTCTTTGGCAAGATTATAAGATACGAACACGAACACGAACACGAACACGAACACGAACACGAACACGAACACGAACACGAACACGAACACGAACACGAGCACGAGCACGAGCACGAGCACGAGCACGAGCACGAGCACGAGCACGAGCACGAGCACGAGCACGAGCACGAGCACGAACACGAACACGAACACGAACACGAACACGAACACGAGCACGAGCACGAGCACGAGCACGAGCACGAGCACGAGCACGAGCACGAGCACGAGCACGAGCACGAACACGAACACGAACACGAACACGATCACGATCACGATCACGAGCACGAGCACGAGCACGAGCACGAGCACGAGCACGAGCACGAGCACGAGCACGAACACGAACACGAACTCTTTGTTTGAACGCGCTAATCTCGGGAACTACTCGTGCGATTTGAAAAATTATTTCGGTGCTAAATAGCCCACTTCTTTGGCAAGATTATAAGATACGAACACGAACACGAACACGAACACGAACACGAACACGAACACGAGCACGAGCACGAGCACGAGCACGAGCACGAGCACGAGCACGAGCACGAGCACGAGCACGAGCACGAGCACGAGCACGAGCACGAACACGAACACGAACACGAACACGAACACGAACACGAACACGAACACGAACACGAACACGAACACGAACACGAACACGAACACGAACACGAACACGAACACGAACACGAACACGAACACGAACACGAACACGAACACGAACACGAACACGAACACGAACACGAACACGAACACGAACACGATCACGATCACGATCACGAGCACGAGCACGAACACGAACTCGAACTTTTTGTTTGAACGTGCTAATCTCGGGAACTACTGGTGCGATTTGAAAAATTATTTCGGTGCTAAATAGCCCACTTCTTTGGCAAGATTATAAGTTACGAACACGAACACGAACACGAACACGAACACGAACACGAACACGAACACGAACACGAACACGAACACGAACACGAACACGAACACGAACACGAACACGAACACGAACACGAACACGAACACGAACACGAACACGAACACGAACACGAACACGAACACGAACACGAACACGAACACGAACACGAACACGAACACGAACACGAACACGAACACGAACACGAACACGAACACGAACACGAACACGAACACGAACACGAACACGAACACGAACACGAACACGAACACGAACACGAACACGAACACGAACACGAACACGAGCACTAGCACTAGCACGAACACGAACACGAACACGAACACGAACACGAACACGAACACGAACACGAACACGAACACGATCACGATCACGATCACGATCACGATCACGATCACGATCACGATCACGAGCACGAGCACGAGCACGAGCACGAGCACGAGCACGAGCACGAGCACGAGCACGAGCACGAGCACGAGCACGAGCACGAGCACGAGCACGAGCACGAGCACGAGCACGAGCACGAGCACGAGCACGAGCACGAGCACGAGCACGAGCACGAGCACGAGCACGAGCACGAGCACGAGCACGAGCACGAGCACGAGCACGAGCACGAGCACGAGCACGAACACGAACACGAACACGATCACGAACACGAACACGAACACGAACACGAACACGAACACGAACACGAACTCGAACTCTTTGTTTGAACGCGCTAATCTCGGGAACTACTGGTGCGATTTGAAAAATTATTTCGGTGCTAAATAGCCCACTTCTTTGGCAAGATTATAAGATACCAAAATCGTTGAATTACTCCATGACGTTACGGTATTGTTATTTGTTATGATGAGACCATTCTTAACGCGCCTTCAACGCGCCTAAAGAAGTTTCACTTCAAAAATATATTAAAATTTCCTAACCTTCTGTTACTAGGAAAATTTTTTTTCCTAAAAGTCAATAGATAATATATAGGTTTTTCGTGATTTTTACCGAAACGGTAAGTTTTATCATATAACCACTTTTACCCAAATTGTAGATCATAAAATTATCTATACAAAAGAATCAATACATTATTTTCCTAAGATGTAGCTTCCTACCATTTTCTAAGATATAACGATTTATAAACTTATCCCATCCTTATTAAATGCAAACGTTTCTTAAATCACTTCACACCTAAATGATTTTATGATAAAACTTATCGTTTCAACATAAATCGCGAAATCTCCTAATTTTTTTTTTATTTATAATCTGGAATATGTTTTTTAATTCACGTACCGGAATGACAGTTAATTTTGTATTTTTTTTAATAATCCTTTGAACAATTTTAGCAGCGTTTCAAATGAATATTACCTATATAAAAAAATAAGGAAAACAAGTTTCCTCAAAAGACCATATAATACAAGATTGGTCAGAAGTAACTTTTTTGTAAAATGTATAAAAAAATGGAGCAAAAATTTTACATAGAAATTTTCTCATTTCTTATTACTTCTTTAAGTTTCAATTTAGGGCAAAAACATATTTAAGGGAAAAAAATTGTATACCTAGTTTGGTTTCAAAGGGCCCCCAATTCTTGTGTGCCCAAGGGCCCCGGCATAGTCTAAGACGGCCCTGCCCAGGACCACTCGGTGCTACGCTCACGCGTCAACCACTGTACCAAGGAGGCGGTCAACCTAACTGCTATAGTATAGGTTCTTAAAATGTAAAATATTTTAGGAAACAGATATGTCAATAGCAGCGTTAACGATGACGGCGGAAAGAGAGGAAGTTATAGACTTTGTGGCTCCATACTTCGATCAAACCGGGATTCTTATTGGTGAGTGCAATCTTAGAGAACAAGAAAAATTACTGATCAAATCACTAGGTATGTTTGACTAAAACGTATCTTGAAATATAGGATAACAGACAATAACTGACTAAATATGACTAACACACATCTTGAATTACTTGTAAGAAACATAAATCGATAAAATATTGTTTTTGGTCTATGACGTTGACGTCTTATTACTGCATTTCGGGTCACACCTTCTCATAGTCCAAAATACCATAAAAATACGAAATATTTTTCAACAACAGCTAACTAGGTAACTACATCACTATTCAAAAAAATTTTTAGTAACCTTTTTGAATCGCCTATTTACAGTCACCTGTAGGTACCTATGTTTCATTACTTACTCCTTTAGACTCGATTTTTGCCCACTTTAAACGTATATCTATATCTATACATAATATAATAAATCTGTAGAAGGGTCAATTCTGTACATTGAAAATTTGAAAAAATAAATACCAGGGGGTGTTACTGGATCGATACCAAACCCAAATATGTGATTAAAAAAATTTTTGTCTGTCTGTCTGTCTGTATGTGAAGGCATCACGTGAAAACCATCGGTTCGATTTCGATGAAACTTGGTATAATTATACCTTAGCTAGTATTTAATAATTTGAAATAGGATATCTAGGTGACAATAAAACAATTTCATGAGTTTATTTTATTAAAGCGTGTTAGGTACTAATTTTATTATCAGTAATCCGGAAACCGATCCGCAAGACATCCCTCTTCAAGTTCATGACAGTACTCCGCACGGAGGTGTGGCTGAGCATCGTAGCGGCGCTGCTGCTGACCGGCTTCATGATCTGGTTGCTAGAGAAGTACTCGCCGTATTCAGCTAGGAATAACCCGGACGCATATCCTTATCCTTGCAGGTGATAATAGTTAAAATTTAAGAGCTAGCGCGCAAGAGCAACTTTTGTTTCAGCAACTATTTTGTCTCTCCCATCAAATCTATAGGAGGTTGCGACGCTACGTGCGCGCACTTCCTTACTAGCCAATAGAGGTGATGGGAGAGACTAACTAGTTGCGGAGACAAAAGTTGTTCTTGCGCGCTAGCTCTAATGCCGGCACTACACATAGGCCAACGCGTTGGCAAGCGCGTTGGCACATGCACTTGTCCAATGTGTAGAACGGGCGTTCGCGCGCTGGTGGTAGGTATTTGAACGTTGGCCAGCGCGCTTGCGAGCTTGCCGCGCGGTGTCGGAAACATCAAAGGACACTTGTCGCAAGCTTGGCGCACCATCCACACATTGGCCGCGCGATCAGTTTGACTGTAGCAGCGATCAGGAGTGCACGTTTTTTTCTTGCGGCGAATTAACACCTAACTTGACAAAATGGCGAACAATATGAGTAACGAGGAAACATTTAAATTTATTGAGCTCTATCAGAGTTAAAACTGCCTGTGGAACCCAAAAAATAAGTACAATAAAAATAAAAATGTTGTATGTATTAAAAGTGCCAAATAAATAAGGTTCTTGGACATGCCGTTTTCCTCACAATGTTTTACTTCACAAAGAGCATCCTACTTTAATATTATTTTAATATTATAAATGTGAAAGTGTGTTTATTTCTTTGTTTGTTACATCCATTTTGAATCCGTCCGCACATTGGCTCGAACCAAACCATACTGAACGACCTTCCAATGTGTGGATTACTCACAAGCGCGTTTGCAAGCGCACCGCCAGCGCGCTGGCGAATGCGCTGGCATATGTGTAGAGGCGACATAAGAGTAATATGCGATAGCCCTAAAATTGATTTGGAATAAATGTAATGGCTATGGCTATTCATCTTGGTAAGCATTTTAGGAATAAATCTGCTTAATAATATCGGCTAATCTTATCCTTTCTTAATTTAAATGGAAACCAAATAAAAACCTAAGTAGGTTTTTATCTTATACCGTAATTTTCATTATCCATATAATATATCTGACACAAAAATAAAAATATACTTAGAGTACAACTGTTCGATACAATTTAACAAATTTTTTAAATAGGTAGGTATACAATTTTTAATAAATAATCATGTTTGTGTCTTGTGAGTTTTCTTATTTCTATACCTCAGGCCCGAATAGCTGAATTTTCGTTGACCGCCTAACCCCCCTTAATATTTCAGAGAGTTCACACTAAAAGAGAGTTTCTGGTTCGCGCTAACATCGTTCACGCCGCAAGGGGGCGGGGAAGCGCCAAAAGCGCTGTCCGGTCGAACGTTGGTCGCAGCGTATTGGCTATTCGTCGTTTTAATGTTGGCAACATTTACCGCCAATTTGGCGGCGTTTTTGACAGTTGAAAGGATGCAGGTATATGATTTATGTAGCTTCATTATTATTTAACTAGCTTTCCGCCCGCGGCTTCGCCCGTTTTGTCTAAAACATAATAAATAATATACTAAAACCTTCCTCTTGAATCACTCTATATACCTACTACAAAAAACCGCATCAAAATCCGTTGCGTAGTTTTAAAGATTTAAGCATACATAGGGACATAGGGACAGAAAAAGCGACTTTGTTTTATACTATGTACCTAGTGATAATATTTATTTTAATATTAAGCAAAAAAATGAACTTATTTGTAACTATTAACTAAAAAAAAAATACATAAATTTCCATGTCGTATCCTACTCAATATCATAAATGTGAAAATAACTATGTCTGTCTGTCTGTTTGGCTCTTCCTCACGTCACAACCACTGAACTGATTTATCTGATATTTGCTACAGAGATACTTTGAGATGTGAGAAAGGACATAGGATAGTTTTGAACCCGGAAATCCTACGACTATGGGAACTATGCGTGTTTTCCTTTCCTACGCGGGTGAAGCTGCGGGCGGAAAGCTAGTATTATATGAATTTCCACAGATTATGTAAATAAGTGGAAGATGATATTGTATAAGTTATTCTTAAGTTATTGTATTTGTGTCTACAAAAAGCTCTTCTTTCTAACTTAATATATTATTTGATAAACGATTCTTTCTTCGTTAAAATTTATATTTTTAGTTTCATGGCATTCAAATGCTTTATAAATATAAATTTATGAGGCGGGACTCGAACCCGAATATAATAAATTCGATTGCTCAGGCGGGTCACGAGTGGCTGAGTTGGTCACGCATCCGCCCCGGAATAGCGCGAAAGGATGCGGGTTCGAGTCCCGCTGAGTGATCGAATTTTTTCTATTCTTTATAAATTTAGATTCTTCTTTTTATTAAACAGACTCCTGTGTCATCACTAGAACAGCTAGCGAGACAGTCCCGTATAAACTATACCGTAGTAGAAGGGTCTACAGTACACCAATATTTTATCAATATGAAGTTTGCTGAAGACACTTTGTACAGGTAAACTAGCGGTTCACCCCGGCTTCGCTTGTATATACATAGTACTCAGGGATCGTGTACATATCGAATGATGAAATAATTTTTGAAATTGGTTCAGTAGTTCCTGAGATTAGTGTGTTCAAACGAACAAACTTGAAACATCGTTTGATTTACAGATTCCCAGATGTAAGGAATAAAATAAGATACTACTAGAGCGGAAATAATGGTATAAAAAGGAAATATAAAAATTGATTAAAAATTTATGGTTTTTGTTAGTAGATAATAGATATCATTAAAGTTTTTTGTTTCCAAAAACAATAAAAATAAAAGAAATGGAACTACTAAAATAAATATAGCTTAATAATTTAATATTCTCAAATAAAACTACCGTTTTTTTTGCGAATTGTAGTTAAAATTACAGTTTCTTCAAAAAACAAAAAGTACACGTGTCAGAAGTGAAACTTCTTTGGCCAGGTGGCCTGTCGGTATTGCCATGACGCGACCTTGAAATTTTACTCTCAACGCGCCTAAAGAAGTTTCACTTCAAAAAAACAAAACTACATTAAAAGTATAACTGATAATTAATAAATTATTTATTTCCAGAGTATGGAAGGAGATAACTCTAAACGCGACATCTGACCAAGCCCAATACCGAGTATGGGACTATCCCATCAGAGAGCAATATGGACACATACTACTGGCAATCAATGCTTCAGGTATTTGTATTATTATATAACACTAGCTAAGCTTCACGGTTTCACCCGCATTACTTCACTCCTGTTGGTCTTAGCGTGATGAAATATAGCCTATAACCTTCCTCGATAAATGGGCTATCTAACACTGAAATAATTTTTCAAATCGGACCAGTAGTTCCTGAGATTAGCGCGTTCAAACAAACAAACTCTTCAGCTTTATAATATTAGTATAGATAGGTACGAAAGTTTGTGCGGATGATGTATGTGTATGTGTGTGTTTGTTACTCTTTCACGCAAATACTACTCAACCGATTTTAATGAAATTTAGCACAAATTAAAACTATCTCCGTATAAATACATATGTTAATAACAATACTATTAATTAATGAATTCATGATATATGTAAATGATTAACACATAAGATAGGTTTTATCCCGAAAAACCCACGGGAACGGGTTTTTCTTGAAAAACGCGGGCAAAGGGTTAGTTTAGGATCATTGTATTTTTAACTACACATAAGTAGTCGGCTCGCAACTGTCTTTTTGTGGACGTTTGGAAAAAGTAAATTCACGGTATCACTTGTACATACGTAATATATTATATATTATTAGTCTGTGTTATCACTACATAGTATTAAACAAAGTCGCTTTTTCTGTCCCTATGTCCCTATGTTCTTATCCTTTTGTATGCTTAAATCTTTTAAACTACGCAACGGATTTTGATGCGGTTTTTTTAATAGATAGAGTGATTCAAGAGGAAGGTTTTAGTATATAATTTATCAGGTTTTAGACAAAGCGGGCGAAGACGCGGGCGTTAAACTAGTATTACAATATGCGGAGCGTTTGTAAACGAAATAATACAATTTTCCTGCGACTTATCTATTCTTGAATTTGTTTAAACATTTTAATACTTAAAACTAAAAATTAAAACAACTATTTCTTACAGGACCAGTTCCAGACGCTTTAACAGGATTCCAGCAAGTGAACGAACATACAGAAGCAGATTTTGCGTTCATACACGATTCCGCTGAAGTCAAGTTAGTGAGGAAATCTATACATACATAATATAATAAATCTGTAGAAGGGTCAATTCTGTACATTGAAAATATTGAAAAAATAAATAGCAGGGGGTGTTACTGGATCGATACCAAACCCAAATATGTGATTAAAAAAATTTTTGTCTGTCTGTCTGTCTGTCTGTCTGTCTGTCTGTATGTGAAGGCATCACGTGAAAACTAGCGGTTCGATTTCGATGAAACTTGGTATAATTATACCTTATTATCCTGGGCGTAAAATAGGATACTTTTTATCCTGGAAAAATACGTAGAAAAAAATTAATCTTAATTTTTCAGTTTTATCCATAGACGTTGTTCCGTAGAACCGCGAACACACGTTGCGTATTATTATAGGCCTAGCCGTATTTGGGAATTGGGTCCAATAGATATTTATAAGATGTTATTGACAGAGGTACTCAAAATGGAGAAATAACCATCCACGCGAAGACCGACATCCGCGCGGACGGAGTCGCGGGCGGAAGCTAGTATAACATAATGTTGATTATCGTTACAATTAAGACTTGTAAAAAAAACAAACAATAAAAACCAGTTCAAAACAAAACCAGGCAAAACTAGTTTGTCCTCAAATCGAGTTTGGTCGGCAACATATTCTTTTAAATTCTTGAAATTATAAAAATAACAAACATAGAATACTATAAGTAAATCAAAAATTTCCGGGATTGCGTCATTTTCCCGGGATAAAAAGTTGCCTCTTTCTCGTTCATTGGCCGATTTGGTCAGGCATCCGCCCCGGAATGGCGCGAAAGTATGCAGGTTCGAGCCCCGCCTCGTGATCGAATTTTTTCTATTCTTTATAAATTTATATTTATAAAGCATTTAAATGCCATAAAACCAAAAATATCAAATTCAACGTAGTAATAATTTTCCCAGATACGAAATAACCCGTAACTGCAACCTAACCGAGGTTGGCGAGGTATTCGCTGAGCAGCCCTATGCGATAGCCGTCCAGCAGGGCTCCAGGTTACAGGAGGACCTGTCCAGAACTCTGCTGGACTTGCAGAAGGAAAGGTTCCTGGAGCAACTGGCTTCTAAGTGAGTTCATCATCTATACAGGGTGTATTTTTGAGACGGGTCAATAAGGGCAGGTACCTTAACTATTACCATGGACGAATATAATATACAGGACCCTGCTTGACCTGCAGAAGGAGCGGTTTCTGGAACAGCTGGCTTCTAAGTGAGTAGTAAAAAAATAATAATTTTGAATATTATAAAAGCATAACATAGTTTTTTTGCACACACTACAATATGCGCATTTTTGAAAAAGTGACTTTCCGTTTTTGTTGTCGTTGGTTATATTCATTCCCTGTTTCAAATCTTCTCGTATATGTTTTTGAAATAAAGTAACCTACGTTTACGTTTAGTGTTCAACTTTTTTGGATTTTAACACTAGCTGACCCGACAGACGTTGTTCTGTTTTCGCGAAAATTGACGTCAAACCCGTTTATGGCCGTTATGTTTTCGCTTTTCCTTAAAATAAAAACACATCAAAATAAGAATTATCGAAATCGGTCTAGCCGTTCACGCGTAATGCCGTGACTCAGGAAAACAGAGATGCATTTTTATGTATAAATATTATTAATAGACATTATTTTATTTTTGTAGGTATTGGAATGAAACGGCTCGTCAATCATGCCCTGATGCAGACGAATCCGAAGGAATAACATTAGAAAGTTTGGGTAAAACATTGTTTATATTCAAAATTAAACATTTTTTATTGTATTTTGTATCATCATAATATTATTACAGAAAATTCTGATTGGCAGTCTTTTCTACAAAAAAATATATGTTTAGTTATAGATGATTTAATTAAATAACATTCTTCCTTTATCATACAATCTGTGCTAATAGTAATGAAATAAATGGTAAGGGCGTAGGGATGTGACGACCCCATCGCCCACGGTTGGAATATCTCTTGTCTACGTGACAGTAGATATTCCACCCGTGCAATCAGTCAACCCGCAGGACACCTTGTGGCGGGGTGTCGGGGAGTAGCGACCCCGCGGGAACCGAGTGTTCCCGGGGGAGGCCCCTGTCTTCATCTCCGGCTTGCCTTCACCGGCCGGTCGGAGTGAAGCCTGACGAGGACAGGACCCCCACCTCTGGCTTGCCTTAACCGGCCGGCCAGAGTGGAGTCGCGAGAGCTTTTAGCTCGAAGGGTGGATGCGAAGCGTAAGTGGCGAGTGGGCACGTGATGCTGGACCCTCAGGGAGCGCGTGATCGGAGTTTAAAGTCCAGGGACGCCTCTCCACCCTTAGCTGCTCACAATATGTTGCCCCCTTGTCGCACTATTGCAGCGACTTATTTCGGGGGCCCATACAGTGAGAGGGCGAGTCACCACCTGCCAACAATTTTTTGCTATATCTTAGTAGAAAGGCAGGTGCCATAGTCTTCCATAGTCCTTAATTCCGGTCCATTAACATCCCATTCCATAGCCCAGTTTATTTTGTTTCCTTATCTTGCAATAGTCCTACATCGGCCGCGGACTGCCCAGGGCTGTATCTCTATAGTGCAGTCATGGGCAGGCTGCGGCTGGTGTACACAACACATTAAAATTCTCGAAAGGGCCTCTGCGTGTTGGATCCGTGTCCCCACGTAAGCCTTCCAAAGATCCGGGTACCGTCCTTCTGGTGGTACCCGAGTATTATGGAAATGAAATAAATGGTAAAAAAACATAAAAAAACTATTATTAATTTTTTTTTCCAGGCGGCGTATTCATAGCAACCCTATTTGGCCTAGGCCTAGCAATGCTAACACTAGCCTGGGAGGTCTTTTACTACAAGCGTAAGGAAAAAAACAAAATCCAAGCTTTAGACGCTAATTTGGAAAAAGAAGCTTTTCCCGACACTAAAACTTTGCCGAAGAAAATAAAAGAGAGCGTCGGTAAATTAAGAAAAAGAAAGAAAACTGTCAAAACTGTGACAATCGGTGACAGTTTTAAGCCGGCTAAGGGTGTGTCGTATATAAATGTGTATCCACGAAATACGGATTATAGACCATAAGTCTATAGATTTAGAGTTCATTTTGTAGTGTGAGTTATGTAGCATTTTCGAATATTAGTGTGTACACAATAATATGCATTATAGACCTTACCTGTATAGATTTAGAATTCATATTGTATTCTAGACTGCATTATAAATTATGTATATTGAATTATAGACCATAATAGTATGGATTTAGTGACTATATTATAGACTATAGATATTTCGTTTATAAGTAGGTACTAAAATTTTGGATTATAGAACGTAACGTCATAGATTATATTGCAATGTGACTATAAGCTTCTTGAATGTGACTAATGTAGTAGCTTCGTAAATTGGTATTTATTAAAAAGTGGATCATGGATCTTACCAATAGTGGATTATGGATCTTACTAATATAGGTTTAGAGTTCATATTGTAGTGATGGATATTTCTAGATGCATGCAAATTCGTAGAATACTGATTATAGACCGTATACCCATAGATTTAGAGTTTATAATTTGTCTTAGATTTCACATATTTATTTCTTACCACTATATTTTATTCTATGTTCCACTTATGCTTGAAAATATAGTTGACTATCTGTTTAGTTTTTCTCTAAATGTCTGAGATATAATGTAGTATGAACACTGTAGTTATAAAACAATTTATTTTAGAGTACCTATGCAATAAAATATAATAGAAAAATGTGTCTTTTATTCAATAACATCAACACTATCCTATACTATGTGCACTATCTATCCCATAACCGAGGATCATTCATAACAATTCAGGTGATCTGCTGTATAATATTATATACAGGGTTACTTGTAAAACACCAGCAACCTCGCAGGACAAGATAGCTAACATCATAAGTAACAACATTTGTTCTACGACTTTTGATAATTTGTTAGATTTTATTTTCATACAAAAACTAGCGGTCCGCCCCGGCTTCGCCCGTGGTACATATTAACGTTTTCTCTACATAAGAACCATCCTCGTACTTCAAGGAATATAATAAAAAAAGAATTATCGAAATCGGTTCAGCCGTTCTCGAGTTATGGAATTACAACGAAAAGTGGCATTGATTTTTATATATTAGATAAATATTCATTTAATTTTCCGTTTGATTATTATAAATTCTACGCGCATCCCAAAAATTATGTACACAAGGAGCGAACGAGAGGGGGAAGGGGGCGTCGCGTCGTCCTGTCGATAATAAATAGAACATTTAAAAATAATTTTTTGCGTTATGCCAAAAGTCGTAGAACAAAATATGTTGTTACTTATGATGTTAGCTATCTTGTCCTGCGAGGTTTCTGGTGTTTTACAAGTAACCCTGTATACATTATACATACTGCTTAAATCTTTACAACTAGGCAACGGATTTTGATGCGGTTTTTTTTAATAGATAGAGTGATTCAAGAGGAAGGTTTTAGGATATAATTTATTAGGTTTTAGAAAAAATGGGTGAAGCCGCGGGCGGTAAGCTAGTATAATATAAAACTAGCTGATCCAATATACGTTGTTCTGCTCTACTGCCCTTTTTCGTGTTTTCTCTCCTTATGAACCCTCCTCGAGCCGTTATAGAGTTTAAGGGTGCTTATCCAATAATAATGCGCGAGGATGTGTATCGAGGCTATGACCTATTATACTAGTAGACGCGGCATACGCCAACATCATTGCACTAAAAAACAGCGTAATTAATACATACCTACTTACTAACGCATTATCACCAATACAGTTGTTCTCTCTTTCACTCTCACGCACGAGACATAATACATGTCTCACTCATGTATTTCGTAATAACAACTGCCGATTAAAATATAAAAAGAACGTCCAGCCACGACGCTGAATGGTGCGTGACTAAGTGAAACTCGGGCACTTAGCTGAGTTTTTTCTTGCCAAAATAGAGAGCGGGTAACGTATCTAGCTGTAGCGAGGAATATGTTTTTAAATAACTAATAGTATCGCTTCAAACGCTAAACGCTTGAAACTTAAAACTAAATGAAGCGATATGATTGGTTGTTTACTAACACATTCTTCACACATTATTGGTGGATAAGCCCTTACACTGAGCAACATATTTGGCGATTATTTTTTATACAAATTACTATCTTTTGGAATTATTTCATGTAATATTTATGAAAATAATTCATATTATATCATTCTAGATTGCGTCCACCGCTTTCGCATTGGATATGTGCCCAGAATTTAATCTATCTCTACGCCAAACATACATATCGGAACAGCTGTTTTTCGGCTTTTTTTGAGAATAGTACAGATTTAAGATTCTGTTTACTGTTTATAATAATTACCGTGGTTTTACAACAAAAGTTTAATTTTAACAATGTCGCAGGTAACAGTATAAATAAATATATGTACCTCATCGCCCGCTTTGTCTATAACCTAATCTATTATATACTAAAACCTTCCTCTTGAATCACTCTATCTATTAAAAAAACCGCATCAAAATCCGTTGCGTAGTTTTAAAGATTTAAGCATACAAAGGGACATAGGGAGTAGGGACAGAGAAAGCGACTTTGTTTTATACTAGGTATGTAAGTGATAAGGTAAAAAATAAAACAAAATGAACATTTAAAATTATTTATTAAAACAAATTATGTACAACTTAACATTAATAATATATATTTTACTACATTTTTATCGAATTAAATATTTCAGTAAGGATATATATTTACCCAACTGCGCAAAAAGGGAAATGCTTTTCGATTGTTTCTTTATATATCCTGGTTTAGTAGTTATTTATAATCTAAAGGTTCTGGATTCGATTTTCAATGGAATTAAAAATATTTTTATTTGGTACCCAAAATTATTGCACCTTGTCTTCCATTTATTATTTTTAAGTAAAAAAAAACAATATTACATATATTACAAACAAATTTAATATTATGTTTTTGAATGGTATGTAACTTGATAATCGGTATATTATCGAGTATTTTGGTAACAAAAAATAATACATATTAGAAAAAAGATGAATAATTTTTAAGCTATTGCATAGCTTCTATCGCGGGCCTTGAGCGCGGGGACCGAATCGAGAAATTCCGTAACGAAAAAACCTCACCGCAACCGCCCCAGTCCCCGAGTGACACATGTCGTATTTTATCATGATATACCTAAGTATATGCTTCGAACCTTTTATTACTAATAAATAAAAAAAACTATATTTTTAACTGAAAATCTCTTTCGAAATACAATATTTTGAACCCCCCATTTTTATATCCCCCCCTCTTTACTACCAAAATCTACCAAAACACCCTAGCCGTGGGTCTTTCTACCACAATATCCGTGGTTTCTACCATTTTCTTGCCGAATTGCACTTTAAAATGGTCTAAATTTAAATATTCCCCATCTACGATGTCATTTAACAACTTTCTCGTCCTGTCTTTGCTCGCTTCCACGAAACATGCCGCTAGCTTCATTTCTGTCTCTGCATTTCTTACGCCTATGCAATATGACCTGAAACAAGTAATAAATACTTTAATATTTTATTAAAAAAAAACAGAAAAATGTTATTCAGACATTGTCCATTTATTCAATACTAGCTGTGCCGCGCGGTTTCATCCGTGTGGCTCCACTCCTGTTGGTCTTAGCGTGACGATATATAGCCTTATAGCCTTCCTCGATAAATGAGCTATCTAACACCTAAAGAATTTTTCAAATCGGACCATTAGTTTCCGATATTAGCGCGTTCAAACAAACAAACAAACTCTTCAGCTTTATAATATTAGTATAGAGTTAAAAATAGACTTTTTCAAACTTAAAACTGCTTGAATAACTCATGAAATTTTGATATTGTCACCGATCCTTGATAAGGTACAAGGTTAAAAGTGGCTCAAAATCGAGTCGAAAGGAGTCCCTTTCATAGAAACTTAAGAAGCCAATAAAAGAGTGATAATAACTAAGTTATAATGGAAGTAGGTAATTTTTTTTAATCAAATCGCACTTTTTCTTTATATACAATACTAGGTTTCAAAGAAAACGCAGTCAAAGAAAAACCCGCATAGTTCCCGTTCCCGTGGGATTTCCGGGATTGCATCATTTTCCCGGGATAAAAAGTAGCCTATGTCCTTTCTCGGGTATCAAAATATCTCCATACCAAATTTCATGAAAATTGGTTCAGTAGTTTAGGCGTGATTCTGATGCGAAAGTAACTCTGTCTGTCTGTCTGTTACTCAACAGACAGACAGACAGAGTTACTTTCGCATTTATAATATTAGTATGGATTATTTCTCTTATTTTTGCATCATTAGTATGTTTCACACTTTTAAAATTTAAAATTTTTACCAATTCAGTTCAGCAGTTTTGTAGAAATAAACGCCATTCTCTGACACTTATGAAGTCAAAGTTACATCAACATCAGTGCATCCATTCTGTAGATACAAACAAACTAAAACTCACCTAGAAGCCCTGCCAAGCACAGCTGTCATTGCTAATATTTCTGTTGCCGCTTCTGCCAGTCTGGATAATTCTCTGTAATGGGAAATTATAAAATATTAGTTTAACGCCCGTGGCTTCGCCCGCTTTGTCTAAAAACTAATAAATTATATACTAAAACCTTCCTCTTGAATCACTCCATCTATTAAAAAAAACCGCATCAAAATCCGTTGCGTAGTTTTAAAGATTTAAGCATACAAAGGAACATAGGGACAGAGAAAGCGACTTTATTTTATACTATGTAGTGATTAGAAATTTAAGTCCAAATAATCTAAATACATTATAATATATCGAAAGAAAAGTATGTAAAGATATTATAAAAAAAAATATTAGTCTCGAGGGCTTCAAGGGAAGAAAATGTACTAATTAACACACGATTATCATTCTTTCGACATCATATTTTAGTTAACATATCTATACGAATGAATGAAATAATGAACGAACGAGCGAAGGAATGAATAAATAACTCCCATATTAGGAGTACCCACTTTAAGAAGAGTCTCGAAGTCAAAACTTTTTCTTTTATTACTAATTTCTTTTCTAATATATTCTAGATTATCTTTATCAATGAACTAGCTGTGCCCCGCCGGTTCACCCGCATTGCTCCGCTCCTGTTGGTGTTAGCAAGATGATATATATAAGCCTATAGCCTTTCTCGGTAAATGGGCTATCTAACACCGAAAGAGTTTTTCAAAGCGGACGAGTAGTTCCCGAGATTAGCGCATTCAAACAAACTCTTCAGCTTTATCTTTATTATATGTATATAAATCTCGTGTCACAATGTTTGTCCTCAATGGACTCCTAAACCACTTAACCGATTATAATAAAATTCGCACACCATGTGCAGTTCGATCCAACTTGAGAGATAGGATAGTTTAAATCTCAAATAGTTTTAGAGAAAGCGGGCGAAGCCGCGGGCGGTAAGCTAGTAATCTATATATATAAAACTCAAAAGGTGACTGATATAGTGATCTATCAACGCACAGCCCAAACCACTAGACGTATCGGGCTGAAATTTGGCATGCAGGTAGATGTCATAACGTAGGCGTCCCCTAAGAAAGGATTTTAGAAAATTCATCCCCTAAATGGGTAAAATAGGGGATGAAAACTTATACCATGAAAATTTATCTTTTCCACGTAAGCGAAGCTGCGGGCAACAGCTAGTATTAGTATAGATGAACGAATAACTCACGTATAAGCCGTAGCCACTTCTAGACCATGTCTCGCTAACATAGTCTCACACACGAATCTCATTCTTTTGACACAATATTCTTAATTATCAGAACCAGGTTATGAATGAACGAATAAATGAATAAACCAAAAAAATAGTGTTTTAATGAACGTACAAATGAATCCATAAAAAATGAAACAACGAACCCACAATATTCTAGATTATTTGAGTTAGGTTTTTAGAAATGAACGAATGATAGATTTTAGTAATTAATAACTGAATGAATGAATAAATGAACGAAAGACTGAACAGATTAAGCTAGTGAATGAACAAATGACGTAATGAAGGATTGAATGAATTCACAAATGATTGAATAAAATGAACAACATCACATACATATCTAACACCGAAAGAATTTTTCAAATCGGATCAGTAGTTCCCGAGATTAACGCGTTCAAACAAACAAACTCTTCAGCTTTATAATATTAGTATAGATGAATGAATAACTCACGTATAAGCCGTAGCCACTTCTAGACCATGTCTCGCTAACATAGTTTCACAAACGAATCTCATTCTTTTGACGCAATACTCCAAATTATCAGACCCAGGCTTAAGGGTCGGATGTAAGTGTTCAGCCAAGTGCAAATCTAACTTTGGATTGTCGGATTCCTGGAAATAAACGTTTTAAAATATAAATACATCAAAAAAAATAAAAAAAATGTGTGCGTGTACTAGCGTACACACGTAAGAAGTAAAACTTCTTTATGGCCTTATTTCTCAAAAAATAATTTACTATATGCAACTTTACAGAAGTTTGAGTTTGAGTTTTTCCAACCCCGATAAAGAAGTTTCACTTCAAAAATACCGGCCGAATTGATAACCTCCTCCTTTTTTTTGAAGTCGGTTAAAAGAGTGTGTGCCGAGCACACGTGCCAGAAGTGAAACTTCTTGCAAGTTTCAAAGATACCGAAATCGTCGCCTTACTCCATGACGTGACGGTATTGCCATGACGCGACCTTCGAGCGATTGAGTTTCACTTCAATAGAAAATGCTTGGTCAAAATGCTTGCACAGACTCTTTTTAAATTTTATTAAATACTAGCGGTCCGCCCCAGCTTCGCCCGTGGTACATATTTACGTTTTCTCTACATAAGAACCATCCTCGTACTTCAAGGAATATAATAAAAAATACCATTTATCGAAATCGATTCAGCCGTTCACACGTGATGCCGTGACAACGCGAAATGGGTTTCATTTTTATATACAGGGTGTCCCACTATCGGTATACTAAGCGCGAAGGGACTTGTAGTTTTGCATACACTGATCACGTAAAAAATACTTAAACAAAAAAATTACGTCAAAATTTTTTCATGTATTTTTTCATGTCAAAACATAATCTTAAACGATAGCTCACGTGCGGGTGGCAAAGTTGAGCGGGTTGCTAATTAGGGGTGTACACATAGAGTTTTAAGAATTCATCTATTTGAAAAAAAAAACTGTGTCTGGAATTTTATAAGTATTTTTTACGTACTGAGCGTATGCAAAACTATAACCTCCTTTGAGCTTAGTATACCAACAGTGGGGACACCGAAATTTTTTTATTAATTTATCTATTTGTAACTAACCTGAGAATTATTCGCCAGTATTTTCTTAAAAACAAAACTCGGATTGAAGAATGGATTCCGTATCTTCTTGATCTCCGTCGCCATATAATTTCCCGCGTGGTGTATGCCTTGGAGAGCTGAAAAATAATATTATAAAATAATTAAAAAATATAAAGTGATAAATCTATACCAATATAATTATGAAGCTGAAGAATATGTTTGTTTGTTTGAACGCGCTATTCTCAGGAACTACTGGTCCGATTTGAAAAATAAGCAGGGATAAGACCAACAGGAGCGGAGCAATGCGGGGGAAACCGCGAGCACAGCTAGTATTTAATAAAACAATATGGCAATAATAAAAAAAATATTACAATTGTCGCATTTTCCGGATAAATCTATCCTATGTCAAGCTATCTCTGTAGTCCAAATTATTTCCAACACGGTTCATTCGTTGAGGCGTGAAGTTTTGACTTTCCTACGATTTTATTATATGTACTAGCTTTCCGCCTGTGGCCTCGCCCGCATTTTCAAAGAAAAACCCGCATAGTTCCCGTTCCCGTGGGATTTCCGGGATAAACCTAGCCTATGTTGCTCAGTGAAGATGCAGCTTTCTAATGGTGAAAGAATTTTTGAAATCGGTCCAGTAGTTTATGCGTGAAAAGTGAAAACCATACATACATACATAATTACAAACCTTCCCTCTTTATAATATTAGTATAGATAGATATAAATCTCACCAATAAAAAGATTAACATCGTCCACAGTCTCCCCTCTGAACGAGAGGGATCTCATGTTCTCCAATGGTTGTAGACATTCCTTCTGTTTCTCTACTCTCTAATATTATAAATACGAAAGTAACTCTTCGAAAGTAAGTCTGTCTGTATGTCTCTCTTCACGCCTCAACCACTGAACTGATTTGGATGAAATTTGGTACAGAGATAGCTTGAAACCTGACAAAGGACATTGGATAGGTTTTATCCCGGAAATCCATCGGTAACTATGCGTGTTTCTCTCTGACTATGCAGTTGAAAAGCTAGTAATTACATAAAAAAACGAATTTTATCTATACCGGTGGCCGATTTGGTCGGCCATCCGCCCCGGATTGGTGTGAAAGGATGCGGGTTTGAGTCCTGCCTCGTGATCGAATTTTTTCTCTTCTTTATAAATTTGTAAACTAATTTTAATTAAAATTATATAAATCTCACCAATAAAAAGATTAACATCGTCCACAGTCTCCCCTCTGAACGAGAGGGATCTCATGTTCTCCAATAGCTGTAGACATTCTCTCTGTTTTTCCACCCCCGGTATGGCGAGCAGATTTAGCAGTATGCCCTGCGCGTGGTGTGCTATGAAGTTTCTGTAAATAAAATCCATACTAATATTATAAATGCGAAAGTAACTCTGTCTGTCTGTCTGTTACTCAATCACGCCATAACTACTGAACCAATTTGCATGAAATTTGGTATAGTAGTTAGTAGTAGTTAGTAGTAGTAGTAGTTAGTAGTCGTTGACTTGCTGTGATTTGTATATATCAACTATCTACATCAATTAGGCAGTTATGTGTAGAATCGTTTATTGTATTGGGACCCCCCTTAATATTTAATTTGTTGTATTTATTGTTATATTAGTTCAGGATACATCGCCCATTTTTGCAAGTGACTACTATCAAGCTAATTTTCCGTTTGTAGCTTTATTTTGATGAGGCACCGAATAATTTCGTGTACGGAACTCTCGATTGTGGTAGCTAACAGAGATAACAAGGATACAATTTTTTGATTTGATGGTTCTCAAATATTTATTACGCAATTTGGAGGACAATATGTCTGTTGAATTATATAAACATTAACTAAGTGAAAACAAAAAAATCAGCTTGTTAGTAATCATTTATGATGACCTCGTTATCGATACACTTTGGAAAGGGGGACTCTTTGAACAAACCATAGATTTTGTAGGACAAATATTTTTTCGAATAATTTAGGTAATTATCTTGAGATTGAACAAAAAAAAATTCATTCAGTTAGTAATAAATATTTGAGAACCATCAAATCAAAATTTTTTATCCTTGTTATCTCTGTTAGCTACCACAATCGAGACTTTCGTACACGAAATTATTGGGCGTCTCATCAAAATAAAGCTACAAACGGAAAATTAGCTTGATAGTAGTCACTTGCAAAAATGGGCGATGTATCCTGAACTATATGCAGCGGTAACGGAAACACATCATTTGTGAAAATTTCAGCTGTCTAGCTATCACGGTTTATGAGATACAGCCTGGAGACTAACAGATAGACAGCGGAGGCTTTTTAATAGGGTCGCATTTTGCCCTTTAGGTAAGTAACCCTAAAAAACCACCACATTTAACAAAAAAATTTTTTTTTACAATCACCTGCACATGGCCATCTCCAGTTCAGCATCCGGCTCCAGGAACCCGTCCAGCAGGCCAGCGGTGAAGTACTCCATACTCTCTGACGCGTATGTGTGTATGAGCGCATCCCCTAACACTGACCGTATTGTGGTTAACTCGGACAGTGGTTTGCCTGGAATGTTTTTATTGTAAATTGATTAAAACAATAATTAGGCCGGTTGCCGTCAGTCGCGCTTGTCATATATTGTATGGAAATACGCGTGCGTATGGTCGGTCTAGCTATGAACGGTTTTATGAATTTCCATACATATGACAAGCGCGACTGACGTACGCACTGACGGTCGGTCAAGCTCTGCAACAGGCCTTAAATTTTTTGGGTATAGAAAATACGTAAGTAAGAAAAAATCATAATGGTCGAAAAAGAATTATTAAGTCCCAAAATTTAAAATTTCCCCTAATCCCGCCTCAAGATAAATTCTTTTTCTGAAAAATAATTCTCATTTATAATGCATTTGAATGCTTTAAGAATAAAATAAATCAAACTAGGTTTCCGCCCGCGGCGTTGCCCGCACAGTCAAAGAAAACCCCGTATAGTTCCCGTTCCCGTGGGATTTCCGGGATTGCGTCATTTTCCTGGGATATAAAGTAGCCTATGCCCTTTTTCGGGTATCAAAATATCTCCATACTAAACTTCATGAAAATTGGTTCAGTAGTTTAGGCGTGTAAGAGTAACAGACAGACAGACAACAGAGTTACTTTCGCATTTATAATATTAGTATGGATTAAGTTAAGATTATTATAGTACATTATATTATCCAAATAACCTAATCCATAAATTAACATAAAAAAATACTAACCATTAAAGAACCTAGGTTTCACATAGTCCAAACACGATTTCATCGCCTGCAACAAACTGATCCTGCACAGTGTTGCCGTGTGCAAGCGGTTCGCGCCGAGCACATTGCTTAGTAGGTTATCTGTGGCTTGTTGGAGCGGTGTTGCTGTTGAAAAAATATTATCTATACTAATATTATAAAGCTGAGGAGTTTGTTTGTTTGAACGCGCTAATCTCGGGAACTACTGGTCCGATTTGAAAAATTATTTCGGTGTTAGATAGCCCATTTATCGAGGAAAGCTATAGGCTATATATCATCACGCAAGACCAACAGGAGCGGAGCAATAAGGGTAAAACCGCGGGGCACAGCTAGTTAAAAATAAAACATTTAAAAATTATATATTTTTAACGGATTTTAAACACGATTTATTCATTATATTATTTAATGACATGTCATAATGAATAAGAGCTAGCGCGCAAGAGCAACTTTTGTCTCCGCAACTATTTTGTCTCTCCCATCAACTCTATGGGGAGTTGCGTCGCTACGTGCGCGCCCTTTCTTACTAGCCCATACAGTTGATGGGAGAGACAAAATAGTTACGGAGACAAAAGTTGCTCTTGCGCGCTAACTCTAAGGCGTTTAAAATCTTCAATTTTTATATGTATTCATATTCGCGTAAAATCAAACACTAAAAAATACTTAAAAATAAAACATTGTTGTTAGGTTAATTGAATTTAGATTCAAGTTTTTGTACGATATTAAAAACGAAAAAAACTTTGTTTTGCCTTTGTCTACTGTTCACTCAGTAAAAAATTATCATTCAGGTAAAAGTAAAGGTAACAAAACATAAAAAAATAGCAAATTGTTTATTTTATAACCTCCTTATTTGAAGTGGGTTGAAAATGTGTTATGTTTGGTAAATCCATACTAATATTATAAATGCGAAAGTAACTCTGTCTGTCTGTCTGTTACTCAATCACGCCTTAACTACTGAACCAATTCGCATGAAATTTGGTATAGAGATATTTTGATACCCGAGAAAGGACATAGGATAGGTTTTATCCCGGAAATCCCACGGGAACGGGAACTATGTGGGTTTTTCTTTGACTGCGCGGGCGATGCCGCGGGCTGAAAGCTAATTAACAATAATTTTAACGTAGCTCAAGTTGTGAAACTACGTTACAATTATTGTTAATTTACCAAACATAACAAATGGATAAATATTCCTATGCTATTATTATTCTAGATTAAGATCTAAGATCTTACCATGCACATTATTAAATGTCACAAAGTTTTCCTTAAAGATGACTCCCTCCGCTCCGGGATGGACGAGGAACGCCATAATTCTATTGTTCTCAACAATACATAGCGTTAGAAGGTATCCTGATGTGTTGGTGCATATCTTCTCACCGTTTATGTGCCAGACACCTGAAAATTGAGATTAATATCACTACATAGTATAAAACAAAGTCGCTCCTGACTGTTAGTACTATTAGAGCCGGCGTAGCGCATTTTTCATCGTCAAACTATTATCAACATTGTCTTAATTGAATAACATTAAAAAATCACAGCGTGCTAGTTTTCGCGTGTGATGCTTCGACCCTATCCTATCCTATCTGAGGCTCTACAGCCGCGAGTGGGCCCTGGCCTAGTCCAGTACTTTCTTCCAGACCCCGCGATCTGCAATTCTTCACACCTATCACTTCCAAGTCCTTCCAAGTGACGCTTCGATGCTCCCCAAAATAAATTGTAAATATACTTGTAAAAAAGTCTGAATCAGTTGTACCAGGTATCAATGAGCATGAATTCACTGGGATAATGATTTGATGTTGATTATCGATATATCACATTATTTTCTATAATGAAGCAGCAGTAAAACTATATTAATGTCTATAAGGGCGTATTCAGAAAGAAAGCTTGAAACTTATATGCGCTTATAAGCGCTTATCGGCGCTTGTCAGCGCTGGTAACCTGCGCAGGACAATATATGAACATGCGCCTATAAGCGCTGATCGGCGCCGACAAGTTCCGACAAGCTTCAACAAGCGCTGGTCGCTGCCATATAAAATTTGTCTTGGTCTGCTTCAACCTGCTTCCTTTGTGTAGAACGAACCAGCATTGACAAGCGCCGATAAGCGCTTATAAGTTTCAAGCTTTCTTTCTGAATACACCCTTATATATCAGTAAGATGAAGTAGTCTTGATTTACCATTATCATCCAATTCAGCAGTTGATCTAAAGTCAGCTTGAGCGAGTCTTTCCGATATTCTCTCCTTAATACACAAAGTAATTGTATCATCTCCTGTCTTCAAGTCGTCAATAATGTTGATATAATCGTCTGAGCTTAAACCCAGTTTAAGTATATTCAACCCCACCCAATGGTCACTTATTTGCTGTCCCAATTGAAGATCGTTTCCTATAAGCTCTAAATAACGCAATAGTTCTGTATAATTCGCCGCCAAACCTCCGTTAGTTAAACTGACGGTAGCCGCATACATGTTGGCGTCTTTCATTGCATTTTTTTTGTCATCCACTGTACTTTCTGGATTGGAAAACGCTTTCTCTAACATCGATAATCTTCTTTCGAGTTCTGTGTTCTCTTCTTTGTTAAGAATTTCCGGGTATTCGAGCATTTCGCGGTTGAATTGTGATACGAATACATTTTTCATGAAAGGTTCTATTTTTGCGTTTCTGCGCTCCGTGCGTTCTATCGTTTTGATGTCTTCAAAGTCAAACTTCTCTTCTTGTACTTTCGGTTGTGTAGTGCCCGCAGAATCATAATTAAATGCCGATATTCTTAGTTTTCTAAAAAAAGTTTTCCGAATATTTTGATACGGCAGCGCAGATAATCTACATGCGATATTCATTGTGGTCATTTGTTATTTTATTCAAGCACTTAGGAGTAATGAATTGTTATTGGTTTCAATTATGATACGTATTTATTTTCAATAATAATCACGTAATAGAACTCCACTTTTTTTAGGTTAACATGAACATGAATGTCAAACTCACGACACAGATGTCAAAGTCAAAATAAAATTCGAAACTGGACAACTCGTATGCATGGAATCCTGTGATGATTTCTTTTAAAAATAATCGATAAAAATATTCACGGTAAGTTAAAAAAACGAACAAAACATCTAGTAAATATTTTTTATTATCATTAATTACATTCGGGAAGAATATAAAAAAATTATTGTCTTCTGACTTCTATAAATATGTCTATTGGAAAGGTTTTTATAAATATTATTCATACAACACTTAATAACTTTATAATCAAAGTTGTTTTTATGAAAATTTTGGCTTTCAAATATAGTGGATAAATAAATTGTATGTAATTTAATATTTTCATGAAAATTGCTGTTCCAGCCAAAATAATTTAAATTATAATGATCATAGTATCAAATATTATAAGTAAATAAATATATAACATTGTGTATTATTAACTTCATGCTGAAATTCTTTGTTATTTAATCTAATCTTTAACGACTTTAATTTAAACAATTGAAACTCACAATCTATGTTATATTTTATTTCAAAATAACAAGATAAACATAGCTTTCTCGAACCTCGATTATTTATCCTTAAACTACGGATATTATCCTTAAAATGGGTTATAGCAGGTTATAGCCAAGTTATAGCTGGATTTCTTAAAAAAATGTATAGGTAATAAAAAAAAAATCTATGTTTATAAATATTCGATACTTGAATATCGGTTCACGTTCTAAAAATAGCGAATAGACAATAGAGTTTAACAATGGATAGGAGAGGTAACAACATTACCTACATTGAGGACATCCCTCGTGACATTCTATACCCTCCCTTTGTGGGGTGAAAATTTACCACCCCCTCGTGATTATCGTAATATTAACCCACCACAAGTTATTATAAGGATCATTTTTGTTTGTTTGCAATGAATTTATGTTATTTTACATAATCATAGCTATGTATTCCTATGAAATAATCAGTAGGACCCGCTTTTCTTTGAGCGACGCGCGTATTTTTTTCGATGTGAATTTATGTGAAATTAAACGTGTTTTTAATAAAAATCGACTATTGTTAGATCATATTTATGTAGATAATAGTGTTTCGTGTATTTTGTGATGGTTGAATGTGAAATTTTCCGGTGAAAATGACGTTAATTAATGTTGAACATTGAGGAGGATGTAAGCATGTTAGTACTTAGTGTCTGTGTCATGAAAAAATTATCAGTGATTTCGTATTCTTTGCATTCTAAAGGAATTTTTTGATGGTAAGTGTGTTGAATACATAAAATATATATCTTTGTTGTTTCCGTTCCAATGGAAGTATGTGCGAATAATCGATATTGTTCTTAATTAACGGATATTATCAATAATTGGATTTGTGCCTATAAATTTGTAATTGGCGCATCCCTAGGTTAACTTTGTATGTCATTGTTAAAAATTGTGACATTCCGTTTTACGTATGATAAAATATTTGGTTCAATTATTATTGATTGTTTAATATCTTATTTGGATATTGAAATATATAAAACAAGCATGTGTACCGGTTTTAAAAATATCGTAAATATATTTTTTTTAATGCTTATTATATTATGTTTTTTCACACATAACTATCTCTTTTATATAAACGAAATTTATACGAATTAGTGGTTCAACATTAAATTATTACACATTGAAGTTACTATTTTCATAGATAATTAGGAAGATGTACTTATAATGTAGGTATATTTACTACCTACCGTCATATTGGCCAACATTGCCCACAGGGGTATCTTTGCCCAAAAATCAATTCATAAGAAAAATTTTAAATTGCAAAAATACCTTTATACTTTGGCAACATTAATAGTATTTGGTGTAAAATAGGTTATATGTATGACAACACTGCCTATTGTGTGTGTCGCTAACTTAAATCAGCAACTTGTTGTAACTCGTCGAATATCATGTGTGATTTTGCGGGCAAAAAATGGTGAAATCCAAGTGATAGTTTGTGCATGATGGCTAAAACAGGTTATTTTTACTCATAACATGTTATGAAATAATGTTTGAAGAGTGTTTTAATGCTATTATTACCACTGAAGGATGTTTTAAACAAAAGTTACAATGGTGGGCAAAATTACCCAATAATGTAGCGATCTATATTTGACAACATTGCCCACCATCAAAAAATGCTGCATCAAAAAGGTTGGCACATTTCATATTACCACATAATTTGATAGTTAATAATATTACTTCTATTCGGTTAATTTCGGAAAAATAAGCTTAATTTGGTCTCTCGGAAAGAACCATGGTAAATAAAGTTAAATTGCTAAATTTTAAGCACAACTGAAATGTAAAAATATGTTTATTTTTATTAAATAGTCACTGAACAATATTCTGTTTTGCTTTTTTTATCTTTTTATTGCCTACAACATAATCCTACTACGAAATATTTGCAGTAAAAGAAATCGGAAGTCATGCTCATCTTACTGAGATGTACCAACCCTAGGCTTTTGGAAAAGCGAAATGCGATTTGTATGAAAATAGAAAAAATACCTGGGTTACTTTGCCCAGCCACTAAAGTCGGGAACCTTTCATGATACTGCTTTGATTTTTAAAGTAAACGACATCTTTTCCAACATTTTTGAATTGGACTTTAATATAATCTGGCTAGAGGTCATATTTACGTCAAAAATCGACTTGGGCAATGTTGGCAACAAGTTCAGATAACTTTACCCGCCCTCAAAAACAGACAAAAAATGAATAAAATGTTGAAGAATAATGAAATTTTCTACAGCATTATATGCACACGATCTAAGAAAAACATATGCTAACAGAAAATACTAACGTTGCCATAGAAATTTTTTGCGGAAATTGAAATTATTCATAAAAAGCGGGCAATGTTGGCCAATATGACGGTACTTAATCTATTGGTTTGTGTTCGTAACGATGACTGTGAAACATTTAAATAATGAAATCTATACTTCGATACCAATATTATAAAGCTGAAGAATTTGTTTGTTTGAACGCGCTAAACTCTGTAACTATTGGTACGATTTAAAAAATTCTTTCGGTGTTAGATAGCCCATTTATCGGGGAAGGCTACACATAAAGGTAATATCATTACGCTAAGACCAACAGGAGCGGAGCCACGCGGGTGAATCCGCGAAGCGCAGCTAGTGCATGTTAGTGTCTGTGTCACTAATACTAGTGCCTACATATAATAAATGTTTTTAACTGTGCTATTGCATAGCTTCTATCGCGGGCCTTGAGCGCGGGGACCGAATCGAGAAATTCCGTAACGAAAAAACCTCACGCACCCCAATCCGACCGGCTCGGAGGTGTGGCTTGAAGGCATGCTATGCAATAGCTTTACCGCGGCAGTCCCCGAGTGCCACACGTCTTTTCTTTTTATTAACTAGTTATGTATCTGATTAATAAACGTAGGAGGTCCCATTCATAATTTTTCACTTTAACTGACAGATAAACGAAACTTAGCGTATGTGAAACTGCCTGTAAAATGCTGTGTTTATTTATTTTTATTTTTTAATTGGAATATAACGTACTATTAAATTTAATTTTGGCGGTAATATTACCACATAAACTAAATATATTTATCTAGATATGAACTTGCTTTCTAATCCCTACTTTGTTCGTGTGTAGTTACTCCATTTTCGTTTTTTCACACTAAGAAGATAAAATTCATTTTCTCTGTAGTTACAAAGAAAAAGAACACAAGTAACCAAACTTATATATTTAAATTCGTCATATTGAAGATAACGCGGCCTTTTTACGAAAAGAATTATCTTCCAGGCAACCGGATAACGATATTATTATAATATATTGGACGTGTACCTACGCGATGACCTAACGGTGCATTTACATCAAACGAACATTGAGTTAGAGCTAGAACAAAAGCATACTGCATACTTTCAGGATCTTTAAGTGTAAACGAAAACTCGTATTCAGTCACAGAATACTTAATAGTAGCTAATGCTAGTTTAGTATTGTTCAGTATTAGAACATTGCAATATTGCCCAAATACGTTCCCAATGCTGGGACACGGGCCTCATATGTGGACACAGGCCATAAACCACAATGGCCAATGTGAAAAATGTTCGTGAAATGAAAAAAAAAGTAAAAAATAGTACGAAGGAGAATGAAGCGAAATTTTATTTAAAAAAAAATATTTCTCTCTTATTGAAATCTCTTCAGACACTAAATTTAAAAGAAAACACTTCTGTATTCAGTATCGATTGTACCTTCGGAAAATTCTGCCGGAAATTCTCGGATTCTGTTATGCCTTCGGAAAAGTTATTCAAAAAATCTGCACTCTGCACCCGGCTCTGTTCCGGTTTCCCGGGATAAAACAACTATTGAAAATATAAACAAAAATTAAGTTTATTTAAATCTTATAAGTTATTTTAAAATAATTCCATCCACAAATAAAGAAAAACAAATAATCAACGATGTTCCCAAAAACGAAGCAGTTTCTGAATTTGACTGCATTTTTTGTGTTTGTTCTCGATACGATAACTTTTTTTTTAACTATGTAGTGATTATTTGCAATACTTTATACTACAGTTATGTCATAGCATACGGGGATAATAATATCGACACACAAAACAAAAACAAAAACCCACAAAACTCGGTCAACTAACGAGCAATATGTAAAACGGAAAACTGGGTCAAAGTCACTGTTGACTTATTGGTTTTTAAAGTTTTATATCCATAGATAATCTAACAGTTTGTTTTTGTGTCTAATAAAGTGCTGATCTTTTTCAAGCTGAGTTTTTAACTCTAAGGGCCGATTTTTCAATCCTTAGTTAAAACTTATTCATCGAATATCGTATTAAACAACCATTTTAAAAATGTGTTACTTGCCCACTTTTTGACAGTTTTCAGGTGACATCTGTATATTATTGTGTAATACTATAATGGACGGATAAGATTTAACCAAGGATTGAAAAATCAGCCCTAACTCAAACATTTTTTTTATGCAACTAGACGTCTTGTATTGTCTTCTATACTAACATTATAAAGCTGAAGAGTTTGTATGTTTGAACGCGCTAATCTCGGGAACTACTGGTCTGATTTGAAAAAATTATTGCGGTGTTAGATAGCCCATTTATCGAGGAAGGCTAATAGGCTATATATCATCTCGCTAAGACCAACATGAGCGGAGCACTGCGGGTAAAAAAAAACCGCGGGGCACAGCTAGTAGATTAATATAATAGGTAACACAAGCTGCTACAGACGTTCTGCCTCATTGCCCCCTTTTCGTGTTATCTCCGTAAGAACCTTCCTTGTGTCTAACAAAAAACGTTAAAAAAAATTGTGAATTGATCAAGCCGTCCTCGATTTGTACCTAGCAACATATCTGGAGATTCATTTTTATTATACAGGTGTCCCACCGTTTGTATACTAAGCTCAAAGGAGGTTATAGTTTTTCATACGCTGAGTAGGTACGTTAAAAATATTTTTAAAATTCCAGACCTTAGATCATTAAGTAATCATTAAGTACTTAATGATCTAAGTTCCAGACGCATTTTTTTTTCAAATAGATGAATTCTTAAAACTCTATGTGTACACCCATAACAAGCAACCCGCCCAACTTTGCCACCAGCACGTGAGCTATCGTTTCAAATTATGTTTTCATAGACAAAATGCTCACATTAGCAAAGCGGTATATGCCGGCTGCGCGAAGCTAGAGAAGAAAACATGGATTTTCAGGAAAAATTTAGAAAAAAACTTTTGACGTAATTTGTTTAAGTATTTTTTACGTGATCCGTGTATGCAAAACTACAAGTCCCTTCGCGCTTAGTATACCAATAGTGGGACACCCTGTATATCTAGATTTACCATCGTTTCGGAAAACTCTTTTAACTTGAATATTGTTAACCCAAGTATTTATTAAAGCAACTATAGACTTCTTGGAGAATCTCTTTTGAATCTTCACAGTACCTGTATTATTACATGTTTACCACCGGTTCGGAAAGCAGTTTCTACGAAGAAGCGCCGACAAGAAACCTGGAGCGCGAATTTATTAGCATTTGTTCGTTTTTAATTGTTTTTGTAGCTCACATTAGAATAGTCAGAATTTATAAAATCCATAAGAATATTAAATACTAGCGGTCCGCCCCGGCTTCGCCCGTGGTACATATTTCGCAATAAAAAGTAGCCTATGTTCTTTCTCAGGGTCTAAAGATTGTCTGTGCCAAATTTCATCAAAATCGGTCCAGTAGTTTAAGAGCCTATTCATTACTATCAAACAAACAAAGATTTCCTCTTTATAATATTAGTGTAGATATTTATTTATTTATTTATTTATTTAATTAAGGTCAGCCAACAGTTGTTTACATCAACACATACATACAGAAACAATAACACAAAATAACTTATATAAATGCAACAGCTACTTAAAGGCTAACACCACATGCATGCTATCTATTCTAACCTACTACATCAGTGAATATGTACATATTATGTCTTTCAGTTGGTTCACCATGGGTACACCTCATTCGTAGTTAAAACAAGTAAATATATGTAGATAAATACGATTTAAAAAATATTAAGAAGGATAATAGAAAAACTAATAGAAAAATGACATACTATATAGTACATAATTATATAATAGACTAGTTTAACGCCCGCGGCTTCGCCCGCTTTGTCTAAAACCTAATAAATTATAATATACTAAAACCTTCCTCTTGAATCACTCTATCTATTAAAAAAAACCGCATCAGAATCCGTTGCGTAGTTTTAAAGATTTAAGCATACAAAGGGACATAAGGACATAGGGACAGAAAAAGCGACTTTGTTTTATAAGTACTATGTAGTGATGAAGCTTCTGCTCGACCCAGTTGAGTTTATAATTTACAAACAAAAACACAAACCATCCACTTTATGATATTAATATAGATTAATGTGGACTCGGATAAATCATATTATACTAATCTCATTTTAATTCTATTACTTAGTTAAGTAAGTATGCTCATAATAATTTACAAATTATAACAGGAATAAAATGATTTATTTGCGTTTCGTTTTATTCATGTACATTTAGATATTAAAAGTTTTTTTACAATATATTATGTGAACTAGCTTTCCTCCCGCGGCTTCGCTCGCGTTTACAAAGAAAAACCCGCATAGTTACCATTCCCGTGGGATTTTTGTGATCAAACCGATCCTATGTGTTAATCCAAGTTACCCTCTATATGTGTGCTAAATTTCATTGTAATCGGTTCAGTAGTATTTGCGTGAAAGAGTAACAAACATTCATTTCATCCATCCTCACAAACTTTCGCATTTATAATATTAGTAGGATAGGATAGGATGTGCGATGTTTTTATTACAGTGGCAAGAATTGAAATCGGTTCAGTACTTTTTGTGTGAAAACATTATAGACATACATTGTTTCCTCTATATAATAATACTAGTGGTCCGCCCCGGCTTCGCCCGTGGTACCTACATGTTTAAACTATCCTATCTCTCAAGTTGGATCGAACTGCACATGGTGTGCGAATTTTATTATAATCGGTTAAGTGGCTTAGGAGTCCATTGAGGACAAACATTGTGACACGAGATTTATATATATTAAGATATACTAGCTTTGCCCGCTTTGCCTAAAACCTAATAAATTATATACTAAAACCATCTATCTATTATATCTATTAAAAAAATCGCATCAAAATACGTTGAATAGTTTAAAAGGCTGTGCTCCGCGGTTTTACCCGCAGTGCTCCGCTCATGTTGGTCTTAGCGAGATGATATATAGCCTATTAGCCTTCCTTGATAAATGGGCTATCTAACACCGCAATAATTTTTCAAATCAGACCATTAGTTCCCGAGATTAGCGCGTTCAAACAGACTCGTCAGCTTTATAATATTAGTATAATACCTTGATATGGACATAGGGACAGAGAAAGCGACTCAAAAGCGAAGAATAAAACATCCACGAAAATTGACCTACCAAGAGCCCTCGTTTCTGCTTACGTCATCAGCGTGAAGAACCCTAAGAAGCTTCGAGAAGATGCTAGATTAGTACACGGCTGTATACTTGAGCATTGAGCTAACAAGCTCGCAGTGAAACTTGAATTGTTCTTTTGTTGGTGCGTTCTTTAGTAAAAAAAGAGTGTGTGTACTTATGTACACGCGTTAGAAGTTATACTTCTTTGGCGTATGGAAGAAATACTAGAATAAACAACTTGAACATAGTTATCAATTTTCATACCACCTAGAACTAACTTCATACTGTTAAATTTAAGTGTCGGTGTGCGCGCGCATTGTAAAAATTCACTCTCATCATTTTTCTTCATCGCACCAAAAAAAGTATAACTTCAAAAAGTAGTAGGGGCATTCAGTTACTATTTACTACGTGTACATAGTAACTCAATGAGTAGGGGGTATTTTATGTTGGCAACTAGGTAGTGGTTTGCGTGATGGTAAGCGATCATAATAATATAATATCCCAGATTACTCGATAATTACTACATACTACTAATATCATAAATGCGAAAGTTTGTGAGGATGTGTGTGTTTGTTACTCTTTCACGCAAATACTACTGAACCGATTACAATGAAATGTAGCACACATATAGAGGGTTTTTCTTTCAAAACACGGCCGAAGCCGCGCCCGCGTTTTCAAATAAAAACCCGCATAGTTCCCGTTCCCGTGGGATTTCCGGGTTAAAAACTATTCTATGTGTTGATCCAAGTTACTCTATATGTGTGTTAAATTTTATTGATATCGGTTCATTAGTATTTCCGTGAAAGAGTAACAAACACACACGCACACACATCCTCACAAACTTTCGCATTTTTATGTATGTTAGTCTATAAGGTATTTATTCTATGGGTCTGTACAATTTATTGTCTGTTACCTGAAATAAATGTTATAAATAAAAATAAAAATATTAGTAGGAACTAGGAAGGATATGCAACCGTAGACACTTAAAACGAAAAATAGAAAATATTACGAGTCACAAAGAGCCTTCGTATGAAAGAATAAAAAATGTTGCGATCTACAAAGAAACTCACATTTGGATGACACCCAAGTGCTCTACTGGATTTGGGACAAACCACGCCACGGAATTGAGAGAAACTAGTATTATACCATCTTGTATTATGAAATCACTCTTTGTGTACTAGTTCAGGATACATCGCCCATTTTTGCAAGTGACTACTATCAAGCTGATTTTCCGTTTGTAGCTTTATTTTGATGAGACACCGAATAATTTCGTGTACGAAACTCTCGATTGTGGTAGCTAACTATTACGCAATTTGTAGGACAATATGTCTGTTGAATTATATAAACATTAAGTAAGTGAAAACAAAAAAAATCAGCTTGTTAGTAATCATTTATGATGACCTCGTTATCGATACACTTTGGAAAGGGGGACTCTTTGAACAAACCATAGATTTTGTAGGACACATATTTTTTCGAATAATTTAGGTAATTATCTTGAGATTGAACAAAAAAAATTCATTCAGTTAGTAATAAATATTTGAGAACCATCAAATCAAAAATTTTTATCCTCGTTATCTCTGTTAGCTACCACAATCGAGAGTTTTGTACACGAAATTATTCGGTGTCTCATCAAAATTAAGCTACCAACGGAAAATTAGCTTGATAGTAGTCACTTGCAAAAATGGGCGATGTATCCCGAACTATACGTAAAAGTTCTTTAATAGACTTTGAATAGATTATTAAATACGGGAATACCTAATATTTTTCAAACTCAAACATTTATTTATTCAATTAGACTTATTTTAGAAGCACTTTCGAATCGTCATTACATATTTTTCATATTTACCACCGATTCGGAAAGCAGTCTATGTAGAAGAACCGGCAAAAAACTCCATAGTTATGCTCTTTAAATTTTAAAAAGTACGTAGGTATGTGTGTTTTGAATTGCACATTTTAATAGATTTAAACGCGGTTTATTCATGATTTAAACTAATAATATAAAGCTGAAAGATTTGTTTGTTTGAATGCGCTAATCTCAGGATAGTTTCTGAGACCTTCGAAAATTCTTTCACTGTTGGATATGTACCAACGTTGTACGTGATCTCTGAGCGCTATTGAGGCGTATCATAGGCGAAGACGGGGCAGATCGCTAGTTATATTTATCCATACTAATATTATAAATGCGAAAGTAACTCTGTCTGTCTGTCTGTTACTCAATCACGCCTTAACTACTGAACCAATTTGCATGAAATTTGGTGTAGATATTTTGATACCCGAGAAAGGACATAGGCTACTTTTTACCACGGGACATAGGATAGGTTTTATCCCGGAAATCCCACGGGAACGGGAATTATGCGGGTTTTTCTTTGACTGCGCGGGCGAAGCCGCGTGTGGAAAGCAAAGCTAGTATGTTATAAATTGACCATACAAAAGTTATATACATAAAGACAATCTTTCAGCTTTATATCATTACAATAGATGTTGTATGTAATATTAATTATTAATTATAATGTGGGTACTTGGAGATACTTTACTTTACTTTATAAAAATGTAATGTCACTTGATCATTATAAGAAAGAGTCAAACACAACAATAGATAAATATAATAATAAATCACTTTTAAAATCCGTTAAAAAGACTGCAATTTCGAAATCAAACGTTCACTGATGACTTCTTAAATTTCAAACCGTTCAACAATATAATAACATAGAAATCCTAACGAGACTTAGAGCATTAAGTAACGAGATATATAAAGATTATATAAAACGCGTCACCTGAACTAGATCAGGCTTCTCTGACCATGTGTTAGGTGGTGGAAGCTCATCGATGGTTTAAAAAATATTTGTTTTAAAAAATACTTATGTAATGACGATTCGAAAGTGCTACTAAATAGTAGTCTAATTGAATAAATGAATGTTTGAGTTTGAGTTTGAGTTTGAGTTTGGTTTAGTTTTGCCATGGATAATAATATGTATAATGCTATGTTTAATAAAAAAGTGAAATCCCGTGTCCCCAAGTAAAATAAATAAATACTTCGGGACTTACAGTTATTTTTAAGTGAAACTTCTTTAGGCGCGTTGAGAATAAAATTTCAAGGTCGCATCAAGGCAATATAGTCACGTCATGGAGTGAGGTGATGATTTTGGTATCTTTGAAGCTTGCCAAAGAAGTTTCACTTCTGAAACGTGTGCTTGGCACACACGCTCTTTTTTATTTAATACTAGAGGTCCGCCCCAGCTTCGCCCGTGGTACATATTTCGCAATAAAAGGTAGCCTATGTCCTTTCTCGGGTATCAAAATATCTCCATACCAAATTTCATGCAAATTGGTTCAGTAGTTTAGGCGTGATTGAGTAACAGACAGACAGACAGAGTTACTTTCGCATAATATTAGTATGGATTGTCACATCACAATCACATTTTTATTGTTTTAAAAACTAATTCAAGCAGAAAAAGAAATAAATAAATAACAAACAACCAAGAATCGCAATATACACGACATTCTTAAGTGCATAGAACCGAGTAGTGGTACTGACGAACGGCAAGTTGAGGCTACTTCAGCCGACGCCACATGTCGACGGCTGCCGTCGACACGCAAAAACGGATGCCGTCGACAGGTTGACTGCATACTGCAGGCGTTTGACGTTTGACGGCATGTGGCGACGGCTGAAATAGCCTCTGCCGTTTGCAACTTGCCGTTCGTCTGTTAGAACGCTTATAGAACTCTCCAGAAATCAATATGGCGGGAAACGGCAACCATGATATTAATCAGACCATCTCAACTTGGAAATTCAAATTGGTCCAAACTTCCGCATTGAATTATTACTGACAATATTAATTTAACTGTCCAACTGCTTCCATAAATTTACGGGATCTTGGAAAATGTATTGACTTCACAGTGTTTTGAGTTTTTGAACAACATATTCTGAAATTCATCAAGTTTTGAGTATAAATTAAAAGAAATTATAAAGAAGAAACATTTTAAATAGTTGTAGCTTGAAATTCGTTCACGACAAACCCGGGCAAAAAGAACGCAGGCATGTGCTGTTCGAGACTAAAATCTCAAATCTATCTACTTACTGACAAAATTTCATACAGATCAGGTTAGCTGTTTTTGCGTGAAAGAGTAACAAACATCCATTCTTTTACTCACACCTCTGCGATAGTAAATAGATTGACATGATATCTAGTTTGAATGCTTTTAAAAATACTGTGTTTATCACTAAAATAATATGTTGTAACTTGTATCTGTGGTTGTACTATGTAAATGTACTATGGAGCACTAGGGTATCGATCTTAAATCGAAATAGCCACGATAACATTGTTTTTTTTTTACAATTTGTATGTGCCAATTCCTTGCTTGCCAATTCCTATAATATTAGGTCAATAGGAAGTTTCCTCTAGGTCTAGGTTTTACGAGATTCCTTGAATTAAAATACTGACAGAATATTGACGTGAACTTCTTTATCGGGGTTGGAAAAAAATTTAGTGTAACATTTTTCCGTTACGCGTGACATTTTTCCGTTATGCGTCTTCTTATCCCTACCACGCGTGATTCGACGTATTTCTGTAAAGTTGCGTAAAGTAAATTATTTTTTGAAAAATAAGGTCATAAAGAAGTTTCACTTCTTACGTGTGTACACTAGTACACGCACACATTTTTTTATTGTTCTAGGTTTTGTTAGTGCTTCTATTTCAAATAAGTAAGAAAAGGAACAATTGCATAACGAATTTTTGCACTAGCTTTCCGACTTTGCCAGCGTACCTACTTAAAAGAAAATTTGCATAATTCCCGTTCCCGTGAGATTTTCGGGATATAAACTGTCCCACGTCCTTTCCCTTAAAAAAGTTTCAGTTGTTTATGCGTGAAGAAGAGACAGATAGATGGACGGACAGAGTTACTTTCGCATTTATAGAAGAGAGTTACGTTCTTAAAAACTTTCTCGTGTATACACAGGGTAAAGTCAGAACAAAAAACTAGTATTAGTCTAAATGAATCTGTCCTCAATATTTGCTTTATGTTAAGCACGGAAAAATACACAGCATTGTAGTTACAAATTATTTAGGGTTCAACAGTGTACTGTGCAATTATTAAAACATGTAAATAACAAAATTATCATCCCATTTAAAAAGAGAGAAACGTAGTACTTGAGTATTTATTTAAGTTAGTTCATGCTTTTGCATTAATCTATACTAATGTTATAAAGCTGTAGAGTTTGTTTGTATGTTTGTTTAAACGCGCTAATCTCAGGAACTACTGGCGCTAAAAAAAGCGCTAGTTTGAGAAGTAAAGCCTTGTTTAATTTTTGTTTTTATTGACATTTTATTCTAAAGTTACTTCTCCGATTGTTACGTTCTTTACACTTTTTAGTTCACAACCTTTGACTGGGTGAACCGATTTTGATAATTCTTTTTTTATTTGAATGTATGCCCTATGGTCCCATTAAATTTAGCGTAATTCCGACAATTTGTAGTTAGTTTATAGTTTTTTGTTAAAAAAAGAAATAATTGAATACGGAACCCACACATTTCTACCGTTTCGCACTTGCCTACATTGCAATGTTCCCAGTTATTTCATATCAATAATTCGACCTATTTCCCGCCGAGCCCTCCTCTGTGTTGTGTTTTTAATTTCACACGCAATTGTAGAAGCAAGCATGATGAATTTATGCTGTTATTACTGTAAAATTTAATAAATTTTCATGTGAATTTTTGAGGAAAGGTTCAGCGAAGTTGTCGAGTTCAGTTGAACCTTAACGGTTGGTTTTTAATTAATTTAAACAATTTAACATCATGAGTGTGTGGTTACAAAAGATTTGGAACTTCCCTAATAAGTTAAAAATAACTTTTTTTTTAAGTGGAGAATGCTCCTGCATACCTATGGCCTTCGGGGAAAAGCCCTTAGGTTATGTCGGACTCCCACTGCCTACAGATGATAAATGCACTACCTAAGTTAAAAATAACCTATGGCAGGAAAGTTCTCTTTTCCTCAGTTATACATTGCAACATGGTAGGTATGGAAAAGTCGAGGTATGGGTGGCATAGAGTAAAGTAATACTGTGGGATGGATGGAATGTCCAAAAATTAAATTGGTATATCAATTTTTCTGCGCACTAATTTTTGGGAACAGCTCCATCCGCGTTGATTTTTAGTTCTACAGCTAATTTGGTTTTAAATAACAACAAAAATCTCTTCTTTATATCGAGTTCTTTGAATAGAAGAATTTCTTAGCAGAAAGAAAAATTTTGAATTTTGTTTAATTTAAATTATATTGACTATTCATGGTCTAAGAATACTTAACATAAAGAAAAAGTTTTAAGTTCCAGTCTTAGATTTTCAGATGTTTAATTAACCGCCTTAAAACCTTAAGATGATTGAAAAGGATGTCATCATTTATTATTTTTAGGTCCACTATGCTATCAATGGAACTTTGGAATGTGATGGGGCCTCTGTAGGTTTTTAGATAATTAATTAATTAATTATTATTGGAACGAAACTAAAGAAATGAAATGTAATGAAAGAAAATTAAAATACGTTTATTATGGACACATGAAAAAAAAGATACAATTCAGTTGAAAAAAAAGGAACTTAAAAAATATACGTATGCCATATTTAGGCCAGCCACTCAGTGTGTCATCACAAATTTTCAGTGGCCGCCTTATTTATTATTATAATAACGGACTTTAAAACATAACGAAGTACAATCTAGATTAAACATGTATTAAAGTAACGAAAATATTATAAAAATTATCTGATCAGTTAGATTTCAAAAAAAGTTATACACGAACCCGTGCTTGTTGGAGACCGTTTCGCACTTGACTTTTTTTTCTGATTCTGGTTTTCTTCTGATTCTAATAAAATTATCAACCCATTGTTCTAATTATGTTCCAGGTAGCGGGCAGGATCCTGAATGCTGTGATGTCGAGGCATCATGTGGAACAGCTTGGGTTGGATTCTGGCTATTGTGAATGTGGTGTCTTCGTTGTCTCCGGTTATTAAAATTGGTAAGGATATCAATGAATCAATTTTTAGGGTTCCGTATTCAAAAGGTAATATCGCCGTCCCCGGAGAATAAAATTTTATTCATGTTATTATTGTAGTATTCATTTTATGTATTCTTGATAAATTTTTAATTGTGTAATGAATTTTATGTTTTTATAACTATGTACTTATTTTTTTTTCTCGATGGATGATAAATTTTATTAACTATGTATTTTTAGACTTAAAACTGAAAAATTTTAAGACCTGTTTTTTTTTTATAATTGTTGTACACGCCTGCTTTATGGCCAATTCAGTTTAGGAAATAATGATTAATGTACTTCTGTAAATTGTATTAATTGAGTCATTATTGGTGTGTCTAATAAATAAATAAATAAATAAATAAATAAATAAAATGATAATCGCCATTATCATAGTTTTATTGTTATGCGATATTTGAAGCCTACGTAGCCTAATACATCTATGCAATTTTTTTTGTAATTTTTCTCCTGTAGGTAATCCACAAAGTTATAAGATATTACAATATTCACTGCTTTTTCCCAGAACATATTCGTACTAGAAAATAAAGATAGTATTATGATAGTGAAAAAGTTTCTTTACTCTTAATGTGATAATAGTTTATTTTATTTTATTTTATTTGCAACACAAACACATATAACAATAATATAGGTACAATACTTATTTAACTTCATAAACCTTAATGACTAATTGTTATTGCAATAACATGTGTTGACTACTAGACTATAAATTACAATCGCTTACACATAAACAAAGAGTAATCAATATACTAATTAACAGATAATAGGTAATTTAAAAAGGGGAATGGTACAATACTACTAGAGACAAATTTCTAAACTATTGAAGGACCTGCGACAGTATAGTAAGGTTATCAAATAGGCATTTCCGAAATCTAATAGGTTTACTCGCGATAATGTCAAGATCTGGAATTATCTCGCACAACTTATTGTAATTTGTGCAGATTCTGTTTAGAGTGCTATGATATGCTCTTTGGGTGCGGTGGATTGGCAACGTGAAAGTTCGATTATTTCGATTACTTCTAAGTGGTATATGAAAGGAGATTTGGGAAAGAGCTGCAGTGGACAGTTGACCACATATAATTTTATTTAGAAATATTAATTCCAATATTTTTCGACGATCTGACAGTTATTACAATAATATTCTCGGAAAAACGAATCGGCGAAATAATGACGAACGCCTATTATCCATTAATGCATTATCCAGCATATGTCCAATATGAACGAGAATAAAATGATAAGGCGCGCCACATACCAGCGCCACATGCTACATGCATCGAACATTTACGTAGCCACAATCAATGCACACGAAGATCAAGCACGAACATCAAACACGAACATCGAACACGAACATCAAACACGAACATCGAACACATACATGCAACTCCTCAGATGAGTCAGAGCGAGGTAACGCCGCATGAGTCATATTTTTTCGTGCGTGCAGCCGGCTTTATCGAATTATGAGACGTTGTCACGTCAAAATACGGTCATAAAGAAGTTTCACTTCTTACACACATTTTTTTATTTTTAGTAATTGTTGTTCTTGTGTTATTCCAGGTGCAATCTTTACCGAAGACGCCAGAGGAGGGAGTGCTGAGTTGGCTTTTAAATACGCAATATATAGAATAAATAAAGAAAGGAGTATTTTACCTGAATCCACTTTAGTATATGATATACAGTATACAACGCCTAGGGATACTTTTCGAGCGTATAAAAAAGGTAAGCATTAATCTTTTTATTAAAGTTGATTAACTTAAACTCGACTCAAACCTTTATTTATTCAATTAGACTTCTTCTAGAAGCACTTTTGTATCGTCATGACATATTTTAACCATTTACCGCCGATTCAAATAATATAAATTCATTTTTTTTTCTTAAACTCGACATCAAACCTGTAGTTTTTAATTTATCTAGAATGGAAGTAAGAGGAGGAAAAAAGTTGTTAAAAAATAAAAGAATAAAAATTTGAGTCATATCTATTACTAGCTTACCGCCCGCGGCTTCGCCCGCTTTGTCTAAAACCTAATAAATTATACACTAAAACCTTCATCTTGAATCACTCTATCTATTAAAAAAAAACCGCATCAAAATCCTTTGCGTAGTTTTAAAGATTTAAGCATACAAAGGGACATAAGGACATAGGGACAGAAAAAGCGACTTTGTTTTATACTATGTAGTGATAAACATTGCAGTATTAAAAGCAGGAGATCGAATCTATCGAATTTCACAAAGATACTGGTAGAGATTGCTGTTCATCAATAAGGCCGCCTTTTGTGCAAATGATGCCTTTTTGTACCTAATATTGTTATTTTTTGCTTTGTCCTTTCTTTTTTTGTACAATAAAGTGTTACAAATAAAGATACATTGTTATTCAATGAGCACAGGAGCTACTTCACTACATAATATAAAACAAAGTCTGTCCCTATGTCCCTTTGTATGCTTAAATCTTTAAAACTACGCAACGGATTTTGAAGCAATTTTTTTAAATTGATAAGAGTGATTCAAGAGGAAGGTATATAATTTATTTTTAAGTTTATATTTTATTAGTATATCTTCTAATATATAAAAATCAATGCCACTTTTCGTTGTAATTCCATAACTCGAGAACGGCTGAACCGATTTCGATAATTCTTTTTTTATTATATTCCTTGAAGTACGAGGATGGTTCTTATGTAGAGAAAACGTTAATATGTACCACGGGCGAAGCCGGGGCGGACCGCTAGTATTTTATATAATAACATATTACAATACAACACGAGTGAAGCAACAGCAAGCTAGTAAAGATACAAATAAAAATCCAAGACTCATCGTTCTTTTAAATAAAATTTGTACATCTTATATTTCTATAATATAATAAACTAGGTTTCCGCCCGCGGCTTCGCCCGCGCAGTCAAAGAAAATATCACCATACCAAATTTCATGCAAATTGGTTCAGTAGTTTAGGCGTGATTGAGTAACAGACAGACAGACAGAGTTACTTTCGCATTTATAATATTAGTATGGATTAGATTATATCAATATACCTTACCGTAGTACCTACATCAAATAAATTCGCCCACGCTCATGTAATAAAGTATTTCGATAACGTCATTTATATGAAATACTAGCTGTGCCCCGTGGTTTCACCCGCATTGCTCCGCTCTTGTTAGTCCTAACGTGATGATATATAGCCGATTTGAAAAATTCTTTCGGTGTTCGATAGCTCATTTATCGAGGAAGGCTATAGGCTATATATCATCACGCTAAGACCAACAGGAGCGGAGCTATGCGGGTGAAACCGCGGGGCGCAGCTAGTCGTAAATGAAACTTATTCTTTACCTATCAGCAGAAAGACAAAAGACATTAAAACCGATCTCAAAGTGAGAAACCGCGCTAAGCCGACATGCCTTGACCTACTCCGCTAATACGATTGTGTTGACCGAGTTACATACATACATCCACACAACTAAAGTATAATCCATACATGATACACCATACAACTAATCCGTAATTTTGTGAAAAAGATTATGCCTTCTAGTTTTTAGGATTAAAATACATTCAAGCATAAATTCAAAGGCTGCAAATTGCTAAGAATGATATACGAATTTGTAGTAAAAAAGCAAAATTTTAAAGAAAAAACAATGAACTTTAGTTTATGTTTTTGTATTTATAATGAGGCTAGGTAGAGCCGGGGGTAGGCGGCTAGTAAATATTTTTTCTGATTTTTCACTTGTCTCTATGAAAATATTTGAGATTTTGTGAAGATAGACGGAGAAAGATCTGGAGAATGTAAAAGTATTAGTCTATTTTACTTAGAATAAAGGCTTTTTTTATCCCGATAAAAAGTTTTAGAGTACCATAGATAACCTACGTTTTTAGATTACTGTTAATTTTTCTTTGACCACGCGGACAAAGCGAGAACTATGGTAACTATTATGTAATCTGTGTAATCAGAAACCACATTTTCTATCATAACCGAAGTTTCTTTAATTCCCATTAATTTATTACGTGTTCTCAAAATTGTATTTACAATCATAAATTAATATTTACAGCGTGCATACAAATAAAATCAGGCGCAGTAGCCATCTTCAGCAGCGCTGGTCCGCTCCTCGGGTCGACGCTGTCTGCAATGTGCCAATCGTTGCACGCGCCACACTTCACTATAGACCCTAAGTACATAGCACGTGAGTATAGTTTTGCTTGGCAAAATAACTGGGATATGTGTGAACGAATAAGGACTCTAAGCTCTAAGTATATTTGCCGTGAGTATATTTTTGTTTGGTCAAATATTTGGACATCTGAAAAGCAATATACACTCGAAGTATACAGCTACTAGATTTCCGCCCGCGGCTTCGCCCGCGTTTGCAAAGGAAAACTAGTTCCCGTTCCCGTGCGATTTCCGGGATAGAAACTATCCTATGTGTTAATCCAAGTTACCCTCTATATGTGTGCTAAATTTCATTGTAATCGGTTCAGTAGTTTTTACGTGAAAGAGTAACAAACATCCATACATCCATACAAACCTTCGCCTTTATAATATATATTAGATATTAAGATTTGTAAATGAATATAGTTCCTAAGTATACAGCATGTAAGTATGATTTTGCTTGACTGAATAACGGAGATATTTTTAAACGAATTTAGTCTCTTTGGAAATAGAAAGAAAGTATCTTTTTGTTTGACGAAATATCTGAGACAAATGTATTCATGTAAATGAATAGAGCCCTTAAGTGTATAAGGAATGAGTATATTTTTGAATAGCTAAGTAACTAAGTGAATGAATAAATCTTATATAAGCATACGGACACATCATACAGTGTATGAGTATGTTTTAGTCAGAAGTCTTAAGTCCTTCATCAAACTGCAACTCAATTATATACCTACCTGTTTTCGTATCTTCTTTTTACTTCCGTATCAAAACTTCTCCATTACTTCCAAGTATCAAAAACGTTCGAGCTTACTTGTCAAACGAATTTCAACCCTATTCACAGAGCATTAAAATTGATATTCCAGCACAAAACAGCACAATGTCGTTCACAATCAACTTGTATCCGTCGCGAGAGTTATTGGACATGGCTTTCACGGATCTCACGGCGTATTTGAACTGGTCCAGAATGGGTATTATATATGAAGACTATGGTTTTGGTAAGTAGAGAAAGATATGCACACACAGTTTACCTCATATACACAGACAGCTTACAGAGTACTTTTTATCTATTAGTAAAAGTTTGGCGCAAACTGGCCATGGACCACAGCCACTGGTAACCAGCGACATACATACCATACACACTTTTATAGGCACACATTGACATATACACAAACATCCTAAAGGTACTTACCTAATTACACATATTATAGACTTGGCCTACATACATACCATACTCACTTTTACAGGTACACATACCTATATCTTAGAGATAATAAGTCTTACAGTTGCAAACATAGAAACGTACTCGCGCTAAAATATACACACACACAAAGCGAAAAACACGCACTCATGTATACGTACATAAACTCTAACACAAACATGAACGCAATATATCATATGTGTGGTACAGTGGTTAACGCGTGAGCGTAGAACCGAGGGGTCATGGGTTCGATTCCCGGTGGAGACGAAGAAAAAAAAATGTCTCGGTCTGGCAGGACACAGAAGGCTGATCACCTACCTGTCCCTAAAGAAAATCGATCAGTGAAACAGATGTGTAATACATCTGCCCCTTACCCCACTAGGGGACATGGGACTTCACTTGTGTTAAGTCTATATACTTCACAAATTAATATATTATTATGTTCTAAATTTTGATTTCGATTTTGTACAATTATTGCACAATTACCTACTGCTTCAAAAACATTCATATTAATTGTTATTTTTCTTATGTTAAAAATACATAATATAATATTACAGCAGATCTAACAACTTTAAAAAAAAATATCCCTGTTATAAATGTATAAACACACTTATTGTTAAATGGAGTAATTCCAAAATAATGTATTTTTCTTATTCAATCTATTCCAGGAGAACTAAACATAGGTAACCTAGCTCGAGATGGCAGAGATATGTACGCGGTGCGATGTGATGCTCGTGACTATCGACGAGCGCTGTACCAACTTAAGGCGCAAGGGATCGGCCATATTATTGTAGACACGGATCCTAGGCATTTACGGCAATTGGCTAGAGCAGTAAGTACCCACACACAACATATAGATATAGACACACACATAAAAACATATAGGTATGTCAATTTTGAATCAAACAAGCTTTAAAAAGTGAGGGTAGTTCAAGAATAGTGTTTCATATAGTACAAAATTATCAAAACACAGATTTTGTTTAAAAGAGTTGGCTAGTGATGTATGTTCCGAACGTGTGATGGGCGATGTGTGTTGTTTGTTAAAATTATTCATATTAAATTTTTTTTAAATGTCTTTAAAAAATTATGTATGAGAAAAAGTATGTATGTCTTTTAAAAAAGTATGCAAGATGTTTACCGTCTGATTACGGATAGCGTTTTTAATTTCAAAAAAATGCTCTGCTACCCTGCGAAAGTTGGCATAGCATGTAACGTGTTTTCAAAAGTTGATATACTGGACTAAATTGCCCAGAACTTTTTATTAAAACTATCAGGAACTATAGACGTATGGTGCATGCTTAAATTTTTAAAGTGAAACTTTTATTACATCGTCTCAAAATTTTGGGTCTGTGTAGCGCATGTCGCGTGACGTACGATAATTATCGTAAGTTTCACTTTTACCGTGGTTTCATAAAACCACACAACTTTTTTATGTTCTGCTAAGTTCACCGACATATCAGGAATAGAGAGAATCGGACATGTTTTTTTAATTATAATCTTATTGTATAGGTGTGGTGAATAATTATTAAAAATAAATGATCATTTCTCTTTTCCAGATCCTACAGTTACAAATGAACAACGAAAACTATCATTATATCTTTACTTCTTTTGTGAGTATTATCATTTTTAAAAATTTCTAGTAAATTATCAATTTGTAAATCTAACAATATTTATTTTTAATTGACCAACCATAGAGAATGTATGAAATAGACTATGAGAGAAATTACCAATAAATGGTGAAACCGGTTCCCAAAATGTTAACTAGTGCAGTAACTAGTCAGAAGTGAAACTTCTTTAGCAAGATTGGCAAAATCAATTACTCCATCAACGCGCCAAACAAGTTTCACTTCAGTAACACAATATTTTTGATAAAATTCAGATATTTCTACCAATTCCAAATGTCTCTTCACTCCAGACCTTTACCATACCATTACCATAACAATTTCTCAATCTTTTTTCACAGTTACCCTCATTTTTTTTTCAGGATATGGAATTATTCGATTTAGAAGACTTTTACTACAACCGCGTAAACATGAGCGGATGGAGGCTCGTCAATAGAGACTCTGATAAAGTGAAAGATGCGCTACAAGTTATGGAGAAGTTCCATCCCATTGGGGCGTCTATACTCTCTGGGGGACATATTAAGGTCAGCATAGATTAGAATCTATATCCATACTTAATAATAGAAATGCGATAGTAACTCTGTCTGTCTGTCTGTTACTCAATCACACCTTAACTACTGAACCAATTTGCATGAAATTTGGTACGGAGATAATTTGATACTCGAGAAAGGACATAGGCTACTTTTTACGCCGGGAAATAGGAAAGGTTTTATCCCGGAAATCCCACGGGAACGGGAACTATGCGGGTTTTTCTTTAACTGCGCGTGCGAAGTTGCGGGTGGAAAGCTAGTATGTACATAAAAATGAAACCCTTTTCGCGTTGTCACGGCATCACGTGTAAACGGCTGAATCGATTTCGATAATTATTTTTTTATTATATCCCTTGAAGTACGAGGATGGTTCTTATGTAGAGAAAACGTAAACATGTACCACGGGCGAAGCCGGGGCGGACCGCTAGTGATAAATAAATATAAACACACACACAAATGTGTGTTCGTCTTATATTTATTTATTATATTGAATCTTACAATTAGATCGTTATATATTATTATAATTGGGTGTCGCTGAAAATTAGCTCTGCAATGAAGGCCTATGCTTTTCATTGTAAAATGATGTAAAATGCCTTTTAGTATGTAGGTTGTTAGATTAAGTAGATTGTAAGTACATAAATTGTTAATTTTAATATTGCCTATCTGCTAATAAAAAGTTTATTATATTATTTTATTATTTAAATGTACGGAATTTGACACAAAAATGTACGTTTGGTTATATTCTTACTTCTTGTCATTTAATACCTATTTTGAAGAAAATTAAATAACTCAATTCCAGACTGACCCAGCGCTTCTCTACGACGCTGTCCAAGTACTGGCCTTAGCACTCGCTTCGACCAAAGATGTTCACAAAAGTAATGTGTCCTGTGACACGGAAACCCCAATGGCCCACGGGAATATGTTGTGGGAGAATATACATAAGGTATAATATAAGCCTTTATTCAGACACAAAATATGATACATAATATTAAACACTTAATCTGACGACTCTGATGAGTCAATGACACCAACAACTCGGTCTGTTTGCCCAATTCTGGCAAAGGCCTCCTCCATCTTCCTCCACTCTATTCTGTCAAGTGCTTTCCTTGACCATGTTTTTCCAGCTATAGACTTAATTTCATCCTCCCATCTTCGAAACTGCCTACCTCGTTTCCTTTTCCTATTCCTTGGGTACCAAAAGATGATATCTTTGCTCCACTTATTAATACCTCTTATTGTATGACCAGTCCATCTCCATTTAAGCTTTCTGATTCTAGTTGTTACATCTTCAATTTTAGTGCGTTTTCTGATGGTTCTGTTACTTATTCTGTCACATTTTCTTATGCTCATCATGCTCCTTTCCATTGCTGTTTGGCAGGTTGCCAGTTTCCGATTTTGTGCTTTAGTGAGCGCCCAAGTTTGGCAGCCGTAGGTTAGAACTGGGAGTATGCAGGTGTTGTATAGCTTGGATTTAACAGCCATCTTAGTTTCCGTGTTCTTCATAATTTCCTTAAGACCCCAGTAGCACTTCCATGCATTCCCTATCCTTGTATCTATTTCCTTAGACATTATATTAGTAGTTGATATTTGTTGACCTAGATAGGTATACTCTTTCACAAACTCGATTGGCTGGCCATTGATGATCATTGTATCTTCGATAGCGTTGGTCATAGCTTTAGTTTTAGAAGTGTTCATCGTGAGACCTACCTTGCGGCTTTCTCTCTCTAAGTCTGTGAGCATGCTTTGTAGATGTTCTTTTTTGGTAGCGAATAATATGATGTCGTCGGCAAAACGTAGGTGCGATAGTTGTTCTCCATTTATGTTCAATCCGTACTGATTCCATTCAAGCTTTCGAAAGACATCTTCCAAGACGGCTGTGAATAGTTTAGGTGAGAGAGGGTCTCCTTGACGTACACCTCTATTTATTTTTATTTCTTTCCCCTCCTTTTCTAGTTTTATTCTTGCTGTGCCCTGAGTGTATACATTCTTTATAATTCGAATATATTTGTGTTCGACGCCTTGGTTCTTTAGGGATAACCAAATGTTTTCGTGTTCGACTGAATCGAAAGCCTTATTGTAGTCGATGAAACAGCAATAAAAGGGTACATTAAATTCTTTATGTTTTTCGAAGATTTGTCTCACAGCATGTATATGGTCTAATGTTGAATAGCCTGCTCTAAAACCAGCTTGTTCTTTAGGCTGATTTGCGTCTAAAGTTTTGGTTATTCGCCCTAGAATTATTTTTGCAAAAACTTTATAAATGTTCGACATAAGGCTTATTGGTCTGTAGTTGGTAATTTCGCTCTTGTCACCTTTTTTATGCAGTAGGATGATTGTAGATGTAGTCCACTGGGTCGGAATTGTCTCTGTTTGTATAATATCATCGAAGATATACTTCAGTAAGGGTGTAATGTAGTTCTTGCAACTTGCCAGCAATTCATTAGTGATGTGGTCAGGGCCTGGAGCTTTATCTAGTTTCTGTGATTCTATTGCCTTATTTATTTCTTCTACTAAAACATCTGGTACATTATCTATGTTATTTAATTTAGTAGTTTGGTTTATTTGGTTTTTACTAGAGTAGAGATTTTCGTAGAATTTAGTGGCAGTAGATAGAATGTCGGGTCTCTTAGTTATTTTGCTAGATCGGTCTTTTATATTGGGTATCCAATTAGATTTCTCGGATAGAAACTTTAGCGCCTTTTTTATGCCACCTGTCTTCGTAATGTGTTTGTCAAAAGTTTGAAGTCTAAAATGTTCTCTGTCTCTTCTCATTTGGTTTTTTAATTCTTTACTTATCTGACTTATTTGTTTCCTAGTAGTCTTCGTTTTCTCCCTGATTTTTATTAATTTCCATCTCTCTTCTAGAAGTTTTATAGCTTTTTCTGACAGGTATTCTTTGTCTCTTGGTTTAGATTTTTCGTTGGTTTCTGTTTTTTCTGTTAGTATATTGTGTAGTATGTTGTATTTCTGTTGGGTATTTAGTTTCATACATAAGGTAAGTGTATATCTATACTAATACTAGCGGTTCGCCCCGGCTTCGCCCGTGGTACCTACATGTTTATGTTTTTATTCATAAAAACTATCCTATCTCTCAAGTTGGATCGAACTGCACATGGTGTGCGAATTTTATTATAATCGGTTAAGTGGTTTAGGAGTCCATTGAGGACAAACATTGTGACACGAGATTTTTATATATTAAAAGATTATAAAGCTGAAGAGTTGATTTGTTGAAATTGATATTTTTGGTTTTATGGCATTCAAATGCTTTTATATAAATTTATAAGGAATAGAAAAAATTCAACACTCAGCGGGACTCGAACCCGCATCCTTTCGCGCCATTCCGGGGCGGATGACTAACCAACTCAGCCACTCGTGACCCGCCTGAGTAATCGAACTTATTCTACTCTTTCAGTTTTATGTGTCTAAGGGACACACCGCACGCCATCTATTGAGATGATTAATTTGAACGTTTATTTGTTTGAACGCGCTAATCTCAGGAACTGCTGGTCGGATTTGCAAAATTATTTCGGTGTTATATTATAGCCCATTTATCGAGGAAGGTTGTAAGCTATATATCATTACGCTAAGACCAACAGGAGCGGAGCAACGCAGGTGAAACCGCGGGGCGCAGCTAGTTGTCTACACTAATATTATAAAGAGGAAAACTTTGTTTGTTTGTTTGATTGTAATGAATAGGCTCATAAACTACTGGACCGATTTTAAAAATTCTTTCACCATTCGAAAGCTACATTATCCACGAGTAATATAGGCTAGGTTTTATCCAGAAAATCCCACGGGAACGGGAACTATGCGGGATTTTCTTTGAAAACGCGGGCGAAACCGCAGGCGGAATACTAGTTTAATATAAACAAAAATGTCCTCAATTTCCAGGTACAAGCACACGGCCTAACCGGACCCATGGAGTTCACAAACGGTGTCCGAACGACATTCAACCTGCAGCTGATGCGTCTAGTAGGGGGTGTTGGGGGTGTTTGGGGTGCTGGGGGTGCGGGGGGTAGGGATGGGGGGACAGTTATGTCGGGTACGTGGAACCCGACCGATGGGCTCGAAGTCACAGATCCGGCCGCGTATAGACGGGACCCACCGCCTAATGTTACGCTCACTGTGGTTACTGTTGAGGTAAGTGAAAGGATGGGTGGCAGATATACAATTGTAGAGGTATTTGTAGATTTCTATGTGCACAAAAACAAACAAACTAACATTTTACCTAACAAAAAATATTATTTTTACGGAAACAAAAAACCCCGACTGCTAGTTTACGTAGCCTGTGTTACTACCGAAATTCTGATGATTACAATGATATATACCTCAAGAATAGTATCGACTCTGCGCCATTTTGTGACGTAAGAAATGTGAATTATAATAATTAGATAATAGGAATGAAGAATTTACTTTTTTCCTGCTAAGGGCAACAAGGCAACGCTATTTAGAGTGTTTCAGTTAACACCTATTAGATCTGTGGCTGGCATTTCACCACTTTCTGATATACTTTTTTATGTTCGTCTTTTTATATATTATCACTAGCTGCTCCGCGCGGTTTCACCCCCGTGGCTCCACTCCTGTAGGTCGTAGCGTGGTGATATATAGCCTATAGCCTTCCTCGATAAATGAGTTATCTAACACCGAAAAAATTTTTCAAATCGAACCAGTAGTACCGGAGATTAGCGCGTTCAAACAAACAAACTCTTCAGCTTTATAATATTAAGTATAGATTTGAAATGACGTCATATATTTAGCTATATACATTTTGTATCAAATTAACTAACAGATAAACTAATAAGAACATACCAGGAAGTTTTGAAACACCATAAATTACTTTAATCCTCAAAATATTTAGGAATATCCCGTGTTCCCAACGAACTGACAGCCCCAAATATCTTTAATCCAGGAAAAACCCTACGTAATGGTGAAAGAAGGCTGGAACCTGCAAGGCAACGCTCGCTTCGAGGGTTTCTGCATAGACCTCTTAGCCCGAGTCGCCGCTAGAGCCGGGTTCGATTACCGGTTGAGGCTCGTACCGGATAATATGTATGGGGCTTGGGATCCCGATACGGGGCAGTGGAACGGGATTGTACGGGAGCTCATAGATCGGGTGAGTATTATGTGTAAGTTTGTAAGAACTAACTTTGGTAATAATAATTAAGCGATTAAACTTATATGTATAAGAGTCCTTAATCCTATCCTTCCTACTAATATTATAAATGCGAAAGTTTGTGAGGATGTGTGTGTGTTTGTTACTCTTTCACGCAAATACTACAGAACCGATTACAATAACATTTAGCACAAATATAGAGGGTAACTTGGATTAACACATAGGGTAGGTTTTATCCCGGAAATCCCACGGGAACGGGAACTATGCGGGTTTTTCTTGGAAAACGCGGGCAAAGCCGCGAGCGGAAATTTAGTTTTTTTTTTATAAAATATTTTAAATATAATAGTTTTCTATAAAACTATCAATTAATAAATGCATATTATTTGTACTATGATAGAGAATCCCCTTTAACATACAAAAACACACATTGAAAAAAATCACACGCATTGAATAAAAAGTATTAAATAAATTTAAATTAATAAAAAAAAAATGTATATTATATATTGATCTTCATTTTTTTGTATTTCTTTCAGAAAGCGGACATAGCAGTCGCGTCGATGACGATCAACTACGCACGGGAAGTCGTTATAGATTTCACGAAGCCGTTCATGAATTTGGGCATTGGGATCTTGTTTAAGGTAAGACTTCACTCCCGTAGTCCCTGCATAAAGTTACAGAAAAACCCGCATAGTTCCCATTCCCGCGGGATTTCCGGGATAAAACCTATCCTATGTTAAAATAGCCTATGTCCTTTCTCGGGTATCAAAATATACCAAATTTCATGCAAATTGGTTCAGTAGTTAAGGCGTGATTGAGTAACAGACAGACAGACAGAGTTACTTTCGCATTTATAATATTAAGTATGGATGTATTACTAAACTAATACCTAAGTCAATTTTTTTATTATAAACTAGGTTACCGCCCGCGGCTTCGCCCGCTTTGTCTAAAACCTAATAAATTATATGCTAAAACCTTCCTCTTGAATCACTCTATCTATTAAAAAAATCGCATCAAAATCCGTTGCGTAGTTTTAAAGATTTAAGCATACAAAGGGACATAGGGACAGAGAAAGCGACTTTGTTTTATACTATGTAGTGATACTTTGTAACCACATTTTCATTTTCATTCTCATTCTCACTCTTACTCTCACTCTCTCACTCTCATTCTCTCACTCTCACTCAGAGCGTTGCAAGTGTGTTGATATGCGTTTTTCCTTGACATAATTAATTTTCTTTTTTTAAACTATTTTTTTACTTTACAGGTACCCTCATCCCAACCAACGCGATTATTCAGCTTCCTAAACCCACTCGCCATAGAAATATGGTTATATGTTCTAGCTGCGTATATATTGGTTTCATTTACATTATTTGTTATGGCGAGATTCTCACCTTATGAATGGTGAGTCATATTTTTTACTAGCTGCGCCCCGTTGTTTTACTCGCGTGGCTCCGCTCCTGTTGGTCTTAGCGTGATGATATATAGCCCATGGCCTTCCTCGATAAATGGGCTATCCAACACCGAAAGAATTTTTCAAATCGGACCCATAGTTCTTGAGATTAGCGCGTCCAAACAAACAAAGTCTTCAGCTTTATAATTTTTGAAGTGAAACTTCTTTAGGCGCGTTGAGAGTAAATTTTAAAAGTCGCGTCATGGCAATACCGTCATGTCATGTAAGGCGACAATTTTGGACAATATTTGAAGATATTCCCAAAGAAGTTTCACTTCTGACACGTGTGCTCAGCACACACGCTCTGTTAACCAATAAATGTATTCTTATTTAAAAAATACTTTTGTAAAATTATTTCCGAAAGAAGTTTCACTTCTGACACGTTTACACGCTCTTTTTCCAATAAATGTATTTTTTTAATAATACTTATGTTATTTTTACACTTTTCAGGTCAAGCAGTACGCATGTATGCGGTCATGAAACTAAATTACTCACAAATCAGTTTAGTGTTTGTAACTCCATTTGGTTCATAACCGGAACGTTTCTGAGACAGGGATCTGGATTGAATCCTAAGGTTAGTGTTTATTTTGAGTATTTAAAATACTTACTGTCTTACCACAAAACAATTTAAACACAGTCTAACTTTAAACCAGGGATCTGTCACTTTAATAGTTGTCTATGGGCTGATTTTTCAATCCTTGGTTAAAACTTATTCATCGAATAACGTATTAAACTACCATTTCAAAAATGTATCATAATTGTCCGTATATGTCAGTTTACAGGTGACATTTTAATATGTTCGTGTAATACTTTATTGGGCGGATAAATTTTTACCAAGGATTGAAAAATCGGCTCTATGTGAAATAAGATAAACCCTGATTAAAGAGAACCCGCGCTTAAAGTTAAACCCTGTCTGAAGTTTTTTGTGGTAAAACAGTTTATGTTTTGATTTTTACTACAATATTTTTCATAAAGAAATATACTATTTATACTATCATTGTATACCGCGAATTTGGCTGCCTTTATAACTAAAAGAAAGTATTACCGATACAGAGTGCAGTGGATGGAACTTACAGAACTATACTAGCTGTGCCCCGAGTTTTTACATTGCTATGCTCCTAATGGTCTTAGCGAGATGTATATAGCCTATAGCCTTCCTCGATAAATGGGCTATCTAACACCGAAATATTTTTTCAAATCGAACCAGTAGTTCCCGAGATTAGCGCGTTCAAACAAACAAACTCTACAGCTTTATAATATTAAAAATAATAGTATAGATATGTTGACCCGACCTGTTTTTAGTATTTATGCAAAATTTTAGGTAAATCTATGCAGTACTTTTTGAGTTTATCCCGGACATACACACGGATAAAAAAAATTTTTTGAAAATAAAAATCATAAAATCGATTTTTCAGGCCACATCAACGCGAATAGTAGGTGGTATTTGGTGGTTCTTCACACTAATAATATTATCATCGTATACCGCGAATTTGGCTGCCTTCCTCACGGTAGAACGGACGGTATTACCGATACAAAGCGCAGCGGATTTGGCAGCTCAGAACAGTGTGCAGTATGGGACGCTCAATGGAGGGTCCACTATGACGTTCTTTAGAGTGAGTTTTTGAAGATTTTTTGTAGTTTTAGGGGAATATTACAAATGTAGTTTTCAATGTTTTCAGGGAAAAGTGTCTGGTCATGAAAATATATATTTTGTTAATTCGGTGTTATTGGTTTTTTTTTTGTGTAATATACTTAATGTATTGCTGAATTAGATTTTAAGGGAACATTGAAGACTATTTTTTCGTTTTTTTGACCTATTTGAGAAATCTAATGGAAATTAATTGCTATTTGCTATTCAGTTTTTTAAGCAAAAGTTGAAAGATTTGTATCAAAATATTTTGTTATACTTAATATGAATTTTTAATATGTGCTATTTAACGATGTTTTTTAAATTTTGTGATTTTTATGTGGATGTAGATAATGTGAGGATAAATTGAGACGCTTCCTCTCAAACTCCTTACTTTTTGAAGCTTTATCTGAGTCACTGTTTCCCAAATACATACATATAATTTTTTTCACTTTCCAGGACTCCAACATAGATATATACCAGCGAATGTGGCAACACATGTCAACTGCCTCCCCTCCAGCGCTAGTTTCCTCTTACGAGGAGGGAGTTAGGAGGGTTTTGGGGGGAAACTACGCGTTCCTAATGGAGTCCACCATGTTGGACCATAGAGTACAGAGGGATTGTAATTTGACACAAATTGGTGGTCTGTTGGATTCGAAGGTAAATCAAAATGAATAAAATTCATAAAAAGATTGGATGTGCGATTGTTGTACTAAAGGAATAGTTGTGGACCTAATACTGGACTTGTGGCACCCCATAATAATATAGGCTACAAAATTTTTGTATAAGAATATAATTGTGCCTGTTTGCTTTAATTGTTCCCAAATAGTGGCAATTTTTTTTTTATTGTTAAAATATTATAAAGTTACAGATTTCATTATAGTATAGAACTACCTTGTGTGAAGTTTTTTATCGTAAATCGTATTGAATAGTCATCTAGATTTAGGAAAAAAAATATTTTGAACGTTTTTCATCCATATTGTCTGTTCTATACAGTTTTAAAAATATCTATTAGCATTTTTATTATAAAAAAGAGCGTGCGTGCCGAGCACATATATCACAAGTGAAACTTATTTGGCAAGACTTAAAGGTACCAAAATCGTCGCTTGACATGACGTGACGTTATTGCCATGAGGCGACCTTGACATTTTACTCTCAACGAATTTTCACTTCAAAAGTTTGAGTTGGAGTTTGAGTTTGAGTTTGAAAAATATTCTCCAGGGTTACGGCATAGCAACATGGAAAGGCAGTCCATGGCGGGACAAGATATCGCTCGCCATATTGGAGTTACAGGAGAAAGGAGTAATACAAATACTCTATGATAAATGGTGGAAAAATACGGGCGATGTATGTAACCGTGATGGCAAGGATAGTAAGGCTAATCCGCTGGGCGTTCAGAATATTGGTAAGGAAAAGTTTTTAAGTTTGATTATTTTTTACTAGGTTTCCGCCCGCGGCTTCGCCCGCGCTGTCAAAGAAAAACCCGCATAGTTCCCGTTCCCGTGGGATTTCCGGGATTGCGACATTTTCCCGGGATAAATAGTAGCCTATGTCCTTTCTCGGGTATCAAAATATCTCTATTCCAAATTTCATGACATTTTTGTAAATTTATAATTCCTCCATTAATTTTTTTAGAAAATTTGATGAACTTTAATTTATTACAAAATATAATTTTTTGAATACATTTTCAGGTGGAGTATTCGTCACACTTCTATGTGGCTTGGTTCTGGCCATAGTGGTAGCGATTCTAGAGTTCTGTTGGAACACGAGGAAAAACGCGTCACAGGGTAGACAATCTTTGTGCAGTGAAATGGGTCAGGTAAATATGAACTACATAAGAAAATCGAGGGATATTTTATATTTTTCATCAAAATATGAAAAAATGTATGAAGAATTTTCTGACTGTATATAAAATGTTAATATCACAAAAATAAAATTATGTTGTTTTTGTAAAAATGTTAATTTTTTTTGGTATTAATTTTGATTATAATTGAAATAGCCTTATAAAATCTACTAATAATAATAATTGACAATCGTTTTTTTTGCGTTTACTTAAAATTTAACGTCAAAGTCTCGCTATGTCTGGTCCCATGTTCTTTGCATGTCTACCAAGAATGTCTACACATAATTGTTTTATAATAAAAAATTAAAAAGTTCTGATATTTAGTTTTTTATTGCATTCAAATTATATTTATAAATATAAAAATTGAAATTTTTAAAAATTTAATTTTAAAATAGAAAACATTCGACCGTAGTATGATAATAAAATTTAAGTATATATCAATTTCCACGGTGAAATTTGTTAAAAATCCGTGCTAATTAATTCCAGGAGCTCCGAACTGCGATGCGAGGCGGTTCATCCAGGACGGTGCTAAAGCCTGGCTGCTCCAGATGCTCTCCAGCAACACACGTGCCACCAGCTCCAGCTAGATATGAGGTAGGTTATTTCCTATTATCTGTACTTTATTTGTCTCTATTTCTTTTGTGTGTGCAATAAATAATTAAATAAAAAATAAATAAATAGGTTTATAAATTATAAAGTGTTTCCTTTTATAGAATTATTTGTTTCATATATAAAGTAGAACCCCGATTATCCGAATTAATGGTTGATAGTGACCCTGCCTTCCAAGCCAGAGGTCATGGGTTCGATTCCCACCCAGGGCGAATATTTGTAACATAGATGTTTGCTCTGTGTCTGGGTGTTATTTATCTGTATAAGTATTTATTTAAAATTATATATGTATGTTTATCAGCCATCTGGTTTCCAAAACACAATCGTAAGCTTAGTATGGGATCAGATCGTGCCGTGTGTGGAAATTGTTCTGGAACATTTATTTATTTATTCCCTACTGCAGGAGTTCCCAATCTTTTTCAGCTCGCAGCGCAGGTTCATATAAAGTTTTTTGTCACGGCGCCGTAGAAATTAGGTTTAGCAGAGAAGAACAAAAATTAAAAATATTAACTCAATTTCATTATTGTAAAAGAATTTGAAGAGAAATCAACAAGTACTTAAGGTTTAAAATAAACAAAAATAAGCACAATACAGGCGATGCGCACGACGTAAGTAGGTAGTATCGTCGTAGCAAATTTAAAATCTTGTATGTCATTTTACGACGCTATGAAGTTTCTTATCGATGCGAGCTCTCAAAAAAGGTACTCGCAAATATAAGCAGATCGACTCACTGCACCCCTCTACACTTTCTACGGCGCACCAAGGTGCCGTAGCGAACACTTTGGGAACCCCTGCCCTACAGGTTATATCTGTATATTGTGGATCTATACTATGCCGTGTGTCCAGGCGGACGCGTCAAGCACAGTGGAGCTGAAGGAGCTGCGCTGGTCATAGCGCGGGGCGCGGCGCGGCGCCTCCGCGCCCGCCTCGCCCGCGCCCGCGCTCGCTCGCACCCGACACACACATACACGTGCGTATTGTAGCTCACTTGTCACTTGTCATATCCCTACCGCGACCGATAGATAGACACACACACGTGCGTTTTGTAGCTCACTTGTCACTTGTCATATGCCTACCGCGACCGATAGATAGACACACACACGTGCGTTTTGTAGCTCACTTGTCACTTGTCATATGCCTACCGCGACCGATAGATAGACACACACACGTGCGTATTGTAGCTCACTTGTCACTTGTCATATCCCTACCGCGACCGATAGACACACATACGTGCGTATTGTAACTCACTTGTCACTTGTCATATCCCTACCGCGACCGATAGATAGACACACACACGTGCGTATTGTAGCTCACTTGTCACTTGTCATATCCCTACCGCGACCGATAGACACACATACGTGCGTATTGTAGCTCACTTGCCACTTGTCATATCCCTACCGCGACCGATAGATAGACACACACACGTGCGTATTGTAGCTCACTTGTCACTTGTCATATCCCTACCGCGACCGATAGATAGACACACACACGTGCGTATTGTAGCTCACTTGTCACTTGTCATATCCCTACCGCGACCGATAGACACACATACGTGCGTATTGTAGCTCACTTGTCACTTGTCATATCCCTACCGCGACCGACAGATAGACACACACACGTGCGTATTGTAGCTCACTTGTCACTTGTCATATCCCTACCGCGACCGATAGATAGACACACACACGTGCGTATTGTAGCTCACTTGTCACTTGTCATATCCCTACCGCGACCGATAGACACACATACATGCGTATTGTAGCTCACTTGCCACTTGTCATATCCCTACCGCGACCGATAGATAGACACACACACGTGCGTATTGTAGCTCACTTGCCACTTGTCATATCCCTACCGCGACCGATAGATAGACACACACACGTGCGTATTGTAGCTCACTTGTCACTTGTCATATCCCTACCGCGACCGATAGACACACACACGTGCGTATTGTAGCTCACTTGCCACTTGTCATATCCCTACCGCGACCGATAGACACACACACGTGCGTATTGTAGCTCACTTGCCACTTGTCATATCCCTACCGCGACCGATAGACACACACACGTGCGTATTGTAGCTCACTTGCCACTTGTCATATCCCTACCGCGACCGATAGACACACACACGTGCGTATTTCTAGCATACTAGCCACTTGTCACTTGTGACTTGTGACTTGCCACTAGTCACTAGTCACCCTAGTGACTAGTGGCAAGCGGCAAGTCACAAGTAGTGACTACACTAGTCACTTTTCACTAGTCACTAGTCACTTTCCACTTGTCAATTGTCACTTGCCACTTGTCACTTGGCACATCGCTACCGCCCAGATACACACACACAAGCTACATAGCTTACTTGCCACTTGTCATACCAAACTCCTCTCATGCCCGATCCCGATATAGAACATACACGTGAGTATTGTAGCTTACTAGCCACTTGTTACTTGTCACTTGTCATACCAAGCACCCCCCGAGCCCGTGCGCTCCCGACATACACACACACGTATGTATTGAAGCTTACTTGTCACTTGTCATACACCTCACGCCCTGAACAGATATACACACGTATGTATCGTAGTTTATTTATTTTCTCTTTATTGTACAGTCTTATAAAATAAAAGTAAAACAAAGCCGTACGTACAAATAGTGGTCTTAAATATTTGCTGCCTACTTCTCACTTGTCAAGCGCGCCCCCGACACACACACAAATCTATGTAGCTTGTAGTTGTACACTATTCTTAAACAATAATAATGCATGTTTTAGTTTTTTTAGTACTTTTAATGTTTGTTATAGGTTTCTTAGTAAAAATTAAACGTATATATCACTTATGTATTTATTTAATTTTCAGACTCAACAAGTACTCTTCGAAGAACGTCATCGTACGTACTGAAGGAGCCTCGAGAGAAGAAACATGTTCAAATAGTTGCCTAAATCTAAATGTAGATTTTTTACTGCCGTTTCTAATAACCTATATATCTATAAAAAATATTATTTATCAATATTATTTGATTTCATTATTAATAATTATACTTATGTCTGTTACATGAGATAGGAATAGTACAGGCCCTATCGAAGAACCCTGGAGAACACCGTGTAATATACATTCAACTTATTAATGGTTTCTGCGAATATTAACTAATGAATATATCAATTCTATTTGTTTTTAAGAACGGAATTCATGTTCCATTTAATTAGATTTTTCCATAATTTGAAGTTGAAAATATAAGGAAAAATTAAATAAGTAACCATGTCTAAAGCAATATCTAACTTAATTCTATATTTTGTCATAGCCGTATAATATTCAAGCTATTTATTAAAACGAATTCGCCTATTTATAATTGGCCTATAATATATTTTCCTTTAGATAAAATGTTTGAAGTGGAACTACTTTATGCACATTGAAAGTAAAGCGACGATTTTGGTATCCTTCAATCTTGCCAAAGAAGTTTCACTTCTGAGTTCTGACATGTGTGCTCATTCTCTTTTTATATATATTTTTGGTGCATTTTGGCTAAATAAATTTAAAGTCAACACGATTTCTTTATGAATTTTAATTAAATTATTTATCTATTTAAGTAAGAAATTGACAAGGTTATTAGAAACGTTCAAATAAAAATAAGATCTTTCACAAATATATAATATAGATTAAATTATAATTCTTGTATAAAATATATATTTATTGAGGATATGATATGATTATAATGATATATATTAAATGATACAGCTATTTTGTGTACAACTGTAATTCGTGGGATTTTTTTAAATAAGTAGATTTGTTGTATAACAAATATTTTAAATTTCACACTAAAATATCATCAAAAAATTGCATTTTGTTTCATTTTGGCTTTTTTTCGTATTAAAATATTAGAATGACCAACTCTAATCAAAATCGCTAGGTTAATATTTTGATATTTTAAAGCCGGCTACTCACGTACCGGCAGTAGGGGCAATATTGGAATTGTACCCTTTAGGCTGGTTGCAGAGCTTGACCGACCGGTCAGTGTGTACCGTCGGTCCTGACGATACGCATCAACAATTGTATGACTATGACACTAATGCGCATGACAATACGCGTGCGTATGGTCGGTCTAGCTATGAAAGGTTTTATAAATTTCCATACATATGACAAGCGCGACTGACGTACGCACTGATGGTCGGTCAAGCTCTGCAACCAGCCTTATTGTGATGTGTATGCAAGCAGGGGCAATTTAAGAACAACTGAAATTACTCCGACCGCCGACTAACCTAGATTGTTCCAATATTGCCCCTGAGGCAGGTACGTGAGTAGCCGGCTTTATATGCAACTAGCGGTCCGTCTCGGCTTCGCCCGTGGTACATATTTCGTAATAAAAGGTAGCCTATGTTCTTTCTCAGGGTATAAAGATTGTCTGTGTCAAATTTCATCAAAATCGGTTGAGAGGTTTAAGCGGGAAAGCGTAACAGACGGACATACAGAGTTACTTTCGCATTTATAATATTATAGTAGGGATTTATTTAATTCCTCTAAATTATAAATCACACACATAATTATTCTAAAACCGACCATATTGTAAACAACATAGAATTCAATTTTCATCTATAGTTAAATCGTCTAAGTCCAAGAAAATCTTCATTTATTATTAGTATTATTTATAATATCTATTTATTTTAAAAACCTACGAATTGTGTTCATACAAATTTATAACGATGATAAAACACGGATAATTTATACGCGTATAATATTTATTTAATGTAAATGTTTTGCAATGTTTGCTGTGTGGATATAGATTGTGTATACTTGTATACGATCCGGTACAAAAAAAAAGAAATATTTAAAATAATATTTAAAAAAAACCGGCCAAGTGCGAGTCGGACTCGCGCACGAAGCGTTCCGTACTATCATCTATAAAAGTTTATTGTATGGGACCATTTTTTTTTTTAATTTAAAGTATTTCTTATAGCGACAACGTTTTATGGTTCACGGTTTATGAGATACAGCCTGGAGACAGACAGACGTCAGACAGACAGTGGAGGCTTAGGTATAGGCTCCCGTTTTACCCTTTGGGTACGGAACCCTAAAAACTACGAAAAATGGGGCAGATTGTATCTGATATCTTTATACAGGCTGTCGGTCATTTGAAATTGTTTAGGGTTGATTTTAGTTTTTTAAATCAAATTGATTTGGGACAAAAATAATTATTAACTAATAGACTATATAAACACGACTAAAAATAAAAAATAGTGTAGGTAAAAGAATCTTCATGGATCGCTAGGTATTTCTAAACATATAGGCCCGTATTACAAAATCGATAGATTTACCGGCTATAGATTCTCAGCATATTTTATGAAAATATTTTTTTGTCTCGTTTTTTACAACCCTAATTCAATAGACACATACAAAATTTTTTTATATTCATTCATTCATTCATTCAAAATTTTACACGGAAACGATATATCATTATATCTTTGACTTTTATTTCAAACTTATGTTCAATATTATTTCTTTTAACTTTGCACTTCTTATTATTATTTTACATCTTTGCAAAGAGAGCGTTTTTGTACCGGATCATACTTCGAAATAGTGTAACGCTAGAGTTATTATAAGATTTTGTACAGCGTATGTATGGTTTAATAAATTATCACATAGAACGGAAGTTACTCTTACAGCCAGCGCGCACGAGCAACTTTTGTCTCCGCAACTATTTTATAATAAGGAAGGAATAAGGAAGGATAAGCTCGAGCGATTTCAAAATCTATGCATTAGATTTATATTTGGGTTACGCAAATACGACCATGTATCCGGTTATCGTGCTAGACTCGGATGGCTCCCTATCAGATTACGCCGCGATACTCACATACTCCATTTGCTTTACAAAGTTTTGTTTTATCGTAACACTCCCTCATATCTCAAAGATAAATTTCAGTATTTATGTACTCACGGACTGAACCTGCGCTCTCATGAAACTCTATCTCTATGTATTCCTACACACAAATCTTTCTTCAATTCTTCATTTACTGTGAAAGCTATTAAACTGTGGAATGATCTTCCCTGTCACAATTAGAAAAGCTCAAACTTTCGAGACTTTCAAACGTTTACTGAATAAACATTACATTAAAAAGTGATAACTTATTGTATTTAGGTACCTATATATTTTTAATACGATATTTATTTAATATATTATGCTTTATGTATATATGTATGTGTGTATGTATGTTTTTATTTATAATAATTTTTATGTACTTATGTATGTGTATGTTTATGTAGGTATATTGTTTTTTTTGAATTTGTTTTTTAATTACTAATCTAATACAGCTTTACCACCACCCTCTGTCATGATTTTATGTTTTTTATCTTGTGTTTGGTTGCCTGGAAGAGATGGCTACTAAAGCCATAAGGCCGCCATTTGTGCATGTCTCTCTTCTGTATATGTATGTCTTTTCCTGTTTGTAATGGTGTACAATAAAGCGTTTTCATTCATTCATTCATTCATTCATTCATTCATTCATTCATATTTTGTCTCTCCCATCAACTCTATGGGGAGTTGCGTCGCTACGTGCGCGCACTAGCACTAACACTAGCCCATAGAGTTGATGGGAGAGACAAAATAGTTGCGGAGACAAAAGTTGCTCTTGCGCGCTAGCTCTTACTATAAAGGTGCTTTTCCACCAATATTGTGCGAGGATGTGTAGCGAGGAATTGTGTTCGTTTGAACCAATCATATCGCTTCATCAAAATCAGTTTTATTAACCGACTTCAAAAAAAAAGGAGGAGAAAAAAGAAAAAAAAGTATGTACACCGATTACTCCGAGGTTTCTGAACCGATTTACGTGATTCTTTTTTTGTTCGATGCGGGATGGTGTCGAATTGGTCCCATAAAAATTTTATTCGGATAGGCCCAGTAGTTTTTATTTTATGAGCATTTTTGTCTGTAGGTATTTGTAAATTTTGCAAGTGCAAGTTTGAAGTCGGTTGTTTTTAACGCAGTTATCACTTGTGTGATAATTTATTTTTAGATAACTGCATGTAATAGCTGATGTTAAACATGGCGTGGGGCAATAGATTTTTTTTTCGATAAAATGAGGATAATATAGTGAAGTCTGAACTAAAAATTAATTAATTATTACACGTAAAAGAAAAAGATGTACCTAGCTAAATTGAAGCGTAAGTTTTATCAATTGTTTTTGTAATATACTGTGTATATCATTTCTAAAGGAATACCCAATGATTACAAGTATTATTTTTCAATTTTTTATTGATAAGGCTCGATTCCCATGTTCCTATTATAAATAAAAATAAAACCAATCTTATTCTGTTTTAATGACATTTGTTTTTATGCGTAATAAAATGCGTAAAAAATAAAATCTATTGATTAATTATCTTTGATATCACTGCTTGAAGTTGGAAGTTTAAAAAAAAATGTGTGCGTGTACTAGTGTACACACGTAAGAAGTGAAACTTCTGTAAGACCTTATTTTTCAATAAGTAATTATTTACTATATTATGCAACTTTACAGAAATACGTCGAATCACGAGTGGTAGGGACTTACTTCTTAATTTATTTTTATCTCATAATAATATATATATATTTTTTTTTCTTTTACTTTTTCAGCCACCCGCGTTACATTAATTATATGTATTATATATCTATCCTCTACCTTAGGTGGCCTGGAAGAAATCGCTTTTAAGCGATAAGGTCACCTTTTGTACTTCGCATCCATACAAATATATATTAATACTGTACATTGTAATATTAAATGGTGTGGTACAATAAATGATTAAATAAATAAATAAATAAATAGGGATAAGAAAAAGATGGCGCGTAACGGAAAAATGTCACGCGTAACGAAAAAATGTTACACTACATTTTTTTCCAACCCCAATAAAGAAGTTTCACTTCAAAAATTTCACTTCAAAAAAAATAAGTTTTTAAACATGTATTTAAACGATGTATACTAAACTAACGATGTTTTCTTTAAACAAATAACTAGACTTTTAATATAAAAAGTCTGTTTTTTTTGTACCGTGTGAAATATACTTAGTATGCCCCATGTCCCAAGAGGAGCGAGGAGTGACGTCATCAGTAATGTTTGGTGTTAATTGTGATTGTAATATCGAGATTTGTAATAAAATGCGTTGATAATAATTATCTTGTTTAATTTTGTTCCCTGTTCTTAGCGAATCTGTGTCTTAACAGGAAATCTACATTAATATAAAGCTGAAACTATGTTTGTTTGAATACGCTAATCTGAGGAAGTACTGTGTCGATTTGATAAAAAATTTCAAATTACTATAGTTACTAGTTACAAAATTTTAATAGTAATTTTTCACCCTTATGAAAAAAATACGACGCAGAGTTAAAAGTGATAAGTAATACTTGTTAATGTGTGACGTATGTTAGTTGACATCCCTCTATGAGTACAATCTAGATCTATTCAAGAAAAGAGTGAATAGGCTATACCTCTCTGATCAGGCATGCCAATCAAGTGGACCGCATCGAGCTTAACATCAGGCGAGATCGCGGTCAAATGTCTGAACAGTTGTTGAATAAAAAAAAAAAAAAAGAAATGGAAGGATTGATTTTGATATTAAGTTGATTTTGATAATATATAGAAAAAAATGTATACCTAAGGAAGGAGATGTAGGTAGGTACTTAATAGAGAAAAATATATTTTTTTCATTTATCATAATTTATTTTGTAATTAAAACATTATTTCATATACAATCACCTCTGAACAAAATATCAGGTATTATTACGAATAATTAAAAAAACACATGATACTATAGGTATAATAACTCTATACTTAATGTAGAATTCAGCGCCATCTAGCGGGACAAAGGTCGGGAACAGACCGTAGCAATTTTATTTCCTCTAGTAAAGTCTATGATGAATAAGCTTGTTTCTTAATTTATATAATTCATTGTTAATCTTCGTTAATGGACTCAAGCCACGTTTCAGTAAATCTGGCAAAACCTGAAAAAAGAAAATTATATCTATATACCTAATTACATACATTACATAATTATTATTAAAAAAAACTGCATCAAAATCGGGTGCGTAGTTTGAAAGATATACAGAGGTAAGTAGGTCAGGTCAGGTTCTCAAATCATCTATATTTTTTGAATTTATTCCCTCATAAAAAAAATAAAAATCTTGTTCTGACAATTTGAAGGTTTATTTTTTCGTATAATAAATTTAGTTTGTCAGCCATCTTCAAACTCAAACATTTATCTATTCAATTTGACTTCTCACAGCAGCACTATTAAGTCGTCATAACATAGCTTAACCATTTATCACCGATTCGGAAAGCAGTTTCTACAGAGAAGAAGTGGCAAGAAACTTCGTAGTTGCTCTTTTAAAATCATGTCAATTTTGCATCTTACCTGGTGCAGTGCAATGGTGGCTCAGAGGTGACTTACTCGGACTTTAAATATAAGTCAGGGTTTCGAGACCAAGCGAGCGTGCCGGAAATAAATTTATTTTTCGATTTATCTGCGCATTATAAAATCACCACTGCTCGAACGGTGAAGGAAAACATCGTGAGGAATCCGGCATGTCGAAGAATCAAAAGTTCGACGACATATGACATCTGCCAACCTGCACTTGGCCAGTGTGGTGGATTACGGTTTGATCCCTTACGGGAGGCCCGTGTCCCAGCAGTGGGAACGTAAAGGGCTGATGATGATGGTGATGATGATGAAGATATCTTACCTCTGCATCATGGCTTAGTTCAAGTAGCTTTTTCCCAGGTCGAAATCTCTCTGACTGTCCGTCTGAATTTTCTTCAGTGCTGTCTCCATGCGTGCCTGATTGCTTTTGAAAAACTATACAACTGAAATGAAGAAATAATTATTATCACTAATATTAAATATTATCTACTGGGCTATTATTGGTTGCTCGGGCTGCTTGGAAGAAATTGCCTGAAGCAATAAAGCCGCCCTTTGCATCGCCCTGTTTTTGTATGCATAATATAAATAAATAATATATAGAACATACACAAAAAAAAATCAAAGTTAATTTATACTAATATTATAAAGCTGAAGAGTTTGTTTGAACGCGCTAATCTCAGGAACTACTGGACCGATTTGAAAAATTATTTCGTTGTTAGGTTCGTTCGGTGTTAGAAAGCCCACTTATCGAGGAAGGCTAAGGCTATATTAGTATAATATCATCTCACTAAAACCAACAGGAGTGGAGCACTGCGGGTAAAACCGCAGGGCACAGCTAGTTAATTATAATTACCGTTTTTCTCTGGACCTAGCAGCATTTCCATAGAGATCTGTAGAAAGTAAATATTATTTTAGATATTGTACTTTAAGAATTACCTATTTACACAACACAAAGAGAGAATACACTAATTAAAACTTTTATTGTCTATATAAAACAATATTGTAACATGCTAGCACTTAAAAAAAACTTGAGCGATGTCAAGGGACATCCGGATGGAACGAAGTGTTAAGTTAGAGAGAGACAGACCCCGATAAAGAAGTTTCACTTCAATAAATTATTTGTTTATTTATAAGAAGCAAGAATTATACGTAGAAAGAAAGAAAGAAAGCATTTATTATCTCTCTCTCCTATTTCCATCTCCCTTTAACTTAAAAACGCCAGCACATTAAAGTGAAAATAAATAAAAATAACAATGTTACTAACCTCTCTGAAACACTAGCAGTAATATGATAAATAACACGAAACGGTACATTTTGTAATGATCATTTAAAATATATTTTTCTGCTTTATATATTTGTATATTGCCACCTTTTTAGCGTTCCGTGCGTCAACGAAAACTATTTTTAACCGACTTCAAAAAAAAAGGAGGAGGTTATCAATTCGGCCGGTATGTTTTTTTTATTTTTATGTATGTACACCGATTACTCCGAGGTTTCTGAACCGATTTACGTGATTCTTTTTTTGTTCGATGCAGGATGGTGTCGAATTGGTCCCATAAAAATTTTATTCGGATAGGCCCAGTAGCTTTTATTTTATGAGCATTTTTGTCTGTATTTGTAAATGTTGCAAGTGCAAGTTTGAAGTCGGTTGTTTTTAACGCAGTTATTGACTTGTTTTAAATCTTATCCTCCTTTTTATCTATCATTAACAATAAAACTCATCACCAAAAGCTCACCTTATCATGCAGTGGTTCATCATCAGACGAATGGTAGGACGCAGCCAACTCGTGGTACTTGCTTACCACGTCTATCGACTGCCAATTGCTGAAAAAATTATATTGTTATTATTGTATATTCGACTTTAATACATGCCAAAAAGGTTGAATTTATTTAATAACTAGCTTTCGCCCGCGTTTTCAAAGAAAAACCCGCATAGTTCCCGTTCCCGTGGGTTTTCCGGGATGAAACATATCCTATGTGTTAATCCAAGTTACCCTCTATATGTGTGCTAAATTTCATTGTAATCGGTTCAGTAGTATTTGCGTGAAAGAGTACACACACACACACACACATCCTCACAAACTTTCGCATTTATAATATACTAGCTTTCCACCCGCGACTTCGCCCGCGCATGCAAAGAAAAACCCGCATAGTTCCCGTTCCCGTGGGATTTCCGGGATAAAATCTATCCTATGTCCCGGGATAAAAAGTAGCCTATGCCCTTTCTCGGGTATCAAAATATCTCTATACCAAATTTCATGCAAATTGGTTCAGTAGTTAAGGCGTGATTGAGTAACAGACAGACAGACAGAGTTACTTTCGCATTTATAATATTAGTATGGAAGTAGGACTTGATGTAATGTGAATAAGTTTGATTTTGCTTTGACCAGCGCATCGGCCAAGTTCGAGCATGCAGCAGAGACATGTCATCGAACTTAATATTTATTTATTTTAAACACTTTATCGTGCTGCCTGTGGTGCTGCCAATATAACAATAGTAGGTACAATAAAAACTTTTTGTTTCTTTGACATGTCGTATTCCTCTCAATTTTTCCTTTACCGATTCCATTTCTTGCACGTTCGTCTGGTCCCGGAAATCGTACCTATCGAATGGAGCTACAGCTGTGCCTTTATTTGAACGCGCTAATCTCGGGAACTACTGGTCCGATTTGAAAAAAATTTTCGGTGTTAGAATGCGGTCTTCCCGTATTTCTACTTCAGTTGTTCCCACATGGTTGGTTTACCTGGTGTCGAGGGTCTACCTGATGATGGAGAGCAGCAGGTCGGTGACGAACCGCGCCTGCCGCACGATCGGCGTGTGTGGCTCGTTGAACTGCTCCGCGTTGCTGGCTAGCTACCTGGTGTCGAGGGTCTACCTGATGATGGAGAGCAGCAGGTCGGTGACGAGCCGCGCCTGCCACACGATCGGCGTGTGCGGCTCGTTGAACTGCTCCGCGTTGCTGGCTAGCTACCTGGTGTCGAGGGTCTACCTGATGATGGAGAGCAGCGGGTCAGTGACGAGCCGCGCCTGCCGCACGATCGGCGTGCGTGGCTCGTTGAACTGCTCCGCGTTGCTGGCTAGCTACCTGGTATCGAGGGTACCTGATGATGGAGAGCAGCAGGTTGGTGACGAGCCGCGCCTGCCGCACGATCGGCGTGTGCGGCTCGTTGAACTGCTCCGCGTTGCTTGCTAAGTATCGCGCGTCGAATTGCGCTGCTGCTGGACGACGGTAGAACTGGAAAAGTATTAGAGAGAATAGATAAATGATAGATTTATCTATATTTTTTTAAAAACTCGTTTAATATCCTATCTTTCCACTCGCCAAACTCACCAGATTCTCGAACCGCGCCCGTATGGTCGCCAGGTCAACCGGGTACGGTACGACCATAGCGTACGACGGGTACAGCTGCAGGTCCACCGGCGCTACGAACGGCTCCGCTACTGACAGCGACATCACCTGGAAAATGGGAATTTTGAATAGCTATTCATATTGTTGAATAAGGAATATTTTTTTATACTTATCAAAATAAAAAGAAAACAAAATTAAGATTTTCAGTCAGTTCACCGTACTGTCAGAGTAGCTGTGTTTAAAAACAATTCTGTCAGTTCAACTGTGTCTATACACCATTTTGTCGGATCAGCGGTGCCCATATTCCAGTCTGTCGGTTCAGTTGTGCCCATACGCCAGTCTGTTGGTTCAGTTGTGTCCATACGCGAGTCTGTCAGTTCATTTATGTCCATACGCAAGTCTGTCGGTTCAGCTGTGTCCATACTACCGTATGTCGGTACAGCTGTGTCCATACTGCAGTATGTCAGTTCAGCTGTGCCCATACTCCAGTATGTCGGTTCAGCTGTGTCCATACTCCTGTATGTCGGTTCAGCTGTGACCATACTGCAGTATGGCGGTTCAGCTGTGTCCATACGCAAGTCCATCGGTTCAGTTGTGTCCGTACGCAAGTCTGTCGGTACAGCTGTATCTATAAGCCAGTCTGTCGGTATAGCCGTGCCCATACTATGTCGGTTCAGCTGTGTCCATACTCCCGTATGTTGGTACAGCTGTGTCCATACTGCAGTATGTCGGTTCAACTGTGTCCATACGCCAGTCTGTCGGTATATACGCGAGTCTGTCAGTTCAGCTGTGTCCATACGCAAGTCTGTCGGTTCAGCTGTGCCCATACTCCCGTATGTCGGTACAGCTGTGTCCATACTGCAGAATGTCGGTTCAGCTGTGTCCATACTCCCGTATGTTGGTACAGCCGTGCCCATACTGCAGTATGTCGGTTCAGCTGTGTCCATACGCCAGTCTGTCGGTACAGCTGTATCTATAAGCCAGTCTGTCGGTTCAGTTGTACCAATAATATGTCAGTTCAGCTGTGTCCATACTCCCGTATGTCGGTACAGCCGTGCCCATACTATGTCAGTTCAGCTGTGTCCATACGCAAATCTGTCAGTTCTGCTGTGTCCATACGCAAGTCTGTCGGTTCAGCTGTGACCATACTCCCGTATGTCGGTACAGCTGTGTCCATACTGCAGTATGTCGGTTCAGCTGTGTCCATACGCAAGTCCATCGGTTCAGTTGTGTCCGTACGCAAGTCTGTCGGTATATACGCGGTCTGTCGGTTCAGCTGTGTCCATACGCCAGTCTGTCGGTATATACGCGAGTCTGTCAGTTCAGCTGTGTCCATACGCAAGTCTGTCGGTTCAGCTGTGCCCATACTACCGTATGTCGGTACAGCTGTGTCCATACTGCAGTATGTCGGTTCAGCTGTGTACATACTATGTCGGTTCAGTCCATACTCCCGTATGTCGGTACAGCCGTGCCCATACTGCAGTATGTCGGTTCAGCTGTGTCCATACTCCCAAATGTTGGACGTTGGTACAGCTGTGTCCATACTCCCGTATGTTGGTACAGCCGTGCCCATACTGCAGTATGTCGGTTCAGCTGTGTCCATACGCCAGTCTGTCGGTACAGTATCTAGAAGCCAGTCAGTCGGTTCAGTTGTACCCATAATATGTCGGTTCAGCTGTGTCCAGACTCCCGTATGTCGCTAAAGCCGTGCCCATACTATGTCAGTTCAGCTGTGTCCATACGCCAGTCTGTCGGGTTAACTGTGTCCATACGCCAGTCTGTCGGTATATACGCGTGTCTGTCAGTTCAGCTGTGTCCATACGCAAGTCTGTCGGTTCAGCTGTGCCCATACCCCCGTATGTCGGTACAGCTGTGTCCATACTATGTCGGTACAGCCGTGCCCATACTATGTCGGTTCAGCTGTGTCCATACGCCAGTCTGTCGGTTCAGCTGTATCCATACTATGTCGGTTCAGCTGTGTCCATACGCCCGTATGTCGGTACAGCCGTGCCCATACTATGTCGGTTCAGCTGTGTCCATACTCCCGTATGTCGGTTCAGCTGTGCCCATACGCCAGTCTGTCGGAACAGCTGTGTCTATAAGCCCGTCTATTGGTTCAGCTATGTCCATACGCAAGTCTGTCGGTTCAGCTGTGTTCATACGCAAGTCTGTCGGTTCAGCTGTGTCTATACGCAAGTCTTTCTGTCTATAAGCGAGTCTGTCGGTTCAGTTGTGTCCATACGCAAGTCTATCGGTTCATTTGTGCCCATACGCAAGTCCATCGGTTCAGTTGTGTCCGTACGCAAGTCTGTCGGTACAGCTGTATCTATAAGCCAGTCTGTCGGTTCAGCTGTGCCCATACTATGTCGGTTCAGCTGTGTCCATACTCCCGTATGTCGGTACAGCCGTGCCCATACTATGTCGGTTCAGCTGTGTCCATACGCCAGTCTGTCTCCATACTCCCGTATGTTGGACGTTGGTACAGCTGTGTCTATACTCCCGTATGTTGGTACAGCCGTGCCCATACTGCAGTATGTCGGTTCAGCTGTGTCCATACGCCAGTCTGTCGGTACAGCTGTATCTATAAGCCAGTCTGTCGGTTCAGTTGTACCCATAATATGTCAGTTCAGCTGTGTCCATACTCCCGTATGTCGGTACAGTCGTGCCCATACTATGTCAGTTCAGCTGTGTCCAAACGCAAATCTGTCAGTTCTGCTGTGTCCATACGCAAGTCTGTCGGTTCAGCTGTGCCCATACTCCCGTATGTCAGTACAGCTGTGTCCATACTGCAGTATGTCGGTTCAGCTGTGTCCATACGCAAGTCCATCGGTTCAGTTGTGTCCGTACGCAAGTCTGTCGGTATAAACGCGGTCTATCGGTTCAGCTGTGTCCATACTAACGTATGTCGGTACAGCTGTGTCCATACTGCAGTATGTCGGTTCAGCTGTGTACATACTATGTCGGTTCAGTCCATACTCCCGTATGTTGGTACAGCCGTGCCCGTACTGCAGTATGTCGGTTCAGCTGTGTCCATACGCCAGTCTGTCGGTACAGCTGTATCTATAAGCCAGTCTGTCGGTTCAGTTGTACCCATAATATGTCAGTTCAGCTGTGTCCATACTCCCGTATGTCGGTACAGTCGTGCCCATACTATGTCAGTTCAGCTGTGTCCAAACGCAAATCTGTCAGTTCTGCTGTGTCCATACGCAAGTCTGTCGGTTCAGCTGTGCCCATACTCCCGTATGTCAGTACAGCTGTGTCCATACTGCAGTATGTCGGTTCAGCTGTGTCCATACGCAAGTCCATCGGTTCAGTTGTGTCCGTACGCAAGTCTGTCGGTATATACGCGGTCTGTCGCTTCAGCTGTGTCCATACTACCGTATGTCGGTACAGCTGTGTCCATACTGCAGTATGTCGGTTCAGCTGTGTACATACTATGTCGGTTCAGTCCATTCTCCCGTATGTTGGTACAGCCGTGCCCATACTGCAGTATGTCGGTTCAGCTGTGTCCATACGCCAGTCTGTCGGTACAGCTGTATCTATAAGCCAGTCAGTCGGTTCAGTTGTACCCATAATATGTCAGTTCAGCTGTGTCCATACGCCAGTCTGTCGGTTCAGCTAAGTCCATACGCCAGTCTGTCGGTATATACGCGAGTCTGTCAGTTCAGCTGTGTCCATACGCAAGTCTGTCGGTTCAGCTGTGCCCATACCCCCGTATGTCGGTACAGCTGTGTCCATACTATGTCGGTTCAGCTGTGTCCATACTCCCGTATGTCGGTACAGCCTTTCCCATACTATGTCGGTTCAGCTGTGTCCATACGCCAGTCTGTCGGTTCAGCTGTATCCATACTATGTCGGTTCAGCTGTGTCCATACGCCCGTATGTCGGTACAGCCGTGCCCATACTATGTCGGTTCAGCTGTGTCCATACTCCCGTATGTTGGTACAGCTGTGTCCATACTGCAGTATGTCAGTTCAGCTGTGTCCATACGCCAGTCTGTCGGTTCAGTTGTGTCCATACGCAAGTATGTCGGTATAGTTGTGCCCATACGCCAGTATGTCGGTACAGTTGTGCCCATACGCCAGTCTGTCGGAACAGCTGTGTCTATAAGCCCGTCTATTGGTTCAGCTATGTCCATACGCAAGTCTGTCGGTTCAGCTGTGTTCATACGCAAGTCTGTCGGTTCAGCTGTGTCTATACGCAAGTCTATCGGTTCATTTGTGCCCATACGCAAGTCCATCGGTTCAGTTGTGTCCGTACGCAAGTCTGTCGGTACAGCTGTATCTATAAGCCAGTCTGTCGGTTCAGCTGTGCCCATACTATGTCGGTTCAGCTGTGTCCATACTCCCGTATGTCGGTACAGCCGTGCCCATACTATGTCGGTTCAGCTGTGTCCATACTGCAGTATGTCGGTTCAGCTGTGTACATACTATGTCGGTTCAGTCCATACTCCCGTATGTTGGTACAGCCGTGCCCGTACTGCAGTTTGTCGGTTCAGCTGTGTCCATACGCCAGTCTGTCGGTACAGCTGTATCTATAAGCCAGTCAGTCGGTTCAGTTGTACCCATAAGATGTCGGTTCAGCTGTGTCCATACTCCCGTATGTCGGTACAGCCGTGCCCATACTATGTCAGTTCAGCTGTGTCCATACGCCAGTCTGTCGGTTCAGCTGTGTCCATACGCCAGTCTGTCGGTATATACGCGAGTCTGTCAGTTCAGCTGTGTCCATACGCAAGTCTGTCGGTTCAGCTGTGCCCATACTCCCGTATGTCGGTACAGCTGTGTCCATACTATGTCGGTTCAGCTGTGTCCATACTCCCGTATTTCGGTACAGCCGTGCCCATACTATGTCGGTTCAGCTGTGTCCATACGCCAGTCTGTCGGTTCAGCTGTGCCCATACTCCCGTATGTCGGTACAGCTGTGTCCATACTGTAGTATGTCGGTTCAGCTGTATCCATACTATGTCGGTTCAGCTGTGTCCATACTCCCGTATGTCGGTACAGCCGTGCCCATACTATGTAGGTTCAGCTGTGTCCATACTCCCGTATGTTGGTACAGCTGTGTCCATACTGCAGTATGTCGGTTCAGCTGTGTCCATACGCCAGTCTGTCGGTACAGCTGTATCTATAAGCCAGTCTGTCGGTTCAGTTGTACCCATACTATGTAGCTGTTTCCATACGCCAGTCTGTCGGTTCAGTTGTGTCCATACGCAAGTCTGTCGGTTCAGCTGTGTCCATACGCCAGTCTGTCGGTTCAGCTGTGCCCATACTCCCGTATGTTGGTACAGCTGTGTCCATACTGTAGTATGTCGGTTCAGCTGTATCCATACTATGTCGGTTCAGCTGTGTCCATACTCCCGTATGTCGGTACAGCCGTGCCCATACTATGTAGGTTCAGCTGTGTCCATACTCCCGTATGTCGGTTCAGCTGTGTCCATACGCCAGTCTGTCGGTACAGCTGTATCTATAAGCCAGTCTGTCGGTTCAGTTGTACCCATACTATGTAGCTGTGTCCATACGCCAGTCTGTCGGTTCAGTTGTGTCCATACGCAAGTCTGTCGGTTCAGTTGTGTCCATACGCCAGTCTGTCAGTACAGTTGTGCCCATACGCCAGTATGTCGGTACAGCGGTGTCCATACGCAAGTCTGTCGGTTCAGCTGTGTCCATACGCCAGTCTGTCGGTTCAGTTGTGTCCATACGCAAGTATGTCGGTATAGTTGTGCCCATACGCCAGTCTGTCGGAACAGCTATGTCCATACGCAAGTCTGTCAGTTCAGCTGTGTTCATACGCAAGTATGTCGGTTCAGCTGTGTTCATACGCAAGTCTGTCGGTTCAGCTGTGTCTATACGCCAGTCTTTCTGTCTTTACGCGAGTCTGTCGGTTCAGTTGTGTCCATACGCAAGTCTGTCGGTTCATTTGTACCCATACGCCAGTCTGTCGGTTCAGTTGTGTCCATACGCGAGTCTGTCGGTACAGTTGTGCCCATACGCCAGTATGTCGGTTCAGCTATGTCCATACGCAAGTATGTCGGTTCAGCTGTGTTCATACGCAAGTCTGTCGGTTCAGCTGTGTCTATACGCCAGTCTTTCTGTCTTTACGCGAGTCTGTCGGTTCAGTTGTGTCCATACGCAAGTCTGTCGGTTCATTTGTACCCATACGCCTGTCTGTCGGTTCAGTTGTGTCCATACGCGAGTCTGTCGGTTCATTTGTGTCCATACGCCAGTCTGTCAGTCCATACGCGAGTCCGTCTGTACAGCTGGGTCTATACGCCAGTCTGTCGGTTCAGTTGTGTCCATACGCAAGTCTCTCTGTACAGCTGTGTCTATAAGCCAGTCTGTAGGTTCAGCTGTTGCTATACGCGAGTCTGTCGGTTCAGCTGTTTCTATACGTCAGTCTGTCAGTTCAGCTGTGTTTATACGCCAGTCTGTGAGTTCAGCTGTGTTCAACTAAAGGCAGTAACTAAGACATAGTCGGTTTGACAGTTGGTCTTAAGTAACTCTTAAGTAAGTTGGACTTAAGTCAATCTCATTTATTTTAGCTTTTTGGCACAATTAACCTTGTTTAAGCTGTGTCTACACATCAGTCAGTAAATTTAGTTGTGTCTACACACCATCTGTCAGTCAGTCAGTCGGTACCTGCGAGATGTGCGCGGCAATCGCGCGGCACGCGTGAGGCGGCCACTCGTGCGCGCCCGCGCGGCACAGCACTGTTTCTAGCTCGTGCGGCAGCACGGCAACCGACCGCTGGCAACCTCTACACGAAATAATCAAATTTAATACAATAAAAATAACTGCGTTAAAAACAACCGACTTCAAAAACGGAAAAGTAATAAATAAAAAAGATTTGATATTATTAATTACTACATATTATTTAGATGTGCTATTTATTAAATAGGTTAGATGTCGGTGCACGGGCTTAATACTAAGTGCTTAGTTTTTGGCACCGACTTCAAACCTATTTAATAAATAGCACATCTAAATAATATGTAGTAATTAATAATATCAAATCTTTTTTATTTATTACTTTTCCGTTTTTGAAGTCGGTTGTTTTTAACGCAGTTATTTTTATTCTACGTAACTAAAGTATTCAACAGGTTTTAAAAATAACGCTGCTGGAATAGCCAACTATTGTTATCTATTATTTAAAAAAAATATATTAATATAAATTGATTTTTATTCCTAAGTAAATACTACAAATAACTTTTAGTAGTATGTGTTTGCGTTGACCAGTCAGTCAATCATGAAGTTAGTTATGCTTTTTAACCGATTATATTACACTTACATATTATTTGGATTATTTTCTTTTTGCTTTTTAACCGATTATATTACACTTACATATTATTTGGATTATTTTCTTTTTTATTTAGAAAATCGAATACGGAACCCATGTAGTAAAAGTCTAGTCTCGCTTTTTATAATGACATGCGGGTGTAATGACGGTGGAAGTAGGCTTGTAATTTTGTATTTATCTGTTAAAACAAATTATTATTGTAAAAACAAAAAAGCTAGTACATTATCCCAGGTAAAAAGATACAGGAATTTTAAACATTCTACACTCAATATATTTTATCAATATAGTTATGCCTAATAACTGTCAATGTTTGATTTGGATGAAGATGCAATTTTATTAAGTATCAACACATTTCTTAAATATTTAGAAGGGTATCGTAGCAGATATCAATTAGTAAAACATTTTTTGTATTTACTCCAGATCAACAACCTAAAATACGTAATCTATATACTAGGTTTCCGCCCGCGGCTTCGCCCGCGCAGTCAAAGAAAAACCCGCATAGTTCCCGTTCCTGTGGGATTTCCGGGATTGCGTCATTTTCCCGGGATAAAAAGTAGCCTATGTCCTTTCACGGGTATCAAAATATCTCCATACCAAATTTCATGAAAATTGGTTCAGTAGTTTAGGCGTGATTGAGTAACAGACAGACAGACAGAGTTACTGTAGTGTATGTGAGTGAAAGAGAGGGAAGTATTATGTCGTCTCTTGCGCACGTGCAACGGTGACACCGCTCACACAGCTCAGTTGGCTGCAGGCGGTCGGAGTGAGAGGTCGTGTGCGTCTAAGAGCCGATAATAGGGAAGGACTTACACTACATTTTGGCGACGAGGTAAATTGGGAATAAATGTAAGTAATTTTTTTGATAATAAAAAAATTACAAAACAAAAAAAAAAAGGGAGGAAATAGGTGTGCTGTGATAACTATTGAACTAATTATATCCACAGTCGAGTTACATCGAAGGGAATATTAAAGTTAATAATAATATACATACACACATACTTATTTCATTATATTTTGTGCCGCTTACATAAAAAAAATACCCGCACAAAGTAGATAAATAACATGTGCGTGCCTTTTCGAGAGGCCACCGCGCCGTAGAAAACGAAGGTTTCGTTTACATAAAGATTTAGCAAAACCTCTTAAATAATTGTAGCCAGAAGGATAAAGTAGGTGTTGTAAATTGTTTCTTGTATACATAACTACACTGATACCAATGCATACGCGAGCTGTCTTTATTGCTCGAGCGTATGGTGCCTGTATGATAAATACACTGTACAGTGTACGGGTATACAGCTAGCGTCGTCCAGTATGTACTCACGTAGTCATGCATAGGACTGTAACTGCGTTAAGCGAGACTAAATGTGATATTTTGTTTAGTCGAGGCTGTAGATTATTATTTTGGGACATTTGTTTACATATAAATTTATTAATACTGATAATATGTAAAAACCTGCTTAGAGGATTGGTTAAACATGATTAAATGAGCTAAGAAGGTTCGATTCCCGATCAGCTTAGAATAGATTTGTCTGGTTACAAAAATATAATTATACCAAATACCCACTTATATCTTATTTAATTACTCGATGTGAAGTTGCATGAGTATTATTTAAGATTAGGTATTCATTATTGCATAAAGAAGTAATTAATGGTTATCATGCAAGAAACGTAAGTTTCCTGGACAGGCTAATATAGTAACATTATGGAAGTTCTGATGTATGTGTTTCGATGGTGATGTGGACCACGACAAGGGATTTCTAAAGTTGTTGTTGTTAAGCTATAATGTTACAAGATGAAGCCTGACAAAAAAAGGGTAACGCCCGTGTACGTACTTTGAAATGTGCTACCAGATGATGCCTGGTAGTACAGGAAAAAACGGGTGATGCCTGTGTGTACCTTGTACTATGTTACCAGATAATGCCTGGTGGTCAAGAAAAATCGGGTGACGCCCGTGTGTATTTTGTAATGTTATACCAGATGATGCCTGGTAGTACAAAAACAAAAAATCGGGTGACGCCCGTGTGTATTTTGTAATGTTATACCAGAGGATGATGCCTGGTAGTGCAAAAACAAAAAAAATCGGGTGACGCCCGTGTGTACTTTGTAATTTCATACCAGATGATGCCTGGTAGTCGTAATATAATTACAATACAGGTGATGCCTGTAGTGATGTGATACGGGTGATGCTCGTATAAAATGTTTATATTTTGGGTGATGCCCATATTGCGAATTCATGCGCTTAAATACGCGATTTTAAAAAAGATGTGATAGTTAGTCATCATTTCATAGTGTTTCTTCTAAGATGGATTGTATCTTCGAAAATACTTACGGTTAGTATTGTTATCCAAATTAAAAATGGAATATGAAATTTGTTTAACAAAGAAAGAATAGTCATGATGGTAAAAAAAATAGTGATAGTTCGTCACCATTTCACAGTGAAGTATTGTTCGTAAGATAGATTGTATCTTCGAAAATACTTACGGTTAGTTAGGATATCAATCCAAATAAAAAATGGAATAATACAATTTTTAAGAGCATACAGTGAATGCTAAAATATTTACAGTAGCTTTTATTATTCGTATCTAATAGTGACTTAATATTTTCACAATTTCATAGCAGATTTTGTTAAACAACGAAAGAATAATCATAATGATAACAATACCTAAAATATCTGCGACTGTATTGTACATTTAACCGACAACTATAAAGTTAGACAGGTTAAGTGATAATATAATAATCATAAACAGGGTAAGGTAATAAAACAATGAATATTCGAAAACAAAAATAAATGGAATGAGAGACATACAGAGTAGTCTCAATATTCATTATTTCAAACTAGCCACCTGGCAGACGTTATGCTCTTTCGCCCTTTACCGATACGCCGCGCGCCGAGGTTTGAGTTTTACACTTAGCAACATATTTGGCTATTCATTTTTATTGTATATACTATGTGGCGTTGTAGGTGAGGTGGAAACAAAAAAAATAATAATAATAAGAACTACTCACCATACAGTCGACAATCAATTTAGTTAATTAATAAAAAAAAAAATACAACTATCAGTAACAATAAGGGTCGTGGTGTGCCTAGGTCCAAACCTTCCGGTAGGGCTCTTACCGATATAGGTAAGATGGAATGCACGTCTCGTTGCGAGGGCCAGGTGGTAGGGTGTCTTTAGGGTTGGTCGCTGAATTCCTTCAACAGGAATTAAGGAGCCGAAGCAAGCAAGACGTAGAAGGATTTCCTCAGCGGCAATCGTAGCAATGTCGTACTACTACTGAAGATGGGTCCTAAGCGGTATGTAGCAGCGTATGAGGTTCCTTATCGGAACGTGGCAAGGACGCGACAATTCCCTACGCGGGAACGTTGCAGGTATGTAGAAGCTTTCTAAACGGAACGTAGCAGTAGTATAACACTACTCCCTCAGCGGAAATGTAGCACCCCGGTTTGGGGTTAGGTATAACACACAATCATTACAATATGTTGGAACGTTGAAAACGACTTTTACGTAATTTATACAATAATATACCGTGAAAGACAATAGTTGGACAATAGACATTTGCATAAAATATGAATCGTTAATTATTGTAGATAAAAATTACTTTAATAGATAGTGTATAGTGACAAACAACCTGTCATCAAATATACACTTCAAATATTTAGATAAATAATAAAGGTCTGGAAATTCAAGACGAACATTTAATGTAAAATAAAAAATGGCATATATACCACATCATACCGCAAATATTGGTATATGCAAGGTATATGTAAGTACCGTGCATGGTAAAATCATACACCATGTGCATCTAGTTATTACTATATTAATAACGTCTGTTTTTAATTTAAAACACCAATTTTATTATAGATGAGAAAATCAGCAACACAAACACCAACGTGAATAGTATTATAAAAGTCAATACACTAATAATCTTATTTACTTACAAGTTTAAAAAGTTATTAAGTATTTAATAAGATTTACAACGTAGTAATTCATAATATAAAATCCAAGTTTTAATGGTGGTTTGTAAGACTGGTCTGATTTCATATTCATAAAGTACTTACGTATGTCCTACACTCAATTAAGAAAAACGTTAAAGATTTCTTGTCAAAGCAAAAAAAAAAAAATGTATTATCGCGAAAAGTTCACCATTCGTGCCTTAGAATATAAATTCCAAGTATTAATCTCTACAATAGTGAGTGGTAGTGGTATTGATTTCGAAATACAAAATTGAATATTGTTTTGTACATTCAAGTTAATTAATTTATGCAAATACTTATATAGTTATAGGTAACAAAGTTTTTATTGATTGTACAGTTAAATTTGTATTATTGATTGTTACAGTTAACATTGTACAGTTAAAAAAAAATTTATGTATCTAACTACTTATTTTCAGACCATTAATGTGTGATTAATGTCTAGCCAATAATTATTGTCATTAAGTTATCTTCTTCTTTTTCAAGTAATACAAATGTTATCATAAGCACAGACTAATAATAATATACTACGTATACATCATAAGTAACAAATAAAATAAAAAATAAAAATGTCTTCAACAAAATGATACATTGTGATTCGTTTTAGGTACGTTACATTAAAATTAAATTTTAAATATGTGTTATTAATGTAATAACCATACAATGAACAACACCGCGTGTGTGTTGAGGTTACAAATATAAAATAAAATAAAAGTAATAATTAATCACGCTTTACTAAGATATAATATATTCATTATTGTATTGTCAATAAATTGTTGTAATATTGTCACTGAAGTTAAATCTGTACGGTTTGGATAGGTCATTAGCGAGTCGAAAAGAATCGGTTGCATACAGTCATACGAACATACAGGTGAAGCTAAAAGCGGTTCAATAGTCAATGTCACAATAAACTACTATGATATTGTACTGTTGCAGAGCAAGCTCCACAATGCCTATAATTCTGTCAGAGTGGTTTATACCCGAAAGTTTGTATTTAAATAATTGATAATTATGAACCTCATTGTAATACATGTGACATTTTAATATTGCGTGACCTATCGGAATTTATAAAATTAGGAATTCAAATGCGAACCATAAATGCATGTTTCTGTATGAATTAAATATTTTTAATGCGCTATAAAAAAAAAAAAAAGGCTGCCACTTTCTAGCCTCTAAACTATCACCAAAAATATATCATAAATCACTTTATTGCGATATGAAAGAGAGACGGACAAGCAAATAAATAAACAAATCTTCCCTGTGCCTAAGGATCATATTATGATAACTTGTTGTTGCTTAAATAAGAATAAATAATGAACCAATTAATATGTTTGGTTAAAATTTTGCCGTATAAAATTTATTATATTATTTAGGGTACAGATATACATATTATAATACATTCCGATTTTATTAGGCATATTGAAATTTAATTAAAATTGGAACATATATTGTTTTAGTAACGAAGTACATATATACAGAATATAGATATTAGATAATAACCGAGCATTTAAGTATGTACCTAGTCTATTGGCATTTTACTTGGTAATAATTGTACCGAAGTTTTACTTAGATTGTTACTAATCCAATTATAAGGTCTTTTGCAGCTATTGTTTAATAATAATTTTAATATGTGGGAAAACAGTGGTTACTTAAATGGTGCAGATGCCGGTGCAGGTAAAGTGAATTAAATTTTGCGCCAGAAGAAGCAGCATTCACCTCTTCTAAATGACCTGGAGTGCGTCATGATAAATAGTGAGGAAAAAGACAGATGATAACCTATGTTAGTTCCACATCAACAAAGTAGTGCAATAGTCATGTAAGGAAAAAATAAAACAGGTTAAGTTACAGTACCTACAGGTACAGTACAGGATTTAGTCAAAAGTATAGTTAAGTTACAGAAGGAACATTGCTCAAACATTATACCTTACATATACAGTAAGTTACTGAAAACGATTTCGTTCCATTGGTTATTAAATAAATAATGACTTAATAAACTTAAATATAAGTTTACAACTTATTCATGATAGATTGTCGTATACTTAAATAAATTGCCATTATTGTTATTATAAATACCTATGTAAGATGTTACATTTCTATGATTTTGAAGGAGCAACTATGCCTATATATTCTTGTCGGCTCTTCTCTGTCGAGACGGCTTTCCGAACCAATGGTAAATTCATATTTTTTTCCTTATACTGACGATTTTAAACCCTTTCCGGACGAAGTCTGGTTGATGAATGAAGGTTTGAGTTTGAAAAATTATTGATATCGATTTTAATACATATATTGTAAAAATGATTATAATTTGAATATACATATACGTATTGAAAAAAAAAATGAAAAGGAGAGATGTTGCATATAGATAGAATTATATTACTAGGCCAGGTGACACATTCTACTCTATCGCTGGTATGGGCGGACGTGTCCCTGAGTTGTGTGTACTAACTGATACTGGTGTTTAGGTATGGACTAGCATACCCGAATGGAACATAATATTTTATTTTATTTAATAAAATTAATTGAAAAGAATTAAAAATTTCTAAAATAAAGGAGGGATGTAGTGTATGTGAGTGAAAGAGAGGGAAGTATTATGTCGTCTCTTGCGCACGTGCAACGGTGACACCGCTCACACAGCTCAGTTGGCTGCAGGCGGTCGGAGTGAGAGGTCGTGTGCGTCTAAGAGCCGATAATAGGGAAGGACTTACACTACAGTTACTTTCGCATTTATAATATTAAGTATGGATATGTATGTGTAATGTGTATGTATGTATATCCCTATATTTAAAACCCATACTAAAACTCAAATTAACATCCGATTCAATGGAAATTAAAAATCTAGTGTTCAACCATCAACCAGTCACGTTGACCTCCCCCACCATTTCTTCCAACAAAAATCCATACAAAAAGTGCTCTAGTACCAGAAATGAGGGGTCAATTAGTGTGGTCAGGTAATGAATTTAATTTACGGGCTAAAGGTCACGTCTTGTCAATGTACGCTGATAAACGTGAGGGGCTACGGTTGTAACTTCATAACATTTAATATTTTTAAGACTTATAATTTGGTGGAGTATTTTGGGAACTCTTTTGTGTGTCTACTTATTTATCTAGTAACTAGTTTCGTTTAGAAAGGAAATGATGGGTTTGTTTTCGATGGAGTCATACTTTTACAAAAGCTTGTACATCCCGTACGGCTTTAAGTTATCAGAACATAATTCGTAAGCGACATTTGAAAGATTCACCACCTAAGTATGGACTACGGACATTGAAATATAATTAATTAAGGATCTAAAATTGTATCCACTATAACGTATAACAAATGTTTACCTTTTGTTTTAATGTTTTCATTTCCTTTAATATGTGTGCAAGCCCTAAACAACATTTTATAAAAAATATTTTTTTAGCATTATATATTTTTAGCCATATTACTTAATACATTTTTGTTGCACATATCACTCATCATACATATTATACGTATTTACTGTCTTTCCTCTTTCCAACTTCGATAAAATAATACCAAATATTAAGATAACACAATCGAGTTACAGCCCTGTTCCACTACCTCTAATATTAGTACGTAATCATTAAGTGTGAGTCTCTTGAGATGAAAACAGTGCGAATAACAGTTTATAAATCGTGAGTATTTATAATTCTCTTTTAAATAATCTATTTATATACATAAACTTATTGTGTCAGTGTTTTTGTAAGAAAACTCCTCAAAAAGTTTTAGAAATTTTGCGTATATTCGATAGGTCGTTAAGTTTTTTTATATACTTAAATGATAAGTATGGTCAGAATAACATTCGCCGGTTTAGTTAGTGTACGCGCCGCCGCTAGTATGTAGCTTTAGAAATTAGTAACCATATTACTTGTTCAGTGATCTGTGTTAGTAACGAAATAAACGTTATCAAGATTAGACGTGCGTTTTACTTAATCAAGTTTACCAAGCAAAAGTGAACCTTATTGCCTCAACATATGGTCCATCGCCGGATAGAATCAATGAGCGTTAATGCTAATTACATCGACGAACCGGTTTCTACGGAAGGATTCTATTGAGTGACAAGTTACAGATTATTGTTATTTACTTTACACGTTTATTCGTTACTCGTACAATATTGATAAAAGACTAAACATGAGTGGTGTCGAGCAGTTACTGGCCTTATTGGAGGATACGGCTTTATTGTTACAAAAGGCGCAAACTAATTTAAAAAAGTGTCCAAAACAACGACTGACGAAGGGGTACGTGGAAGCCCGCTTACAAAGTATTGAGGAGTATTGGAACACTTTTAAAGAGGCTCACAATAGTTTGGTGAGAACAGTGCCTAAAGAAAAGAAATCTGAAATATCGTATTTTGTGAACGAAGATTTTTTTGTATTTGAAGATCTTTATTTATGCATCAAGGCCGATCTAAAAGATCTTTTAATAAACGCTAATAAGAGTCCTGCCTATGGAACAAGTTTGGAAGTAGCAAATAACGCGAACGAGCAGTTAAAGCTGCCTAAAATCTTGCTACCGACGTTTTCGGGCTCATATGAAGATTGGCCCTCGTATAGAGACATGTTTCAGTCATTGGTGCATAATAACTCCGCGCTTGGGGATGTACAAAAATTATATTACTTAAAGAGTAGCTTAACTGGTGAAGCTGAAAATATATTAAAACATGTTCAGATAACACAGGCGAATTATGAGCAATCCTGGAATTTATTAAATAAACGATTTGGAAATAAAAAAATGATGGTTAATTCAATATTAAAAAGATTATTTAATCAAAAGAAAATGAGCTCACAAAATTATAAATTAATAAAGAACTTACTGGACACTACCACAGAGTGCCTTAATAGTTTAAAAAACATAAACATAATCACAGACTCTTGGGATCCTTTAATTATATTTCTGGTTGTACAGAAATTGGACCCAGAGTCACATAAGGATTGGGAAGAGTATGTCCAGAATGATACCGACAAATTACCAAGTTGGGAACAATTACAACAGTTTTTACAATTAAAATTTCGTACTTTGGAGTTATTATCGCCATCGACATCTAAAGAAAGGTCATTCCATATAGCGACGCCCGCAGTGCAATTTAAACCCTGTCCAAAATGTCAACTAGAACATGCTTTATGCCACTGTAAAGAATTTATATCACTTACACCACAACAAAAGAATGAGTTTGTTCGTTCCAATAATATTTGCTTTAATTGTTTATGCAGTGGGCATATGGTGAGCAAATGTCGTTTGCGGGTTTCTTGTAAGGTATGTCAACGGCGTCATCATTCTTTGTTGCATCAGTCAATGGCCATGGTCAAACCCAGCAACATAGAATCGCACTTTAATCAGGTGGAGGATGAGATAGACGAAGAACAGCAGGAGCAACACTTGGAGGAACAGGTTAACACTATCTCTTCTTTCGTAGCAACCAAACAAGGTTCTGCTCTGCTAGCTACCGCTCTTGTCCCTGTTACAGATGGCGCCGGCAGAATAACTGTACTCCGCACGCTAATAGACCAAGGCTCACAAGCGAACTTTATAAGCGAACGAGCTGCTCAACTGCTTAAAGTTAAACGTAAACCATTGGCTATAGATGTAAGTATTACGGGAATAGGATCTACACAAACTAAGGTAAAACACACTGTGGGATTAGAGCTTTTATCAAGATATGACGACAAGTTCAAACTGTTCATTGATGCATATGTCATTTCTACTACTCGTTTAACAAATGTATTACCATCCAAACATTTGATAGACAATGAAAATTCATGGTCACATCTTCAAGGTCTTGTATTAGCCGACCCTACATACAATATACCTGGACGGATTGATATGCTGCTGGGCGTAACCACATATGCACAAATAATCAAGGAACCTTTGATCAAGGGTCCTCCTGGTTCACCATGCGCACAAGAAACAAGCTTGGGATGGATATTATTCGGTTCCGTGTTAGACAATACGGAAATGAAATCTAATAATGAAATGATAGTTATGCACCATCGTATAGATGTGGATGAAATGTTGCAAAGGTTGTGGGAGCTGGATCCTGAAACAAACAAAAAATTAAGCATAGAAGAAGAAAAATGTGAACGAACATATAAAGATACATATACAAGGACAGCGGAAGGAAGATATGTTGTAAAATTACCTGTAAAACACGAACCCCCACGAGCAACACAAGGTGATACCCGTGATATTTCAATTTTCAGATTTAAGCAATTAGAATCTAAATTTGTCAAATCCCCGGATTTAAAGAGAGAGTATATAAATGTGATTAATGAATATTTAAAGTTAAACCACATGGAAGAAGTTCCAGAAAGCGAAATTAATAACCCATCTATTTACTTACCGCATCATGCAGTTATTAGAGAAGCAAGTGATACCACAAAGGTTAGAGTAGTTTTCAACGCGTCTGCAACAGGCAAAAATAATATATCGCTCAATGATGACTTACTTGTTGGTCCACTGCTACAAGAAGATATGAGATCCTTGATTATGAGATGGCGACTTCGGAAAATTGCCTTTGTCGCAGACATAGAAAAAATGTATAGGCAAATATTAATAAAAACAGAGGACGCTGACTATCAAAGAATTGTATGGAGGAATAGCATTGATGAACCTATTAAGGATTATCGTTTATTGACAGTTACTTTCGGCACAGCATCGGCACCTTATCTTGCTGTAAAAACTCTTCACCAAATTGCTAACGATGAAGGAGAAGGCTATCCTGCGGCTGTTAATGTAATAAAAAATGATTTTTTTATGGACGATTTACTATCCGGTCAGGATTCGGTAGAAGATGCTACAAAAATAGCGAAACAAATTTCAAATATACTTAGTAGAGGAGGAATGAAATTACAGAAATGGTCATCAAATAATAAGGATTTTTTGAAAAACTTTTCTTCCGATGAACTAAGCTCTCGCCTGAGTATAGATTTTAAGTTTGAAGGAACAGTAAAGACGTTAGGGCTATCATGGAATGTGGTCGATGATACTTTACATTATTATGCTGACTTACCTGCGTCACCAGCAAACATAACCAAAAGAACCATACTCTCGGAGATTCAACGCTTGTTTGATCCTCTCGGTTGGTTAACTCCTGTACTCCTGCCTGCCAAAATAATAATTCAAAAATTGTGGTTGATGAGAATTTCTTGGGATGAAGAAGTAGTACCTGAAATAAAAGAAGATTGGTTAAAGATTAAAGAAAGTTTAAGAAATATAAAAGATATAAAAATAAATAGATGGTTATACAGTCATACTAAAAATATGTCTGATGTTACAGTGCATGGATTTTGCGATGCTTCTTCAAAAGCATATGGCGCAGTAGCTTACCTGAGAGTCAAAGTAGAAAATAATTCATATGTTACAGGCATTATAGCTGCGAAGAGTCGCGTTGCACCGGTTAAACCTGTATCCCTGCCTCGTTTAGAACTATGTGGCGCTGTTTTACTTGCCAAATTATTAAAACAAATAAGTGACGCTACACACATACCAACCGATCGGATATATGGTTGGACAGATTCAACCGTAGTTTTGTCCTGGCTTCAAGGAGATCTTTCTCGATGGCAAACCTTTGTACGGAATCGGGTTGCAACTATATTAGAAACTATAGGAAATAAATGGTACCACGTACCTTCTGTAGAAAATCCTGCCGATGTTGCTTCACGTGGAATGTTATTACCTGAACTTAAAAATTGTAAATTATGGTGGGAAGGTCCAAAATGGCTACGAGATGAGCAGCTTTCTTTGAAAAATTTCGTTTATAACACCAACCTAGAAAAAAGGAAAAATATTATAGCAAATACAAAAATAGTAGATGAGGCACATTGGTCAAATAAATTTAAAAATTTTAATAACTTATATGAATTACTGAGAGCAATAGTCTATTGCACACGGTTTCTGAATGTAAGGAAAATTAAAGAAGTTAAGGCTATAACTACAAATGAGCTACATGACAGTTTAAACAAATGTGTAAGATTAGACCAAAGGGAATCTTTTTCAGTAGAAATAGAAGATTTAAAACAAAGGAAAGAAATAAAACGCAACAGTTGTATTAAAAATCTTAATCCTTACCTGGACGCTGAAAATATTCTCAGGGTGGGCGGCAGACTCAGGCATGCCCATCTTGTAGAAATCGAGAAACATCCCATGATTTTAAGCAATAAGAGCTGTTTAACTACTTTAATAATAGCTGATGCACACAAAAAGACGCTACACGGTGGTACACAATTGACTATAAATTATATAAGAAGCCGTTTTTGGATTATTAAAATTAAATCACTTGTTTCATCATATATCAATAAATGCTTTATATGTGCGAGACTTAAAGCAAAACCCAGATTACAAATTATGGGAGACTTACCTGAGATGAGGGTGACTCCGTCACGGCCATTTTTACACTCCGGCGTAGATTTTGCTGGTCCACTGCAAATTTTAACTTCAAGGGGTAGAGGGTCCAAAACCAATAAGGCATACATTTGCATATTTGTATGTATGTCTACCAAGGCAGTTCATTTGGAATTAGTTGGGGATTTAAGCACTGATTCTTTCTTAGGCGCGTTAAAACGTTTTGTAGCTCGAAGGGGAAGATGTAGCCACATTTGGAGCGATCAAGGCACTAATTTTGTAGGTGCCAACAAGGAATTGTTGGAGCTGTTCCAACAGGCTAATTTACAAATACCAGGCCATCTACCAGCTACTTTAGCAGAAGATGGCATACAATGGCACTTCAATCCACCTTACAGTCCAAATTTTGGAGGCTTATGGGAAGCGGGGGTGAAATCCATCAAATATCACTTGCGAAGAATTTTAGATAAGCATCTAACTTTCGAAGAGATGACAACATTGCTGTGCCAGATAGAAGCATGCTTAAATTCCAGACCGTTGTGTCCAATCGACAATAACAGATACTGATTGTTGATTTATATAACTTAATTTAAAAATCATTTTGTTTATGTTTATTTGAAGAATGCATGTTTAAGTTTAGTTTCGATGCTATGTAATGCAAAACGTTAAGCAAAAATGTTAGCCAATTAAGATAAAACCTAGTTACCTATAGGTTTTGGTGGGCGGTATGTACGCGCCGCCGCTAGTATGTAGCTTTAGAAATTAGTAACCATATTACTTGTTCAGTGATCTGTGTTAGTAACGAAATAAACGTTATCAAGATTAGACGTGCGTTTTACTTAATCAAGTTTACCAAGCAAAAGTGAACCTTATTGCCTCAACAGTTAGTCTTTATATAGAATTATTTTCGTGTTTGTCACCAAAATTGTGTACATTAGACGATTTTTATATATTTTTGTGTTTTCAAACGATTTTTAATAATAAAAGTTTATGAATACAGTTGGATTGAGAATAGTGAACTATTTTTATACCCTTAAGTGATAAGGGTAGGCAGAACAATGTTTGCAGGGTCAATAAGTAATCTAAAATAATAAGGAAAACTAACTTAGTGACTCACTGACACAAAATGGAACAGCTACTAGCATAAGACAGTTGAAATTTTTGCTGCTTTCTTTTTGTAGCGTATAAGTGAAGACACATAATAAGATAGCTACTAGCATAAGACAGTTGCAATTATGTACCATTTATTTTTATAGTGTAAGTGAGCATCTAGAAAGCATTTTAGAAATTCGCACTTTTTGGGGCGCTAAAAAATGTATGTTTGTATGAAAAGTCTGACAGTTTTTAACCGACTTAAAAAAAAGGAGGAGGTTATCAATTCGGCCGGTATGTTTTTTTTTATGTATGTACACCGATTACTCCGAGGTTTCTGAACCGATTTACGTGATTCTTTTTTTGTTCGATGCGGGATGGTGTCGAATTGGTCCCATAAAAATTTTATTCGGATAGGCTCAGTAGTTTTTATTTTATGAGCATTTTTGTCTGTAGGTATTTGTGAATTTTGCAAGTGCAAGTTTGAAGTCGGTTGTTTTTAACGCAGTTATCACTTGTTAAATAGTAACATAGTAGTAGGATATTTCATACTCAGTAAATATAAAACAAAGTCGCAGCCACAGTCTGAATGCTTTCTTTTAAACTACGCAATTGATTATGTTGCTCTAGGAAAAATATCTTGCTTTCCCTAAGAAGTTTGTTACACGTTCCAGCATAAATTACTGGATAGATTTTGATAAAATTGCGTGTGCGGATAGTTAATAGCTTTATTTATTCAATAAGCCTTCTTTTAATCACATACACGATGCACATTTGTATCGTCCTAACGTAGAATTTACCAACAGTTCGGAAATCAGTTTCTACAGAGAAAAGCCGACAATAAATACTGTAGTTATGTATGAATGAATGAAAATCCTTTATAATAATATCCTAAAGCATATTTAAAATAAACAATAGGCCTTGTCGCTAAGGAGCGAGCTCTATGTAATATGTATTATGTAGGATTCTATTTGCGGAAGAATTCTAACAAATACCCGCGGCCCCCTCATTAAAGCGGCTCGACGGAACACAGTGGGGTTTTAGTCGGTAAGAATCCGACATAACCCACGGCTCCTTCCCCGGGGGCAGTGGGTATCTTTGGAAGATTTCCCCACTATAAAAAAAAAGGCTTCTTTATATCCAGTTACAACGAGAAACCACGAACTGTGGCTAGTCTAATTATTATAACTAGGATAAATTGAAGGTAATAAAATAAATTGAAGATTCATTTTTCGTCTCTGTTTCATAATGGATGACTGATTAATATGTTATTGGGAATATGGATGTTCATAACCTCGGTTGATACTTATTATCGGTTGACATGTATTAAATTTTAGACCGCATTTATACGTGAGAAAGTATTTGTGTTTGTTTATTTGTTTACAAAAAATCTCTTTGTGAACTTAGGTGAACTTAATCAAAAATTAATTAACTAAGTAATTTCAATTAGTTAAGTTGTTTAAATTATATATTTTATTGTTACAGAAAAGACAGCAATGTTAACTTGTGGGCTGGTGCTGTTGGCTGGTGAGTATCATCTTAACATATTATAAAACCTTCGTATTTAATACTAGCGGTCCTCCCCGGCTTCGCCCGTGGTACATATTTCGCAATAAAAGGTAGCCTATGTTCTTTCTCAGGGTCTAAAGATTGTCTGCGCCAAATTTCATCAAAATCGGTTGAGAGGTTTATGCGTGGAAACCATACATACCTACATAATTACAAACTTTTCCTCTTTATAATATTAGTATAGAAAAAACCCCGCGTCGTGTCTGCCTGTTTGTTAAATATAAACTAATAAAAATAACTGCGTTAAAAACAACCGACTTCAAAAACGGAAAAGTAAGAAATAAAAAAGATTTGATATTATTAATTACTACATATTATTTTTATGTGCTATTTACTAAAAAGGTTTGATGTCGGTGCATGGGCTTAATACTAAGTGCTTAGTGTTTGGCACCGACTTCAAACCTATTTAATAAATAGCACATAAAAATAATATGTAGTAATTAATAATATCAAATCTTTTTTATTTCTTACTTTTCCGTTTTTGAAGTCGGTTGTTTTTAACGCAGTTATTTTTATTTAATACTTTTTAGTGTATTTTTCAACACGAATCAAACGAGCCCAAACTCGATAAAGTTGAGTCAATATATTACTGAGTTCCTATGGCCACCTTCCGATTCCATCATCAGATCAGCTCCATGTCATGATAATGTTTCATCGCTATCCAATTTACATTCGTATACAAAATTTCAGCTCAATCGGTTACCGGGAAGTGAATCAAAGTTACTTGCTACATTGAAATTAAGTCATCGAGTACAGACAAAAATGCTCATAAAATAAAAACTACTAGGCCTAGCCGAATAAAATTTTTATGGGACCAATTCGACACCATCCCGCATCGAACAAAAAAAGAATCACGTAAATCGGTTCAGAAACCTCGGAGTAATCGGTGTACATACATAAAAAAAAAAAAAAAAAAAAAAATATACCGGCCGAATTGATAACCTCCTCCTTTTTTTTGAAGTCGGTTAAAAAGATTCTTCATCGATTTTTATTGTTTTCACTAATGCATAGCACATACTTATAAATTTTTGGATAACGTATAAAATAATTTAATAACTCAGCCCCCGGAATCACAGACACAATAGAAAATCTATTGTGTCGTGGTCCGATCAGGCCGCTCGGGGCACAATGGGCACAATAAAATCACTTCATCTATCAAGTTTGACAATGTATAACGATTAGAAATTAAAAACTTTTTAACGGATTTTAAACGCGATTTATTCATTATATTATTTTAACATGTTTACGTTTTCTCTATTCTATAATAAAAAAAGAATAATCGAAATCGGTTCAGCCGTTCTCGAGTTATGCGCTTACCAACACATTTTGCGATTCATTTTTATATAGGTATATGAAGATTAATTAATTAATATTATAATTGCGAAAGTAACTCTGTCTGTCTGTTACTCAATCACGCCTAAACTACTGAACCAATTTTCATGAAATTTGGTATGGAGATATTTTGATATCCGAGAAGCCTATGTCCTATAGGCTACTTTTTATTGCGGGAAAATGACGCAATCCCGGAAATCCCATGGAGAGGGAACTAGGCGGGTTTTTCTTTGACTGCGCGGGCGAAGCCGCAGGCGGAAACCTTGTGTATAATAACTCATAAAATCACAATATTCAATACTAATAATATGATTACTAACAAATTTCAAATTCGACATTAAATGAACATAATAAAAATTAAAATGATACTATTTTAATCATTTTTATTAACTCTCTCCAGCCACATTCGTTGCCAGCTCTGGCCTGGACTCTCTCTTCCCTGAGCAGAAGCAGTACCACTATGACCTGAAGGCCAACGTGTCTGTTGGCAGTCTGGACTCCGCTAGTTATTGGTCTATGGGCGGTCGACTTCTGGTGCTCTTGTATGATAGGAATAGGATTAGATTGCAGCTGGAAGGGTTACAGGTAACTTATATAAATAAATTATATTATTTAGAGCAACTATGGAGTTTCTTGCCGGTTCTTCTTCATAGATCACTGCTTTCCGAATCGGTGGTAAGTAAATGTTAAAAATAATTATGTAATGACGATTCGAAAGTGCTACTAAATAGTAGTCTAATTGAATAAATGAATGTTTGAGTTTGAGTTTGAATGAAACATTTATTGTCAACAGCACACTAAAAAAACCATACAATACAAAATTAAAAGTAACATACTAGGTAAAATGAAAATATGGTCTTACTGTTTAATTTTCACATATTATTTCCCTGTATACCTATCACTTTATTTAAGAAAATGTTATTCGTGTATAATAATTTAAACTCCAATTTAAATATTAACATACTTATACGAAGTTGTTATCATTTCCTGTAACCTACTTAGACAACTTAATTCAAGACTATCAAATAACTACTACTTTTACTACAACATAAAAAATATGCAATGCAAATTCGACTCGATCGAATAAGATGTCAAGAAGTTGAGATTTATGAGAAAAAAAATATTTTTTCAGGCTTCACTGTGGAGCAGAAACAATGGCTACGCATCATATCACTCAGAAGATGCTGTGTTCTACCTCTCTCAACCCTGGGAAGTGGAATATCAGGTATAATTAAAAGAAAATACAGAAAACTAAACAATTAAAACAAATACAGAAAAAATCATTAAATTACTGTATTGTCAGCGATTCTTGATAAGTATACAAGTAACAAATAAGTATACGAATTGAATCTGTCCGTTTAAAGTATGTCAAAATCAGGTCTTCAGCAATCGGTTATCTTAATATATCTTAATATTATATATTATAAAGGCGAAAGTTTGTAAGTATGGATGTATGGATGTTTGTTACTCTTTCACGTAAAAACTACTGAACCGATTACAATGAAATTTAGCACACATATAGAGGGTAACTTGGATTAACACATAGGATAGTTTTTATCCCGGAAATCCCACAGGAACGGGAACAATGCGGGTTCTCCTTTGCAAACGCGGGCGAAGCCGCGGGCGGAAATCTAGTATAAAATATACAAACATAGAGCAGGAAAATCTAATATGAGGGTGTTGAAAAGAGAGGTTTTTATTATAATATCTACACTTAAAATACAATTATATCACCAAAAAGAGAACACTTTTAAAGTACCTACGTATTAGAAACAAACTACTGTGTGAAATAATATAAATAATACAAATAATTTTATTCCAGGAAAATGGTTTTATCAGCTCTATATACTTTGGCAATGATACAACATGGTCAAAGAACATAAAACGTGCGATATCAATTAACTTCCAAATGAAGAAGGATGTGGGGTCATATACCAATACTGAAGTAAGTTTTCCAAAAATCACTTTTGAAATTAATCTATTATACCAATTTTTATATATAACTAGCTGCGCTCCGCGGATTCCCGCGTGGACCCGCTTCTATGGTCTTAGCGTGATGATAAATGGGCTATTAAAACACCGAAAGTGTTTTTCAAATCGGACGAAATTACGTTTATATGATGTGACTTAAAATAAACTACTGGTAAGACCAACAGGAGCGGAGCAATGCGGGTGAAACTGCGAGGCACAGCTAGTTTTTCATACATCTGAGTCTGGATAAAAAAAAATTATAAAAACATCCTACAATTCTCTCTATTTTATTATTTTTGTGAATAAATGTTTGTCTATTGTCTATTGTCTCTATTAATTAGTAACAGTTATAAAATAACTACCGAGTTTATTTTCAATACACATAAAAATTAAAAAGACAAGACGATTTTTTTTCTTGTTTAAGTGACGATAATCATATACCTAATCGTTTTGTTTTCTTTCAGCCATGTCTCTACGCAAGCTGTGTAATGATCTACACGGCTCGTGGTAATTCTATAAAGAAGTACAGTTCGATCCAATTCTCTTCTGGTGGCATGGAGTATTCGTGGAGTTCTGTTCCTTGGGTCAATAGCGTTGGACGTGTGGTAAGTGTTCTAGAATGTTCTAGAAGGTTCTAGAAGAAACTCCACAGTTGCTCTTTTAAAATCATGTCAATATTACAATTTAATTTTACATAATTAGCTATTTATAACTACATAATATATCATAATATTGCAAAGAACTGTCGTGTGGTTCTTACGCGACAACCCTCCATGGATTTCCATCTTCCATGTATTCCTTATAAATTTTCAATTTCAGCCAGAAAACATCGCAACGTCCGAAAGGATATACGAGTTGGATGAACATGGATTAACGAGCTTAAATATGAAGGGAGATTTCCGATACAAAGTCAATGAACACATTTTGAGCGTTACTTCAGAGTAAGTATCCTGCTAACATTCTAAACGCAAAGTGTTAGAATGTATGGCGTTATCTCTTGCCTAGTTATCAGAAATTACACAGTATAAGTGGTTTATATTTTTATTAAATTAACTACCTAGCTGACCCTTTGTTCCGCCAACACTATTTAATCATTTAGGGGTATGAAAAATACATTTTGATAAATTCTCAGACCTACAATCACACAGAATTTCATACAATTCGGTAAAGCTGTGAGGATTTTGCATATTCAATTTAGTAGATAGATGGTGCTTTGATCTATTTTTAAAGAATGATGATGTTGATGATGATGATTAATATTGCTCTGAATAAATTATAAATTGATACTTAATGATACATTGTAACAAACGGCGGCCTTATATAATAGCGATTTCTTCCAGACAACCGGTTGTACAGAGAGAAATTATGTAAAGGATAGGAGTAGGGCAGATCATAAATAAATATATGAACAAAAATAAAATTAAGAAGAGTAATTAAAAAAAAGAATGTAAAAAAATTAAACGTATAAAAATTATATGTTATTGCATAATTAATAATAAATGTAACGAACTCAGAATTGTATTGTAGCCATTCTACCTACAAATCTTATTAGCATTTATTCTATTCCAGGCTATCTCTCTACCTGGATAGCGAATCACCAGCACCACAAACATCCAAACTAGATATATCTAAGGAGACCATTCAGTACCAGGCCAATGATTTTGCTGATCCTACTAACGGTATTCGAACGTCTAGTCAGGAACATTTGAAGAATCGAACTTATGAGGTAACTAACTCAGAACTACTTACTTACCTTATGCAACTTTTAATAATCAAGCAAAATCGTTTATATCTTACTAGATTTCCGCACCCGGCTTCGCCCGCGTTTTCAAGGATAAACCCGCATAGTTCCCGTCCTGTAATCATCAGTAGCATTGTAATCGGTTTAGTCGTATTTGAGTGAAAAAGTAACAAACCTCCATCCATCCTGACATGCTTTCGCATCATCACTATCACTACATAGTAAAAAAAAAAGTCTTTAAAACTACGCAACGGATTTTGATGCGGTTTTTTTAATAGATAGAGTGATTCAATAGGAAGGATTAAGTATATAATTTATTAGGTTTTAGACAAAGCGGGCGAAGCCGCGGGCGGTAAGCTAGTTAATACTATAAATAGCATTCTTTGATGATTGAAAACTGCTTTACCATCATCATCTTCAGTATATTTTGTTCTTATTTTGGTATTAAATTTTTTATTATGACTGATGTTAACGAAATCCCAGACATTCCAAATAACGCTATTTAGCTATCTAAATCAAACTTATTAAATTCTGAGTAATTATACAAGTTGTGATAATTAATAATCCTAAGTATATATTTATTGTTTTATATGTGTCGCAGGCAAATTGTATAATCTCGCCGTTTACAAATGCTCGGCATTTTGTAATATGCTGAGGACTTTTTCCAAAATTCTACAAAAAGACGGTCGCGAGCCTAGTTTTAAAAACACGAACCTAACCTAACCCACCCCCTTATCCAAACGAAAAATTTCTGATTACGAATTCTCGACATATTACAAAATGCCGAGCTTTTGTAAACGGCAAAATAATACAATTTGCCTGCGACATATGCATAACCAAATGCAGTTCTTTTAAGAGCAACAACATACTTGATACAGAGATACTTTGAAAGTTAATTTTTTTTTTTTCAGATATTAATGAAAATAGCAACAAAGGGAATAGATGCAGATAACATCGTCAGAAATGAGGCTCTAATACATAGTTTGGATTTCATCGATCTTCTGAAGTGAGTTTATTTATAATACACTAGCTGTGCCTCGCAGTTTTATCCACAGTGCTCCGCTCCTGTTGGAAATAGCGTCATGATAGCCTTCCTCGATAAATGGGCTGTCTAAAACAGAAATAATTTTTCAAATCGGACCAGTAGTTCTTGAGATTAGCGCGTTAAAACAAACAAACAAACTCTTCAGCTTTATAATATTAGTATAGTTACACTACCATTTATCTTTTCTTTTTCATTGAATGTGAAAATCTAAACAATCGTGAAATAACTACTGAGAATGATGAAATCAAACTGTCTTAAATAATTTTCATCAAATTTCAGTACCGTATCCCGCCTCTCCTATGACTCTCTAGTACAGCTCTTCGCAGACCTAGTCCTAGGAACTAGTTATGACCTAGAAACTGCTAGGAATATGTTCCTAGAAGTTCTGCCTCACGCTAGGAGTGAGGCGTGCGCAAGGTTCATCAAGTATCTTGTTATAGAACAGAAGGTAAGGATTTATTTAAATTATTTGCTAGTAAATTCATTTAATTCTTTATAAGTTTTTTTTATAAAAAGGAATGGACATTACATATGCGATATAAAAGTATACAACTAGAATAAACAGTCATACAAACAAAATAAACATCGAATGACAAAATTAATTTAACGAACGAATTTAACGAAAAATATTTTTAGTAAGAAAATAAACCAAAAATACGATCTGTTTAACCAATTCTAAATTCCATTTATTTGTTATATTGTTCATCCTTACGTTCCAAATACCACAAACTTATAGTTAAAAAGAGAAAGAAGAAAGAAATAAAAAAAGCTTTATTGCCAACAAAAACTTACACTACCTTAGCTTAAAGTACACAGATACTAGGCAATCCGAACAGACTCAGCCATGCTGTGGTTCGTGCTAACACACGAACAGCGCTGATTTTCAGTCTGCCTGCGTATTTTTCCGAGGCCCTAAATCTATCTAATCATAAAAATGACATCTACAGTTCTTATCAATAAAAATAAAAATTATAAATACATATACATACATAGTTATTGTGTATTATAGTAAAAGTAGTACTAGAGTACAAGAGCCCAATATAATATTATTTACTTACAAAACAAGAAAATATGTGTGTTTACTAGTGTACACACGTAAGAAGTGAAACTTCTTTATGACCTTATTTTTCAAAAAATAATTTACTATATGCAACTTTACAAAAATGCGTCAAATCATGAGTGGTAGGGATAAGAAAAAGATGGCGCGTAACGGAAAAATGTCACGCGTAACGAAAAAATGTTACACTAAATTTTTTTCCAACCCCGATAAAGAAGTTTCACTTCAAAAATACTACATTAATCCCCTAATTTCCAGTCAAAAATCGAAGACGCAACTCTCCTCTCGCTCATACGAAAGCTCCCGTTCAACGTTGCTATGGGCAACCACAGCCAATCCCTTCTAGAAGACCTGGAGACATTCACCAAGCTTGGTCTGGACTTTCCCACGGATATCCGTCATGCTGGGATCCTGTCGTTCGCCATACTTGCATATAAAACTGCTGAAGCGAATCAGGTGAAACAGGATTATTTTGACAATCTGGTCGTGAAGTACTTCCGGATGTATAGTGGTGAGTGTGTGTCATTTGTCATTCATAGTTTTAAATAATAGTTAAAAAAAAACTAAAAAACACGCTTTTTATAGAAAACCGAACTAAAAAATAGAAAATTTTATCAAATTAGTGTATTGTCATCGGTCCTCAATAAATCTACAAAATTTGAACGAAATCTGGCCGTTTAAAGTGGGTCAAAATCGCGCCCAAAGAAGTCGGTTACAAACATACAAACATACAGGTGAAGCTAATATAAAGCGTGTAAAAAAAGTGCGAGCACGTGTGTCAGAAGTTTAGCAATATTCAAAGATACCAAAATGGTCACTGAACTCCATGACGGACGTGATGGTATTGCCATGAGGCGACCTTGAAATTTTACTCTCAACGCGCCTAAAGAAGTTTCATTGGAATAAAGTCGCTTTCCGTTATCTGTATGTCTATCTATCTCTATTAATTATTCTTAGATTTTTTATTCTACACAATGGATTTTAATGCGGTTTCTTACATGATAGAGTAATTCAAGGAGAAAGTCGGAAGTATAGAATTAAAGATCCATAAATGTCGCAAATAATTCAGCCGTTTAATTAAGGGCCTATTATAAATTAACGGCATCGTTGAATTAACTGCCTAATACCTGATCTAAATGATAAACAAATTCAATTTAAGTTACATTTTATTCTTATTTTAATACTTCTTTAGGTCAATAAATATTTTCAGATTGTCCCCAATACCTGGACAGGATGATCTGGTTGCAAGGTCTCTGCAGTTTGGGTTATGCGGCAGAATCCTACATTCGAACCATTTACAGTGATACAAGTAGGAACAGACATGAGAGGCTGTGGGCGTCTCTCGCGTGTGGTTTGGAGGCTAGAGGTTATACGGTACGTTGAAATGAATTGAAAATAAGAAGCTTAAATGACAGATGTGTTATTTTCATAGGCATCTTAGCTTAAATTAGGTATACAAATTGACTGTGTTTATTAGCTACACTACCAAACTACTTACACTACTTTTTGTATCAACGGGAACTGTGTATGATTTATCTAGTAATAAACAATAATTTTTTATACTTTACTTTCTTACCTAAGTTAGATATAGAAGGTAGGTATTTAAAATTATACTGTTACTAGATCTAGGCAGCGTATTATGCAATAAGCCTTATTTTAACAAGTTGGTAATTTTCCTCTTTTATTGCCATTCTCCCTCTTTCTACGACTTTGATAAATGATTATTCCCATAGGTATATAAGGTTAAGGTTTAAAGACATTTATTCCCATTAAGACATAAAGTCACTTACATGAGAAACTTAAATTTTAAACATAGGTATTTATAAAAAATATCATTCGTTAGATAAAAATTTAGAGTAAGTTACATACTATAAACATAAGTTTAGGTTAGGTACTCATTCATTGCATTCAAAGTTTGAGCGTGTGGTCTTCCAGGATGTGTTTCGCTAATTGTTTTTTGAATACAATGAATGAGTTTACACTTTTTAATTTGCTTGGCAATCCGTTATAGAAACGTGCTCCTTCGTATGTTGCCGTTCGCCTTCCATAATTCGTTCGGATCTTCGGGAGGGCAAGATAGCTAGCTCGTCTATTAGGATAGTGGCGATTTGATGTTGAGAATATTATATTTGTATTTATGTTTTTATGTAGCGCTTTGTGGATGAACATACACGTATTATAAAAGTATAATTGTTTTAAATTCATTATTTTAGTATCGTCGTAGATTTTATTTGTAGAAGTTAAAAAAGGATATTTAAAAATGGTTTTAATAATTTTATTTTGTAAAATTTGTAGTGGCCCTAATTTATTTTTGTAAGCGCTACCCCATACTTCTATTAAATACATTAGGTGAGGTTTGACTAACGTGTTGTAGATGGTGTGGCGTAATTTATGAGGAATGCAAGAAGTGATATTACGCAGAGATCTAAGAAGTGCTGATAATTTATTTTTTAGGTGGTCGATGTGATAATTCCATTTTAGAGAGCTGTCGATTCGCAAACCTAGGTATATCGTTTTTACAAATCTACACTGCTACACTAATATTATAAAGAGGAAAACTTTGTTTGTTTGATTGATTGTAATGAATAGGCTCATAAACTACTGGACTGATTTTAAAAATTGTTTCACCATTTGAAAGCTACATTATCCACGAGTAATATAGGCTATATATTATCACGCTAAGACCAACAGGAGCGAAGCCACGCGGGTGAAACCGCGCGGCACAGCTAGTGTTTTATATGTATAGCAGAATAAATCACATAACTTTTTCCAATAAAATAAAAATTCCAGGCGCTAGAAATAAGCCTACCCATCCTGACGAACGACGCAGAGCATATACAACTTCGTATCGCGGCGCTACACGCGATCCTACGGTCCGACATTCGAGCAACAGACTTTCTCTTCATCCACAACTACATAACGAGCTCTGAAGATGACCAGCTCAAGAGATTCTGGTACACCACTGTGAAGAGCTTGGAAACAAATAAGTACTTTGAGGGGTATAGCGCTGCGTAAGTATTTGATTGGCTGATTGACTGATATTGGTTGGTTATTCAAAAACACATTCCTCGCTACACATACTCGTACATTATTGGTGGAAAATAACCCTTACAGCCGGTTTTTAATTGTGTTTGAGACGTACTTACGTACGTACGTCAAAAGTACGTCTCAAATCATACCTAAATGTTGCTTAAAAATTTTCTTGTATGCATTTTCTTGACATAAGCTTTCTTGGACCTTAATCAAATCAATTCTCAATTCATAAACGTTAGTCATGTTCCATATTATCTGCTGTTAAATTTTTTGAAAGAAGTATATTTTTTTTAATTAATTTTAATGTCATACATTTGCAAAGTTAGCTTACTTGTATCATTCAATTAACTGCAAACACTTCACAGTTTATTATTAAAACTCATCATTATATTACTGTTTAGTGTTTACCTAGTAGTCGCTCTTTTATTTCATCTCTTTTGTCGTAAGAGTTATCAGAATAATTTACTTGAAGGTTATTTTCTCTGCAAAGAATTCGTTAATAGATAATAGAGAATCTTCTGACTAAAATTCTAATAGTCGATGCAACACACACATTCCTTCAATGATATCTATATACCCTTATTTTATTCTAAACCTTACAGATCCTACTTCGTTCCATTCGTAGCGAAGCAAGTCACCAACCCAGACACCACATACTGGGCCACAAACAACTACATCATCACGAACGGAGATGAGAACGGTGCAGCCTTCCAAATGTTCAGTATTGGGGAGGAGTCGAACGCCATGCCGGCGATGGCGAGTGCCACGATTAGTTCTGGGGGGAGGAGGCCGTATCAGGCTGCTGTGAGTCATTTAGATACACCTACAAAATACAATAAAAAGTATCACACACAAAGTATGAGCACACTTTGAACATAAATAAAAAAAAAAAACGTCCGATGTTTTATGCTAAATTTATATAAACAAGAAGTACATTCTTTACAAAATATCGAGAGTCGAAATTTTGGTCTCCTGATTGATAGGAGTACATTCTAATAACGAAGAGAGCTTAATATTAGTTTTTTTTATGCATATAATATTATTATTAATAATTCCGAATTTAATTATAAATGTAAAAAGTCTGATGGAGTGTTTAGCCCTGATGATCTTATGTCAAAATCGTAAACAGAGAGTAGGATTTGACTATTTACTTTATGACTACACTGACGAAAACACAAAAAAAAACTATGTTATGTTATGCTTATTAAATGTGAACCAACTTCTTTTATAGATATATTTGATAGCGGAGGGTGTATCATCACATATATTCAAGAAAATGAGATACTCAAATGTGAAAGACATGAAAGTGGAAACGCTGGTGAAAGTCTTGGAGAAGATGAAGATGTGGACATTGAAAACACCGCAAGAGGTAAATGATAAGCAATATTAGTTTTATTTCAAGCTAAAAATAAAACGATAAAAATATAGCCCAGGTCGAAAGCTTTCTGTTGCTGAAATAATTTGCAAATTTCGCTAAGCAGTTTCGGTGATTATTGTACACTAGCTTCCGCCCGCGACTCCGTCCGCGCGGAAAAATTAAGAAAAGTTAAGATTTTTTTTTTTTCTACATATGTTTCCGGGATAAAAAGTATCCTATTTTATGCCCAGCATAATAAAGTATAAATATACCAAGTTTCATCGAAATCGAACCGTTAGTTTTAACGTGATGCCTGAACATACAGACAGACAGACAGACAGACAGACAAAAATTTTTTTAATCATAATATATTTGGGTTTGGTATCGATCCAATAACACCCCCTGCTATTTATTTTTTCAATATTTTCAATGTACAGAACCTTCTACAGATTTATTATATGTATAGAAAAAAGAAGACAGTAAAATTGAGAATCTCTTTTTAAAATCGATTGAATATAAGCAGTACTGCAGCCTACGTCTAAGCGTACTAACAGACGAACGGCAAGTTGCGAACGGCAGAGGCTACTTCAACCGTCGCCACATGTCGACGGCAGTCGAACATCGATATCGAAAGGCTGGACATCGAAAGGCTGATGATGATGATGATGATGATGAAGCTATACTATAGTACACGCAAATTAGTCTTACTTCAGCCTCTACCGCTCACAACTCGTTCGTGTGCTAGAACTCGAACAAAGGCGGAGAAGCAATAAAAAATGTTGCAAAATATTCCTTTTCAGAGCAGAATAATTTGCGTGTACTATGTATATAGCTTCATCATCATCATCATCATGAGCAGCCTTTCGATGTCCATTGCTGGACGTAGGCCTCTGCTAATGCACGCCACTGAGCTCGGTCATTGGCAAATAGTAAAGAGTAGATTTTTTCGTCGTCGTTGGTCGTTGGTCGTTGTATATAGCTTGCTAGTTGATAATATAATAATTTTTTTACAGGTACACATTGATGTGGTAATAAAGATCCAGGATAAAACTGTCTACGCAACACATGTAAATCAGACAAGATTTAATAGTTGGAACGGTGACGACAGTACGTAATTATTTCTTACGAAATAGAACAAAGATATTAACAAAATTTAATCAAACAGTAAAGAAAGAGCGTGTGCTACGAGCACGTGTCAAAAGTGAAACTTGTTTGGCAATATTAAAGATACCATGTTGCCTTACTCCATAACGTGATAGTATTGCCATGACACGACCTTGAAATTTTACTCTCAACGCGCCTAAAGAAGTTTCACTTCTGACTGATCTATTTAGGAAGGATCAAAAAATATAGTGGATATCAATTTATAATTCACGAAAAATCGCATTTATGTATAAATTAACGAAACGTTAACAATACGAAATTAATGTTCTTATTTATTTTAGTGGCCAAATCAATTATGGAGTTTCTACGCTTCGGAAGTCACATAAACCAGCAAATGGTGTACTACCCTACTCAAATGGAAATTAACCTGCCCAGTGATTTAGGTAAGAAATGAACAGTTTTAAATATTTGAGAAGTACAGGAAACAAGCTAAGTAAATATTGTGAAGTAAGAAAATAATATCATACGTAAGGAGGGTTATATTTTTAAGCGAGGGTTTTGAGGGTTATAGCTTATATCGCGGGCCTTGAGCGCGGGGACCGAATCCAGAAATTCCATAACGAAAAACCTCACGCTCCCCACTCCGACGGGCGGAGGTGTGGCTTGAAGGCATAGCATGCAATAGCTTTACCGCGGCAGTCCCCGAGTGACACACGTCTTTTTTCTAAAAAGACTCAACGGATCTGAGTGAAATTTACCGTAGGGTAAAATTAAGTATAGTTTGGGTCTATGATTTCATCTTCGAGTAACATTCGAATAAAACCGCGGGCTAAGCTTAAAGAAAAAATCTAAGCTCAAGCCCAAACACTCATATTTGTTTACTTTCTTTTGAACCTGGAACCGAAAGGAATCTTGATGGAGGTGGGCAAGTTTAAAGCCATTAGACATAATAAAAAAAAGATATTGTATGAAAAGTAGACCATTAAAACATAAACTAATAAATGTATTCAAAATTATTGTATGTTTATCTACAGGAACACCAGTACGTCTGCAAACATTGAACATGGCGTTCACATCGGTCCGTGGAAATCTCACAGCACCACCTGATCCCTCACTCGATCTGGATTGGGAGAACGATTTGCATATACGGTTAGTTCATCATCATCATCATCAGATTCTTCATTATTATCATAATCATCGTCTGCTTAATTATTATTACGATCAAAACCATCATTATCTTCAACAATTATAAAAAATGGTTCTGGGTTGGCTCGTTTCAAATATTATAATATTGATCTGGATAATTCCGTAGAATTTTTTTTTGATTTAATTAAGATTTTCATCCATATAAATGTTAGTATACCTTAAAACTATGTTAGTATTATAATAATACAATTTTGATATATTGGTCGCGTTCTTCGTCTTCTTGTGGTGATGCTGTGTGTACCATCATGCCTCAGGATGGATTGTTCTTATTAACCGACTTCAAAAAAAAGGAGGAGGTTATCAATTCGGCCGGTATGTTTTTTTTTTATGTATGTACACCGATTACTCCGAGGTTTCTGAACCGATTTACGTGATTCTTTTTTTGTTCGATGCGGGATGGTGTCGAATTGGTCCCATAAAAATTTTATTCGGATAGGCCCAGTAGTTTTTATTTTATGAGCATTTTTGTCTGTATGTATTTGTAAATTTTGCAAGTGCAAGTTTGAAGTCGGTTGTTTTTAACGCAGTTATTACTTGTGTAACAAACTAGAAGAGTGTTATTACTAAACTAGTTTTGCACATGTGACTTCGCCCGCGTTGGAAAATTCACGTCGGAATGAGATGTATCACCCCAGTAAAACGAAGCATTTATCTGTTATTTTATTTAAAAGTTTCAAATCTATACTAATACAACAGTTAATGTTTTAATAGTATCTTACTAATATATTTTATACTAGCTTTCCGCCCGCGGCTTCGCCCGCGTTTTCAAAGAAAACCCGTTCTCGTTCCCGTGGGACTTCCGGGATAAAACCTATCCTATGTCCTTTCTCGGGTATCAAAATATCTCTATACCAAATTTCATGCAAATTGGTTCAGTAGTTAAGGCGTGATTGAGTAACAGACAGACATCCGCCAACCCGCACTTGGCCAGCGTGGTGGATTATGGCCTGTACCCTCATAGGAGGCCCGTGTCCCAGCAGTGGGAACGTATATGGGCTGATGATGATGATGATGATGATGATGATACAGACAGAGTTACTTTCGCATTTATAATATTAGTATGGATTTTTAAGTCTATAGCTTTATGATATTGATCTGGATAACTGTAGAATTTTGAAGTATTTATCGCGTCCTTCGTCGTATTGTGGCGATGCTATGTGTACCATTATGCCTCACGCCTTAAGATGGATTGTTCTTATATTATTTAGGGCTGATTTTTCAATCCTTGGTTAAAACTTATTCGTCGAATAATGTATAAAACTAACATTTTAAGTTTCAAATCTATACTAATACAACAGTGGAGCAGTGGTGGCTCAGTGGTGAGACCTCGGACTTCAAATCGATAAGTCCGAGGTTCGAGACCAGGCGAGCGCGCAGGAAATAAATTGATTTTTCAATTTATCTGCGCATGTTGTAACATCACCACTGCTCGAACGGTGAAGGAAAACATCGTGAGGAAACCGACATGTCGAAGAATTAAAAAGTTCGACGACATGTGTCATCCGCCAACACGCACTTGGCCAGCGTGGTGGATTATGGCCTGTACCCTCATAGGAGGCCCGTGTCCCAGCAGTGGGAACGTATAATATGGGCTGATGATGATGATGATGATGATGACTAATACAACAGATAATATTTTAATAGTGTCTTACTAATATATTTTATATTTTTAGCGCTTAGTTAACAAGCTCGCGTGAACAATATCTACAAATAAATAAATATTATTTTCTAACATACGCTATTATCCCGAACCACCCATCCAAAGCCAGAGTAAACAGCCAATTAAGTATGTTACCAGGTTCCAAGGCACACAAGTGACATCTATATCAACAACAGCGCCGCTTCTTCAATCAGAACATGCAGCAAGGGTCCAGAGATCTGTGGTAGCTCATCTACCGATCAAGTTCAATGTTACCTGCCAGTCTTCTACGAGATCTGTGGCGTGAGTATGGATTAAAATTTGTTTTTTTTTAGGGTTACTTATAGCACAGGAACTGTCTTTTTCTTGTGTATTAAAAACCTGGGAAGGATGTAAGGGATACGGGATCACAGTCCGCACATCTATACTAATATTATACAGCTGAAGAGTTTGTTTGTTTGTTTGAACGCGCTAATCTTAGGAGTTACTGGTCCATTTTGAAAAATTCTTTAGGTGTTAGATAGCCCATTTATTGAGGAAGGCTATATCCATACTAATATTATAAATGCGAAAGTAACTCTGTCTGTCTGTCTGTTACTCAATCACGCCTTAACTACTGAACCAATTTGCATGAAATTTGGTATAGAGATATTTTGATACCCGAGAAAGGACATAGGATAGGTTTTATCCCGGAAATCCCACGGGAACGGGAACTATGCGGGTTTTTCTTTGACTGCGCGGGCGATGCCGCGGGTAGAAAGCTAGTAGGCTATATATAAACACGCTAAGACCAACAGGAGCGGAGTCACGTGGAGCGGAACAACGCGAAAACCGCGGGGCACAGCTAGTATATTAAATATAGGAGTTTCTACGATTACATATCCGTTTTTCATCGTCTGTGGCGTATTTTCCCATTGTGAGACTAGTCTGTTTTTTTTCGGATGTTTAAATGAAATCTCGGTTACAAAAGTAACTTATAGGCTCATAGATAAAACCATATAAGCGCAGTATATAGACTAACTGATGTTGCAAGCACATAAGTGCTTGATGCATAATTTTTAAGTTAGCATAACAAGAGTTTAAAACTCAATCTTCATTTTCAGTTTAACCTGGTTAAACCCATTCGCTCAAAGGGCGGGTGTAGCCATGCATTCCAGGGTCCAAATAACTATGGATTCGAAGTCAGGACGTGATGCGTATACTGTGTCATCTAGACCTATATCTAATGTAAGTAACCTTAAAGTTCAAGATAAGGATACCTAACTACCTTTTTATACTAAGTAGCTGTTAGTTCCGCCGCTGCGACTCCACTATTTTTACGTAATTATTTTTCCTAGGTTTTAGGGATAAAAATTATCTTATGTATCTCCTGGTTCTAAACTTCCTCTCCATCAATGTCCAAATCAGTTCAGCCGTTCTTGAGTTAAGTAGTGTAACTAACACGATTTTCTTTTACATACAGAGATATTAAAAGCTGAAGAATTTGTTTGTTGAAACTAGGTACGGTATAATCTTTATGGATTCTCTGAAAAACTCACTTAATTTTGTAGGTAAATGAAAAGGGCATATTCTTCGACTGTGAGCAGCAGACGTCTGGTTCTGAAGTAATCGAGAAGTATATAATGTCCAAAATTATCAACTACGAGTAAGTATTTATAAACTAAAATTTTAACAGATTTTTGAATTAAAATTGACAAATATAATGTAATATGGAATTTGTAAGGGAAGGCACAAAAACCTACTTCAGAAGGCAGAGCAATATTGTAATGTACAATTTGAAGTTGCGAATACATTTTATTTTATTTTTCTTGAAATAAATCGACTTACTTACGCTCGCGCTGGCTTCTATCATGGATTCGATTCCCGGTGTGAAAAAAAAAATGTAGTTGTCCTTTAAGAAAATCGATCAGTGAAACAGCATGCATATCTGCCCCATACCCCACTAGGGGACACGTTTCTTATTGAAGTGAAACTTATTTAGGCGCGTTGAGAGTATAATTTCAAGGTCGCGTCATGGCAATACCGTCACGTCATGGAGTAAGGCGATTTTGGTATCTTTGAATCTTGGCAAGGATGTTTCATTTCTGACACGTGTGCACACACGCTCTTTTTTTCAGTACACCGCATTCCCAAAAGACTATCCTGGATACTATACACCAATTGACCCCCCTCCCCGGGTGTGGGCTGATTCTCCCCCCCACACGACAGGAACAAGGGGGGGATGAAGTTATACGAGTTAAGTTTACACTGGGCAACGTGTCTTTGGAAAGGATAGACCGGGTCGAGGCTAATTTTGGTGTCGTGTTGAGTTATTATAGGTATGTACATCTATACTATTATTATAAAGCTGTTTGTTTGTTTGAACGCGCTAATCTCAGGAACTACTGGTCTGATTTGAAAAAATTTTTGGTGTTAGATAGCCCATTTATCGAGGAAGGCTATACGCTACCATTACGCTAAGACCAACAGGAGCGGAGCCACGCGGGTGAAACTATGGGTTTGTGCCATGGTACTTCTAAATTTATAATTAAAGTTTGGTGAATTGGTACAATTTCATGAAATTTGTTCTCTTTTCTTGTGAAAAGGTTGAAAATTGTTGCATGATTTTTTGTACAGATTACTGTACAAATAATCATATATTGATGGTATTTGAAGAATAATAAATGCGTTACTTTTTTATTGGGAAAACTAAACAGTTTGTTAGATTAAACGTGCTGATCTCAGGAACCAATGGTTCGAATGAAAAAATCTTGCTTCTTTATTTCAGGACTAATCTTCTATTTGAAGAATAGGTGACTTTTTATCCCCCAAAAAATCGATGTTTTCAGGAATCAATGTGATAATGTTAAAAAATAAAGTTTTATAAAAAAACGCATATTACATCTTAATTTTAAGGATTAAGGATACGATAATATACTCTAAATTATTGTTATTTATTTGTAGTCTCGATGAGAAGAATGTGTTCTTGAAAATCGACTCAAATACGAAGATACGAAGCGCAGGCCGTAATGTGTCCGTAGAATGGAATTTATATGTGAAACAACCACACGCCGCAGACCCTAAGAGGACTCATTGGAAGGTATTGAACATTTATTTATTTTGAACACTTTAAGCTGGTTGCAGAGCTTGACCGACCATCAGTGCGTACGTCAGTCGCGCTTGTCATATGTATGGAAATTCATAAAACCGTTCATAGCTAGACCGACCATACGCACGCGTATTGTCATGCGTATTAGTGTCATAGTCATACACATTGTTGATGCGTATCGTCAGGACCGACGGTACGCACTGACGGTCGGTCAAGCTCTGCAACCAGCCTAATGTATTAACAAATAATTACAGGTACAATATATTTTTTTTATATTTTGATCTTAGGTTGGCCTGGTTAGCCCTGCCTTCCAAGCCAGAGGTCGTAGGTTCGATTCCCACCCACAAACATTTGTGTGATGAACATAGATGTTTGCTCTGTGTCTGGGTGTTAATTATCTATATAAGTATTTATTTAAAATTATATATTATGTATGTTTATCAGCCATCTGGTTTCCATAACACAAGTGAAAGCTTAGTATGGGATCAGATCGTGCCGTGTGTGAAAATTGCCCTGAAATATTAATATTCCTGATAGTTATTTCATAAAACAACAAAACAGCTTTCAAAAGAAAGACGGTAATCCACAATTGTATAAAAGTTTCTTTCCGTATTTTAAAAGCCTACAGGCTACAGGACGTCATGGCTAAGGATTTTGCTGCGAGTCAGCGTCCATCCACTTATAGCCCATATTCGTCAACAAATTATGCATATAAACCTTCTTCTCTTAAATCACTATATCTATAAAAAATTGGTTGTTTGTAAAGTCGGTTTACTGACGATAACAGAACGTGACAACGATTGTGCTTCTTTGTCGCTCGTTCCGCGCTCTCGCTTGCACTTCAAGCCACATGAGTCATGTTTTTTCGTTCGTGCAGCCGGCTCTATCGAATTATAAGACGTTGTCACGTCAAAAACTGCTTCAAAAACCGTTGTGTAGTTTTAAATATTTAAGCATACATAGGGACAGACGGACAGCTACAGCGACTTTGGTTTATATTATGTAGACATGTTCAAGTTTGGTTTTGAAATTCTCTCAGCTCTGCTACAAAGAAGACGACGTCAGCCACGCACCAGCAGATGAAGACATCACCACAACACCGTCCGCCTTCGAAGGCCGGACCACCATCACGTACAGATCATCAGATAAGTTCAGCAGCTGTGCCATGGATGATAGCTCTAGTGTCTCCATACGGTATAGAGGTGCTCCGAAATACGTGCAGGGGAGTTTGGAGAGACGAGTGGATTTGCAAGTTATGGGGCAGAGGGTCAGTATATTTTTATTAATCATACTAATATTATAAATTCGAAAGTATGTCTGTCTGTCTGTTACTCAATCACGCCTTAACTACTGAACCAATTTGCATGAAATTTGGTATAGAGATATTTTGATACCCGAGAAAGGACCTAGACTACTATTTACCCCGGGACATAGGATAGGTTTTATCCCGGAAATCCCACGGGAACGGGAACTATGCGTTTTCTTTGACTGCGCGGGAGATGCCGCGGGTGGAAAGCTAGTTTATTTATATATTTATTTATTAATACTTTATTGCCCTTACAACTATTAGAAGACTTAATCTAAGAATACATTTAAGCAATTAGCGGTCTTATCGCCATGTATGTATTATTTTGAAAGAAGGAAAGAGGTAAAGAATATTGCTTAATAAATAATCTATAATATGAAAATGAATAAATAGTTTCTGAGCGTAATTCTCGGGAATAGCTGAACCGATATCGTTAATTCAGTTTTTATTCCTTGAAGTACAAGATTTGTTCTGACGGAGAGAAAAAAATATTTTTTTGTTAGGCAATGCGAAGATCGCCGGGTGTACATAAAACAAAAAATGGTTTCTTTTTGGGCCAATGAATGACTTGTTACTACTAGCAACTGATCGAATAAGGCACAGATTTTGAGTGTCTTTTTCGGATTTACAATTTTCGATAGCTTCCTTCTATGACTTTGAGAACCTATTTACCATGTACGTACACTCTATAACGTAAATGCTTTAATAATTTATTTATTTATTTATTTTAATTCTTTATTTAACACACACATAGGTACAGAAGATAAGAGAAGAACATATAAGATAGGTACACATGTTAAATAGGCGGCCTTATCGCTTTCAAGCGATCTCTTCCAGGCAACCTTTGGATAGGATTAGATTTAAGCAATAGAATGAGATAGGTGGTGTTTAAGTTAAATTAAATTAGATTAAATAAATTACATTTTAAGTTTATTGAAATAATTCTTAATGTGAGAAATGTTTTATAAACATTTTAATAAGCAAGCTTTAACAGGCATTTTCTACGTGTTATAACATCGGCCTTGATGTTTTGTTATAGGGATTTTAAATTTTCTTAGTAAATTTATAATAATTTCAGCTTCAAGACTTCGACCTTCTACCAAAACTAGGTTTAATGGGCGGCACTCCGGCTGGTCAGTTCCTTGGCAGCCTGGATAAAGATTCTATCAATGCTACTGCTGTTATCAAGGTAAGTTTTAACTATTTAGTTATTTTTTTAGCATTAAATAATATGCACTAGGAAAATATGACTAAAATTCGAACTCAAACATTTATTTTTTCAATTATACATACTTCCTCTAGAAGCACTTTTGAATCGTCATCAACATTTTTAACATTTTCCACCGATTCTGAAAGCAGTTTCTACGAAGAAGAACCGGCAAGAAACTCCATAGTTGCTCTTTTAAATTCATATCAATTAATTACATTTTAATTTTACATGATATGTATATAATGTATCATAGTAATAATACCAAAGATCTGTCCTATGATTCTCTATCTATACCCGGCGCGGCCTAAGATGATCCCTATGACACTGACAGTTATTCTCAAGAGACAAACTTGTAATGGCGTCACCATTAAATTAGAAACGTATTGGAGGCGTCTAAAAATGGCATTTATTAATTTTTACGTAGCTTTATGCTATTACAATGATATCCCGTTGGAATTATAACAATTCTTATCATTTACGAGAAATTATATCAATCTGACTTTACGTTTACGTCCTTCAAAACTTACATCGTTGGCATTTATCGACTAGTGCGGAAAGTATCGATAAACAAATTTCGATAATGGAAAGTCACATTTCGAGTTCACATTTTTTCCATGCTTAAGCTATAGTTCATTCACTATTAAATGGAACAGAAGATCGCAGCATAATTAATTAATTAATTACCGTTCGCGTTAATTTACTTACCTATGATAATATAAGTTTTTTAGAAAAATTAAATGGGGGATTCCATATTCAAGATAAAAGAACACTGTGTTAAACGGGTTAAAAATTACGAGAAAATGATAAGGTGCATTTTTATGTTTTGGAAAACTTTCGTTTTACTTACCGTTTCGTTTACATAATAGACGCTAAAAATTCATTTTATAATATTTGTAAAAACATGTTTACCGACGTGGCTGAATGCAAACCACGCCTTTGCCTATAAGTAGTAAAGTATCGACACGATCCATCATACGAGCAATCACTAAGACGAACTGTCATAGGGATCATCTTAGGCCGCGCTGGGTATAGTACCTATATACTCGTATCTACAAGGTTTCCTAACAAATTATGATGATTATATTTTATGAAATTATCAATATCAGTTTTAACTGATTTATAAAAATAGTATTAACTAGCTTCCGCCCGCGACTCCGTCCGCGCGGATGTCGGTCTTCGCGTGGATGGTTTATTTATCCATTTTGAGTACCTCTGACAATAACATCTTATAAATATCTATTGGACCCAATTCCCAAATACGGCTAGGCCTATAATAATACGCAACGTGTGTTCGCGGTTCTACGGAACAACATCTATGGATAAAACTGAAAAATTAAGATTATTTTTTTTCTACGTATTTTTCCAGGATAAAAAGTATCCTATTTTACGCCCAGGATAATAAGGTATAATTATACCAAGTTACATCGAAATCGAACCGCTAGTTTTCACGTGATGCCTTCACATACAGACAGACAGACAGACAGACAGACAGACAGACAGACAAAAATTTTTTTAATCACATATTTGGGTTTGGTATCCATCCAGTAACACTCCCTGCTATTTATTTTTTCAATATTTTCAATGTACAGAATTGACCCTTCTACAGATTTATTATATGTATATAGATATAGATTCAATCTTTCTTATTTTCTAAAGGTTAACCTTGTTAATTAATCTGGTTATTCCATTGTATCATCTTTTTTATTTTAGGAATAGATTCAATTTTACAAACAGGAATATTTACAAAATGTATTAATTTTCAGGAAAGAAATGGAGTCGCATCCTTGGTAGTCAACCAGGGACCAGAGATGCAGTTTAAATCGGATAATATAGCGACACTACTTGATAGTCTAACTGCTATGCAGATTATGAAGAAGTTTGGTATTTACCGTAAGTGTTATTTCTTACTTACATTACATAGTAGAAAACAACGTCGCTTCCTGTGTGTTCGTGTGTATGTATGTTCTTAATAACGCAACGATTTTAATGTGTTTCTATTAATAGATAGTCATTAAATGGGAAGGGTTATTTATGTATTAAATATGCGAAGCCGGAGAGAGTCGCTAGTTATATTATATACTAGCAATAACCCGCAGAATCACTTGCCGTTTCCCGTGTAAATAGGAAACAAACATAGATATATTCTGATAAACTTTGGTCTTTATAAAATACTAGCTTCCTCCCGCGGCTTCGCCCGCTTTGTCTAAAACCTAATAAATTATATACTAAAATCTTCCTCTTGAATCATTCTATCTATTAAAAAAAACCGTATCAAAATCCGTTGCGTAGTTTTAAAGATTTAAGCATACAAAGGGACAGAGAAAGCGACTTTGTTTTATACTATGTAGTGATGTGTATAAATCCAAATTATAACATCAAATATTTAATGCATTTACTGGAATTAAATGATAGTTTACTATAAGCAATATTAATTAACGGAAATTATACTATTTTCAGGGGAATGCCGACTCCAAGAACTCACAGTTCAGACTCTATCAGGAGGTGTGGAACAATTGCAGCCCATGCATTGTGCTGATAATTTGGTGCTGGCTGACTGTTCTGCTGTTCCTAGGTATTATTTATTTAAACAACTAGAAAATTTGTAATTAAAGTTGTTACTAGCTGTCCTTGCAAACGTCGTTCCGCTTTATTCTTATCTATATATCTTAGGAGTATTTTTTTTAATTATTATTTCTAATTTATTTTTAATCGAATAGGAATTACATAAAAATATATCTATCTATCTATATATATAATATATAAAATTCTTGTGTCACAATGTTAGTTACCATCCTCCCTTGAAATGGCTGGACCGCTTCTCATGTAACTTTTTTGTCTATTGAGTAGAATTGAGAATCAGTCAACGTCTTTTTTTCATCATCATCATGTTGTTATGACTACAACGTATGTTGTTGTCATCATAATTATTTATAATAATTATGATGTCATCATAATTATTATTGTTACATAATTATTGTTGTACATTAAGTCATTTTATGTACAACTTTATAAATATGAATATTACTTTTTTACAGTTTCGTAATTCTTCGTCAAAAGGACGGCGGTATCAAAATGTATGACGCTGATCATAGCGCAGCTGGCAATGGAAACACGTCCGAATCACCGTAAGTCACTTGTGATACTGAATTTTGTGTGTCAATGTGTGTATTGCTTGTGCAGTGTGTACGTGTGAGTGTGTGTTTGTGTGGGTGAGCGTACTTATAAGTGTGTGCGTGTATTTGTATACGTGAGTGTGTGTGCAAGTAGTACAAATGTGTGCGTGAACTTTTATTCTGTATGTGCGTATGTACATGCACATTGCACATATAATGTGTTTATGCTTGCTTATATGTGTTTGAGAGGAAGAGTTTGAAAGTAGGTGTGTGTGTGTGTTTTTGTGCATACATTCGCTTATTATTATGTTTGTGTTTTTACCTATTATGTTTGTGTGTGTACGTGTAAGTACGTAACAACCATATACAGGGTGTAATCGTTAAGTGTGCACAAGCGATTATTCCGTTCTATTTTTAAAAATTTCTAGTTTCTCGTTTTATTTAAAAAAAAATATTATGGCCATTTTACTCATTAGGTTTAGTATTTTCGATATCAGTTTGAAGTTTTTTGATATCTGTAATAGTTACGGAATAATCGCCTGTGCATACTTAACGATTACACCCTGTATATATCCTCTCCTTTTTAATTGATAATTATTATTAGAAATTACTATACTTTCAGATTAATTCCGATCAACGATGGAGTCAGAGTGGCTTCAGAGTCTACAGGAGTGCTAATTTATAAGAAATACAATGAAACAGTAATACTAGTTCCTTTTGCTTACATGGACTCCGTTTGCGGAGAATGCTTAGGACAAGAATATAATAATTGTTGATCATTTGTATTCGATAGGTAATATATTTGAATTATAAGCCCATATCTTGCCCTAAATAGACGAAATGAGAATCTATATATATACAAGCATAATTAGTTTTTTAAACCGTTTGAATTTATTACTACAATTTTTATTTAGAGACTTATATACTGAAATATACAAAAATAAAAGCAAGGAGCAGTTTAGTGTATTTGGCGGTCTTATCACTTAGTAGTGATCTCTTCCAGGCGACCAGGGCAGAAGGTAATCAAGGTTGATATTTTGCCATACGTGATAATAATATGTTTTAAATATAATGTGAGACCACGTGAATTTTCCTATTTACCTAACAAACATTTGTTTACTTTTTTTAAGTCATAGCGGATCCTTTTTTGCAGACCGTACCTAAGTGTCAGTAATCGACGCGAATTGCAAACTTAGTTTGGTCGAGTTGTAGGTACTTATTATAAATTAATTCAAGTGGACTTTCTTTTAGAAGTGCGTAAAGAATAAGTTATATTTTAAAATTGTATTAAATACTTCTACAGATTATTTTAATTAAAAATAGATTCGATTATAAATAGTTCGGACACAATACTAGGGCAAAGGGCGTTAAACCTAACAATTATATCAAATACTATAAATATTATTAGATATAAGATACTGTTTAGTTCTAAGATACAGATGTAAATAAATATCTGAAATAATACCTGATGTTTTATTTTTACCCTATTTCGTATGACTCTATGTTCTATATCCTAGATTTTAAGCGTAACTGCATAACAGTAGTTTTGAATTGGCTTAAATTTGAAGAATAAGATTGTTTATAAAACGGTAATATACAGGAGTAATCGTTAAGTGTGCACAGGCGATTATTCCGTAGAAGTTGAAGATATTAAAAAACTTTAAACTGATATCGAAAGCCCTTTACCTAATGAGTAAAATGACAATAATAACTTTTTAAAAATAAAACTGCTGTACCTGTTTCTTGAAAAATATTTTTTTATTATTTTTTTTAACGATTACACCCTGTATATACCTATAGGGTCAACTCACACCGAAAGAGCGGCGAAGGGCAGCGAAGCGGAGCGCAGTTTTAGTGTCATATGAATTCTCACGCAGTCGCACGGCTCCGTATGGAATTCGCCGGAATTCCTGCGGCGCCGCGGGCATCCGCGCGACTCGTTCGAGTTTCTCATGCGATAATAAGTATTATAGCAATGAAAATAAAGTTAAAATTCATATGACACTGAAACTGCGCTCCGCTTCGCTGCCCTTCGCCGTTCTTTCGGTGTGAGTTGACCCTTAGTCATTAAAAATATATCTACTTACCTATAAGAAAATATTAAACGCATTTTTAACAGACAAGAAGCACTTCGTGACAAAATCTCTTTTTAACATAATAGGAGATTCTATCCACTACCTATCTTTGTTAAAATATTGTATTAATAAAAAAAGAGCGTGTGTGCCGAGCACGTGTCAGAAGTGAAACTTCTTTGGCAAGATTCAAAGATACCAAAATCTCCATGACGTGACGGTATTGCAAGGACGCGACTTTTAAATTTTACACTCGCACCTAAAGAAGTTAAAATTTCCGTTATAAAACCTATCCTATATGTTAATCCAAGTTACCCTCTATATGTGTGCTAAATTTCATTGTAATCGGTTCAGTAGTATTTGCGTGAAAGAGTAACAAACACACACACATCCTCACGAACTTTCGCATTTATAATATTAGTATGATTACTTATCTGTGCACCCTTTCTTTCAAACCCACGACCCTTCAAAGGTATTAACCACTGAGCCACACCCTCATCTTGTAAGCACATGGTTAACACTCAACTTAACACAAGACATACATGATTAAACAACTCCTTTAGAGTTCAGTGTAATGAAATGGATTACTTATCTGATTCTGTTTAAATAATCTATAGATACTAATATTATAAAGCTGAAGAGTTTGTTTGTTTGAACGCGCTAATCTCGGGAACTACTGGTCCAATTTGAAAAATTCTATCGGTGTTAGATAGCCCATTTATTCAGGAAGGTTATAGGTTATATATCATCACGCTACGAGCAACTGGGGTGGAGCCACGGGGGTGAAACCGCGGACTAATAACTGAGAGTCTGTCTGTCTTAACCATAACCACAGTACTAACCGATTTGGATGTAATTTTAAACTAAAATAGTCCGAGTCCTATGCAAACAGGACCGCCTCCGTGGTACAGTGGTTGACGCGTAAGCGTAATATCGAGAGGTCTTGGGTTCGATTCCCGATGGAGAAGGAGAAAAAAAACGTCTCGGTCTGGCAGGACACAGAAGGCTGATCACCTACTTGTCCCTAAAGAAAGTTGATCAGTGAAACAGATGTTTAATACATCTGCCCCTTACCCCTTACATGGGACTTCACTATGCAAACAGAACGGAACAGCTAGTTAGTATTTGAGTAGGTAGCTGTGCCTCGCGACTCTATCCGCATGGCTCCGTTCTAATTGGTCTAAGCGATAATAAGCCTTCCTCGATAAATGGCCTATCTATCAGTGAAATAACTGTTCAATCGGTACCTGAGATGAGTTTAAACAAACAATAAATTAACAGAGTCTTCAGCTTTATAATATTGGTTCCTTTTTTCATATTGTTGAAAGAAAGAAAAATATTTATTGCCACATGTTACACTCACTTAACAACTACTTATATTACTAACAAGTAGATAACTGCGTTAAAAACAACCGACTTCAAACTTGCACTTGCAACATTTACAAATACAGACAAAAATGCTCATAAAATAAAAACTACAGCTGGGCCTATCCGAATAAAATTTTTATGGGACCAATTCGACACCATCCCGCGCCGAACAAAAAAGAATCACGTAAATCGATTCAGAAACTTCGGAGTAATCGGTGTACATACGTAAAAAAAAAACATACCAGCCGAATTGATAACCTCCTCCTTTTTTTTAAATCGGTTAATAATATGTATTATGATATATAGATATAACAGATTTGTAGATAATTAAGTACATAATATTAAACTCAAACTCAAAACTCAAACTCAAACATTTATTTATTCAATTAGACTACTATTTAGTAGCACTTTCGAATCGTCATTACATAAGTATTTTTAACATTTACCACCGATTCGGAAAGCAGTATCTATGGAGAAGAATCGGCAAGAAACTCCATAGTTGCTCTTTTAAAATCATGTCAATATTACATAATATGTAACTTATATCTAACTTATACATAATATATCATAATATGCCAAAGAACTGTCCTGTGGTTTTTACGCGACAACCCTACATGGGTCTTTATCGTCCATATATTCCTGAATACTGTAGTACGCTCTCTGAACTAGTACATTTTTTATATAAGTTTTAAATTTAGAACTACTAAACTCTTTAATATTGAGAGGAATTCTATTGTATAAGCGTATACCTTGACCCATAAATGAATTTTTAACTTTAGCTAATCGGAAAAATGGCATTTCAATTCTATTCCTGTTCCTTGTGCCATAATCGTGTCTATTTCCTACTCTTGTGTGTAAGTCGGCGTTTTTGTAAACATGCAAAATATTATTAAATATATACTGTGATGGTACAGTAAGGATACCAGTATTCTTAAAATGATCTCTTAGTGAGTCCCGAGCACGTAAATTATATATAGAGCGAATGGCTCTTTTCTGTAAGATAAATATAGTTTCTATATCTGCAGCCTTGCCCCACAGTAGAATTCCATAGGACATAATGCTATGAAAGTAGCTGAAATAAACCAATCTAGCCGTATCTTCATCGGTGAGATGCCTTATTTTTCGGACTGCATATGCAGCTGAACTGAGCTTACCTGCAGCGGTGTTGACATGGGCTCCCCACTGTAGTTTCTCATCCAATGTTAACCCTAGAAATACAGTAGACTCAGTAGGATGCAATACCTCCCCGTTCAAGGTAATATCTCTGTTCAACTTTTTTACATTAGGAAGTAAAAATTCAACACAAGTGGTTTTTTTGGCATTTAATAATAAATTATTGGCAGTAAACCATTCAGATATGTGTAAAAGAGCACTGTTCACTTCGTCAACATTTGGGTCATGCCTATCCACATTAAAAATTAATGAGGTATCATCTGCAAACAGAACTATTTCACACCTATCCTGCAAATAATAGGGAAGATCATTGATATATACCAAGAACAAGAAGGGACCTAAAATGGACCCCTGTGGAACACCAATGTTAATTGACGCACCGCTAGAACGTTCTCCATTAACAACTACAGTCTGTATCCTATCATGCAGGTATGACGCTATGAGGTTCTGGGCTTTTCCTGTAATTCCATAGTGATTAAGTTTACGTAACAAAGTACAATGTTCAACGCAGTCAAATGCCTTGGAGAGGTCACAAAATATCCCCAGAGCATTTTTTGAGTTTTCCCATGCTTTATAAATATGTGTTAGAAGTGCAACTCCAGCATCTGTGGTTGAGCGCCCCTTTCTGAAACCAGACTGTTTGGTGTGCAGTAAATTATTAGATGCAAAATGACTACTCAATTGGTTTAATATCAACCTCTCGAATACCTTACTTAATGTTGGTATGAAATTTATATTAAATAAAATAAATGGTTTTGCTTTATTGGATTGTCCAGTTTAATATTTGTTTATTCAAAAGTACATATTACTTGCATTACATGTTACTAATTTTGTTTCACATTTTAGCCAAATATTATCCTCAATTTCTACGCATACGCAATAAACCTTTTTCCCACGCAGTCGGCTAAACTTTACACATAATATCCAAACACCTGCGTAATTCGTATAGAATTAAACACGTGCGCAGCCGGGTGTACGAGCTTAGTCATACCAATGATCAAAGAGGCCTTTGAGTATGTTAACATGTGTTTTAACTGAATTATTTTGTAGTTTAAGAGCCGTTTATGGCCTAAGAGCTGACTGAAATAAGATCGATGTAATCTATACTAATATTGATTGAATGAATTGAATTATATAAATGAAATTTGAATTTATTATAGAGCCGAAGAGTTTGTTTGAACACGCTAATCTCAGGAACTACTGGTCCGATTTGAAAAATTCTTTCGGTGTTAGATAGCCCATTTATCGAGGAAGGCTATAGGCTATATATCATCACGCTTAGACCAACGGGAGCGGAGTCACGCGGGTGAAACCGAAAAAAATAGAGCTGAAAAAAATAGAGCCTCTACGGCGTAGCAGTTATCACTGCATAGTATAAAACAAAATTGCTGTCTCTGACCCTATATCCCTATGTATGCTTCAATATTTAAAACTACGCAACGGATTTTGCGGTTTTTTTAAAAGATTGAGTGATTGAAGAGGAAGGTTTATATAATATAAAATTTATTAGGTTTTAGACACAGCGGGCGAGGCCGCGAGCAGGAAGCTACTAGTAGTCCGCGCCGTCCGCGTCGGCGCCCTTGGTACATGTTTACGTTTTCTCTCCATAAGAACCACCCTCGTACTTCTAGGAATATTATAAAAAACTAGCTTTCCGCTCGCGGCTTCGCCCGCGTTTTGACGGCCACGGGAACAGGAAAACCCGCATAGTTCCTGTTCCCGTGGGATTTTCGGGATGAACCTTATCATATTTGTTTGTCCAAGTTACCCTCTATATGTGTGCTTAATTTCATTGTAATTGGTTCAGTAGTATTTGCGTGAAAGAGTAACAACACACACACACATCCTCACAAATTTTCGCATTTATAAGTAGGATAATTAACGAAAACGGTTCAGCGGTTCTCGAGTTTTGCGCTTATCAACACATTGACGATTCATTTATATTATTATATAGAGATTACTTGTATAAAAGGTTGGTCAATAAAAGTAAGAACTCTACTTAAAAGGCTTTTTATTTACCGGGTAACTTGGCTAACTTAGCCACCAAGTTTCCCAAGTTACCCTAAGTACAACTTGTTTAACTCAAATAGAGATCTTAGTGATCTGATATTTTCTCTTAAGTTAGATAATTAACAGGATAGTTATTGGGTTTTATTTAAAAAAGAGAATGTGTGCACATGTGTCAGAAGTAAAACTTCTATGGCAAAATTCAAAGATACCAATATCGTCCCATGCTGACATGACTTTTATTACTTTTAATTCAGATGACTAGGCTCTAACCCTGGCTCTACCCGCGTTGAATGAATGAATTTGATGCAGCCGAAGTTATGTATGCATCGTAAATTTTTTAAGTGAAACTTCTTTAGACGCGTTAAGAGGAAATTTCAAATTCGCGTCACGACAATACCGTCACGTCATGGAGTGGCACCGATTTTTGTATCTTTGAATCTTGCCAACGAAGTTTCACTTCTGACATGTGTACTCGGCATATACGCTCTTTTTTATAAATGTAATGATATTTTATTTAAATAGCCTAATAGAACACAAATCCATGATTAACTAATAGATTTTATTGTCCGTTTGTGTCGGTAAATATTAGAATGGCTTAACTATTTCAAAAATCGCTGATGCTGTTGTTTAAAGTTATTACTTGTTTTATTTCAATATTTAAAATGAATAAGTTCATGAATGAAGGACAACTTGGTCGAAGACAGTGATAACAACTAACTACTACTTTATTAGTAACTAGCTGCGCTTCGCGGTTTCACCCGCGTGGCTCCGCTCCTGTTGGTCTTAGCGTGATTATATTATAGCCTTCCTCGATGAATAACACCGAAATAATTTTTCAAATTTGACCAGTAGTTCCTGAGATTAGCGCGTTCAAACAAACAAACTCTTCAGTTTTATAATATTAGTATAGATAACCACTAAAATATTTATGATGTATCAGTATTTTCATTATGAAAATCGAAGCTTTAGAGCTTTTTGTAATAAACACAAACACTCTAACTATTTTAGGAATATAGGTAACCCATATACGGTCTAAAAATCAAAAGAACAACGTTAAAAAATAGCATAACAGATACCTAATGAACGGCCTTTGTAAGATTAGATTAACCGAGTGTAAGGATGATCAAAGACTACAGACTATGCACGGCTGCGGCTCTAAGCCTATTATCTATGGTTCTGACCAATCATTACTCGCGCTCGCCGCGTTCCATATTTAAATTGTGACGTAAAATTGGTCATTCGAGCGTCGCCCGCCGGCCGGACAGCACGTTTGATCGTTCAAGTGTCGATGGTTCTATTAAAAATTGTCAGTTGTTTATAGCGTGAATTTCCAACCTAGTTGTTTTATTTATGCGTTGCTTATGCAGTTGTGGTTTTTAATGTGTTTGAGAGGTGTTTACTCGTGCTGATCGCTGGCCGCTATTATATTAAACACTATATTATTAACACGCTCTTATTAGCTTTACCTGTATGTTGGTTTGTAGACGACTCCTTTAGACTCGATTATGAACCACTTTAAGAGTGGGCATAAAGGCAGAGAATTTCTAAAGTTATGGGCCCCGCCCTAGCGCGCCATGCCGCGCGCAATCTTTCTTCCATCATACACTCCGCACCCGGCTCATCGTACTTACGTAAAGTTCATCGGACGCAAAATTAAACACAATATTCTTCGCTCGTTCTACGCGTATTTTCGGTAGTTAGTATATTAATGAAATAATTATATAAAACAGTGAAGTTGAAATCATGGCAAATTATGTAATATGATAATTTATTATTATTTTTTATTTATAATTATTGATGATAATCTATACGTATATAATAAAACAGTAAAAAAGTGTAAGTATGTATGTAATATATTCAAAAAAACAATATTAGGGAAACAGTATAGAGCACGAATCCGTAAAAAAATTCTGCCTGTGTGTTTATGTCTGTTTGTTTGTATGATTTGAATGAATGTTATATTGTTGTGTTTATATTACCTATATTTATTATATACTAGCTTTCCGCCCGCGGCATCGCCCGCGCAGTCAAAGAAAAACCCGCATAATTCCCGTTCCCGTGGGATTTCCGGGATAAAACCTATCCTATGTCCTTTCTCGGGTATCAAAATATCTCTATACCAAATTACATGCAAATTGGTTCAGTAGGAGTGATTGAGTAACAGACAGACAGACAGAGTTACTTTCACATTTACAATATTAGTACAACATTAGTATAATATTAGTACAAGGTAAATTAGCTTGGAGAAATATTTGCATATCTAGTGGTGTGTATGTCGTGGTCATATTGTAGATTTGCTCATTTCATGAAATGGCCAACATAGTTTGGTCAGATCGTTAAATCGTCAACGTTTCACGATTTGATCATCGACATTTGGCCAGAACGTATAAAATATAGGTTAGGTTAGACTTTAATAAACAACGCACGAGCCGAGCGAGCAAAGCGAGCGTGCCGCGGCAGCGGCCGGCGAGTGCCAGAAGCGAATCGCTTTAACAAAAATGGTCGAATTTCGTGAAATGGCCATCCACGTTTGGCCAGATCGACGATCTGGCCAAATGTGGATGACCAAATCGTGAAACGTTGGCAATTTAACGATCTGGCCAAACTAAATTGGCCATTTCATGAAATGAGCAAATCTACGATATGGCCACGACATGTATATTACTCAGATCTTAGAGCGCGTTTCCACTATAACGTTCAGGCCTATACAAAAATGTTTCGATATCCTAACATTACTATTTAATGTTATACTTATTCCTAGCAACACTCTGATTTTTGTTTTCAATAAAAACAAGTTTTTATTTGAAAGAAAATGGTTTTGACTTTATAAAAAAAAAATTATTATCATTCAATTTCACGTTCTTGAGCAAACGACAAGACGACTACCGTGAAACAATAAAATATCGAGTCCATAATAATTTGTTTCGTTATTAATATTTGACCATAATAATTACGAAACATAACAAATAAATAAATCGTCACTTGATAGTTGAAAGTGGAAACACGCACAAAACCAGAATTTGCATTCGCGAGTGTATTCATACTTAGGGTTGCCAAACAGTATTCTACTGTTTTTCACTAAATTATACTTTTTACTGTTTAACAAAAAAAAGTACTTATATACAAAAGACTGTTTTCAGCATCAAAGTGCAGACACATTATTATGTGTTAGGTACATTTAGACGCTCACAATTTTTTTTATTTAGTCAGAGGGCACACACTACAATAAATAATGTTTGTTTTGCTAAAATACTGTTTAATAATCTTCATAGACCTGAATAATGAATTATGAATATACGTACTTTATTTCTTGTAAAAAAAGTTGGCAACCCTATTCATAGTGTTTGTCTACACTAATCTACACTAATATTATAAAGAGGAAAACTTTGTTTGTTTGTTTGTTTGATTGTAATGAATAGGCTCATAAACTACTAGACCGATTTTAAAAATTCTTTCACCATTCGAAAGCTACATTATCCACGAGTAACATAGGCTAGGTTTTATCCCGGAAATCCCACGGGAACGGGAACTATGCGGGTTTTTCTTTGAAAACGCGGGCGAAGCCGCAGGCGGAAAGCTAGTGAATGATATGTATTTTATTTGTAACTAGCGGTCCGCCCCGGCTTCGCCCGTACATATTTACGTTTTCTCTACATGAGAACCATCCTTGTACTTCAAGGGATACAATAAAAAAAGAATTGAAAAAACACGTGATAACGTGACAACGCGAAACGCGAAATTTTATTGACACTAATTTTACGATAGATTTCAAATAATGAGCAGGTATAACTTTATAATTATTTATACATACACTAATATTATAAAGAGGAAAACTTTGTTTGTTTGTTTGATTGTAATGAATAGGCTCATAAACTACTAGACCGATTTTAAAAATTCTTTCACCATTCGAAAGCTACATTATCCACGAGTAACATAGGCTAGGTTTTATCCCGGAAATCCCACGGGAACGGGAACTATGCGGGTTTTTCTTTGAAAACGCGGGCGAAGCCGCAGGCGGAAAGCTAGTGAATGATATGTATTTTATTTGTAATTAGCGGTCTGCCCCGGCTTCGCCCGTACATATTTACGTTTTCTCTACATGAGAACCATCCTTGTACTTCAAGGGATACAATAAAAAAAGAATTGAAAAAACACGTGATAACATGACAACGCGAAAGGTAGCCTATGTCCTTTCTCGGGTATCAAAATATCTCCATACCAAATTTCATGAAAATTGGTTCAGTAGTTTAGGCGTGATTGAGTAACAGACAGACAGACAGAGTTACTTTCGCATTTATAATATAAGTATGGATTATAATAATTATTTATGGGAGTTCACTCATCACTGCACCAGTGATTAGTAATACAGATTGTGAATATATTATATTATATATACCTACTATTCACAACCTATTTACGTTATTTACTGGAACAACCATAGGAATCTACAAATAGGTAGTAGGTAATCATAGTAGTAATGGTAATAAGTAATAATATAATAATTCATAAAAAAATATACCATAAATCTTTCTTGATTTTATTGATGTAACACTATGAATGAAATATTTGTATCCATATAATATATACATATATATATGTTTGTATACCTAAGATCGTCGCGTCAATACTCAGCCCACGGAAACGAATTTATGCATAAATTCGTGTGAGTGTGATTAGATATTACATATTTATGTAATATCTAAACTCACCTGCATAAAGTTTCTGAAATGAATCGAAAGTCGTATTTTTTATTAATACATATTAATAAATAATAATTTATTATTTATTATAAATAACTAATAATTATTTATTAATAATATGATTACAATACTATATTAACTTATCTTCGAAAATTATTTAGATATCATTTAAATATGAATCTCTTTTAGTTCTCGTTTCTGAAGTTTCAATGTTCTTTTGTTGTGTACCATTTTCAAAAAAACAATATTGAAACAATATTATTAAAAAATCGGCGCGCGGCACAGCAATTTGAACATGGTCTACTCGTCTCAACGGAGCGATAGCGTCTGATGTATGAAATATAATTATGTTTTTAGCTCCCGGAACGTGCGATGCAAGATGATTTCTTGCGTAATTAAAAATATAGTAAGCGCCAAAAGTGTTTTATCGTGATTAAACCAAAACTATAAGTAATTACAAAAAAGTGGTCGGACAAAGTTCTCACAAATGTTTCAATATAATTGTTTATGAAAAAAAGAACATAATAGGCATTACCATGTCAAGTAAAAAACGTAAAAGTGTGAAATTTAGAGGTAACTTCGTGAATTTTTTCTATCGAGTCAATTTCAATATTTTATGTTTTTGATCTGACAGTATAATCGAAAATATCATCAAGTTTTACATATATTTTATTTTTTATATTTGGTCTTGAATATTACACGTATCAACTAAATGTTGATTGGTGATTTGACTTTATTCGCGTTCTTAAACGGACACATTTAATTTACCTTTGTACACTTATCAAGGATCGGTGACAATAAAATAATTTCATGAGTTTCTGCGTCTTTCAATAAGATGCGTTATAATATGTACTTGTATACCCGTCAATCCAAAAACATTACGCCATTTTTCTTATGAACAAGCGCCAAAATAACAGAATAATTAACGCAATAATTATATTGACAAGTATTAACATTAAGCCCGCTCCAAGAACAAACAGGTGAACCCACGTACAAACCTCTGGGCTTATATTAATTAGAAATACAAACAGATTTTTAACCGCTCCATGGCACTTTTGACCCCGAGCTCAGGAGTGTTGTAATGGGCTAGTGTACTGGCATGATGTTTTGTTTTTTTAATACCTAGTGTGTAATTGTTCAATGATTGGTTTTTAATGGAAAAGTGATGAGTTTGGACTTAAAACGATAGGTGTGAAAAATTGGAGAACCGGGGCAAAGGATCGAGAGGTCTCGAAGAAAATACTGGAGCAGGCCAAGGCTCAGTCGCGGCTGTAGAGTCTCAGATGATGATGATAATGATAAGTTTGGGATTGGAGCATAAGAATATGTTTTAAGTTATTTCATCCAGAATATTTCAAGATGATTTATATTTTTAAGTTTATTATACTAATGTAAGCGAGAAATGTGATGTGAATGATAAGTACTAGAATGCTTAGTGCATTATAAAGATTAATTAAAGAATAATTACAAGACAATCGAATATTTTTTTATGCAGATATCAGATGTACACATAGACGAATTTATTTAAAGTAAGTAATATTTATAATTAAACTGAGATAGGATAGATAGTCAGTAAAAATAAATATAACGATATATACATAGCAACTTTAAACTGCCGATCACTAGGGACCACCGAGAAATTGAAAGAATTAGAACTAGCATTGGATGAAATAAAATGGGACATTATTGGTATTAGTGAAGTAAGAAGATTTGGAGAAAAAATAGAAGACCATGGAAATTACATACTACACCACATTGGGGAGACGCCCGGATTATATGGAGTCGGATTTATAGTTAAAAAGAATTTTGCCAAAAACATTAAAGAACTAAGGGGTATTTCAGAACGAATAGCAATTCTCAACATTCTATTACCCGTAGATGGTGAGGAAGAACAAGTATGGACTATAATCCAGGCGTATTCGCCTATTGAATCAAATAAGAAAGAAGATATAGTAGGGTAAACGCAGCTATCAACGACCCATCGAAAATCTGAAGGTATTACCGACCTATAAAAGTAATTCGAAATTTAAACGTTTCCAGAACTATTCTAGCTATAGGTAGGCAAAGTTATACACGAATGTATTACTTGAGCATCGTATACTTTAACGTTAGAGTGAGTAACTGAGCAAAAAAGAGTTAAAATGCGTAAGTTGCTGTGGGGTAGCGTGGAAGCAGGACGTGTCGTACTGTTCCGTTGTTCCTTCGGGTAAGTACTGTGAGTATCTTTTTAAGACATTTACAAACAAATGACATCTATACTTTAATTTATATTACTAAATGTCAATGCAATTAAGTGTCAACTTTTCATTTCTTACAACATTTTATTAATAAAAAGTAATTTGAAACGATAAAACTTAAAATTAAAATGGGACGGTGTTAGCTTCACCAGTTTAAGCCGCGGCAGGTATCAACGACCCGTAAGTCGGCAATGGCAGCAACGTAACTTTTTGTTTTATTTTCTTTTATGTTATTATATCACACTAACACAAGTGGTTTTATGGACCAGTTTAAATCTAAGCTATGAGTCTTCATAAAAATCTATTAGCGACTAAACTTTTTTGTCTAGTGTTGTGTCTTTTAGCGTTGTCAATTTATACAAAGTTATGATATTTTCGAGGATCCCTATCGAATAGTTACAGAAGTAAATCATTGTTTTTTTTTTGTTTAAACAATATGCATTTGTTCATATTTTGTATGACATTAATCAATTATAATCTATTTTATAGTCTGATGATCAAATGAATTAAAATAACCATTTTTTATGGGTCGGTAATACAATTTAGGTTTATACTTACATACTTTAATACCGACCCATGTGGGTCGGCAATAGCAACTATAGGAAGCTATTACCGATCGAATATAGATTGTTTAGTTTCTCATCTACAAATTCAAATTCAAATTGCTTTATTTGCAGAATGTAGAATAAAGATGTTTGTATATACAGATAATATTGATCCTTAAACATTCTGCTCGTAATTGAGCGTGCAAATATATTTTAATTACTTTTATGACATAATAGGTGCCTATTAAAAATTATATTTTTAGGTTAAATTTAAAAAATTAAAAAAAAATATATTTTTAGTATATTTTTTCCAGAAATATGGAGCCACGAAAGCGGCGAAAAGTATTCAGTAAAACACAACTCGCCGAAGCAATCAATCAAATAGCATAACGAAATATCCTAGAGTTTGAAATCCTTAATTTAATATATGTACATATATTAATAGTATTATGTTGATTAATTTAAAAGTTTATAATTATTTAGTTCATTACTAAAAAGTACTCATTTGTTTTATTAAAAATAACTACAATTAAAAAATACGAATATATTTGCATTTTTATTTCATTTTATTAAGATCGGTAATCATCATCATCACTAGCTTCTATACATTCCATTGCTGGAAAAAGGCTTCCTCTCACATACGATCGGGAATAGCTGCATAAAAATCGTTAATAGCTTCACAGCCGTTTTTATGGGTCGGTAATAGCAACAATCGACTAAGTCACATTGTAAATTATTTTTTACAAGATAATCCTTTATTAGAATGTATTTGCTTCAATAAATACATTTTTTATACATAACACTAGCATATAAAATGAAATTATAAATCTTTAGAAGAACCAGTATATTTAAAAAATATGGTTGATTTTGAAATTGCCTTAGAGGGGTCGTTAATACCTGCGTTTACCTTAAAAATAGAAAAATTTTACGAAGACCTACAATTAACTACTTCATATGCATCAAAAAACATGATAATTATGGGGGACTTTAATGGACAGATTGGTAAACAAAAATGTGGAGAAGAATATAACATAGGATGTCATGCATTTGGCAATAGAAGTAAAAACGGCTCACGACTAGTTTCATTTGCCATTGAAAATAAGCTAAGCATCCTAAATAGTTTTTACAAAAAGAAACCATCGAAGAAATGGACATGGATCTCTCCCAATGGCCGATATAAAAACGAGATCGACTATATTATGTCTAACAATATAAAAGTTTTTAAAGATTTGTCTATTTTAAACAACTTCAATTTTAATTCAGATCATAGAATTGTTAGAGCAAAACTATCAGGAAAACGTGCTAAAAGAGCACGAAAATATCACTACAGCGTGAAAGGCATTGAATGCACCGGTAGCAAAGATTTACTTCTGAAAAACCTTGAAATATCCCTGCAAAATAGTGGTAAAGAAAGAATGTCGACTCAAGAAAAATACATCAGATTGATCAAACAACTAAAAACAGAAACTATGAAAGTAAACATAACTAGTAAGAAAGTGATATCATTTAAAACTAAGAAATTATTACAAGAACGGAAAGAACTGATACAACAAGGAAGAACTTACAAAAACAATGGCCATAAGATAGCAGAATTAAGTAAAAAGATTAGTGAACAACTTAGAAAAGAACGGAAAATGAAAAGGTCAACAACATTGAGAACATACATAGAAAAAACAGGAGGAATAAAGAAGGCGCTGAAAGAAATGAATCACAAAAAGGACTGGATTCCAAATATGAAAAATAAAAACAATGCAAAGACCACTAAAAGACTAGAAATACTAGGTATCGCTACGGAATATTATCAAAATTTATACAAAAGCAATATAAAGGAACAAAGAATAAAGGTATATAACTCAGAAAACCAAGAAGAGATTAAACCAATTTTGAAGGAAGAAACAATAAAATCTATCGAAACACAAAAAGTAGATAAAGCACCTGGATCAGACTTAATCACAAATGAAATACTAAAAACTACATTACCAGTGTTAGCACCAATACTTACAGATTTATTCAATGAAATCCTCGAAACGGAAATCATTCCGGAGGACTGGACCAAATCGACAATTATACTGTTACATAAGAAGGGAGACAAAGGTGATATAAAAAACTATAGACCGATCAGCTTAATGTCAAATATTTATAAAATATTTTCTAAAATAATATTAAACAGAATTACCAATACACTAGATGAAAACCAACCTAAGGAACAAGCTGGTTTCCGAAGTAAATTCTCAACCTTAGATCACATACATACTCTACGACAAGTTTTACAGAAATATAGAGAATATAACAAAACATATTACATTGGATTCGTTGATTTTAACAAAGCGTTCGATACCTTGGAACATGAATTTATATGGGACGCTCTAAAGAAACAAGGGATACATGCAAAATATATAAGAATAATTAAAAACGTATACACAGCGAGCACAGCACAAATTAAACTTGAATCTACTGGCAACGAATTTCCTATTCAAAGAGGTGTACGCCAAGGAGATCCTATATCACCGAAGTTATTTTCAGCAGTGCTGGAGATGATTTTCAGAAATCTTGACTGGACCGAAAATGGCCTCAATATAAATGGAGAAAATCTCAACCACCTGCGCTTCGCGGACGATTTAGTTTTATTATCAGAAGATGCAGGAACCCTGGGTGTAATGATGCAGCAACTATCGGATGAAAGTGCTAAGGCAGGACTGACAATGAACTTAACTAAGACCAAAATTATGACGAATTCTCAACGAACAGTAACAAACGAACGAATAACAGTAAACAATGAACAAATAGAATTTGTAAATGAATATATATATTTGGGCCAACTTATATCGACAGTGGATTGCATGAATAAAGAAATAGAACGAAGAATTAATAATACTTGGAAACGGTTTTGGTCTCTACGGGAAATAATGAAGAATAAAGATATGCCTATGAAAGGAAAAAAGAAAGTGTACGAAATATGCATTATGCCATGCTTACTTTACGGGTGCCAGACATGGGCGTTAACAGATTTACAGGAACATAAATTAAAAGTCTGCCAAAATTCAATGGAACGTAGTATTCTGGGTATAAAACTAAAAGATAGAGTGAAATTAGAAGAAATTAAAAATAAAACTAAATTTAAACATGCACTCACAACCTACAGACAGCTGAAATGGCGTTGGACAGGACATATGTTTAGAGAAAGTAGAGAGAAATGGACTAAGTTAGTAACGGAATGGTATCCAAGAGATAGCAAAAGGAATAGAGGTAGACAAAGCAAAAGATGGGAAGATGAATTTAAGAAAATAGCTGGTCCTGTATGGACCCGCTTAGCAAAAGATAGAAATATATGGAAATCTTTAGAGGAGGCCTTTGTCGACAGACAAGCTGTTCCTTATAAACACCCTGTTGCCGATATTATAAATAAAAATTAGAATAAGTAGAATTAACTTAGTTTTTAAGAAATTGGCATGTAATAATTTAAGAAAATAACAGCAATAAAGGCTATTTTATTTTATTTTATTTTATTTTATTAGGATAGATAGGATGGAAATGTAAACGAAGCACTGCACCGTACCACGTTAATTCTCTCAAAAGAAACTTGATACTGAATAAGGAAATGGGTTTTGAAGCGTTAGGCTGATAACACACTGAGAAATAATAATGGTGTGAGATATTTATTGTAATTTTATTTATTCATAGATTTCTAACTGTAGCTTATATTATTGAATGAATGAATATCATCAATTTCGCTGCTTCGATTCATTCATAATATTTAATTGTTGTTAGTGTAAGTTTCTATATAATATACCCCGGGCATAGCCAGAGCTGACCTCTAGTATAATGACTATTTATTTTATAAATATAGACTATAATATATATTCTATCTTTTAGCTCAATTTCATATAGCTACGATAAAATAATAACGATCCTCTTTCACTTTGTCGTAGATAACATTAGTAAATGGAAATAGGTTCAACGCCAAAGAGTAAAAAATCCTGTCGTAACCTTTCAAGCTTATAAAAGTTATATAATAATACGATCTTTATATATTGTACACTCTAATAAGGTCGTCCAACAACAAAATGAAACCAGTGTACCATCAACTTTATACTATTTTATAAGGTTGAGGTAGCAAGAACATAAAAAATGTCAATTTGAACTGTAGAATGGAGGTATTCGTACTGTAAAAATCAAACTTTTTACAATGTGATTATTTTCATCTCATGTAAAATAAATGAGTAAAGTTGGTTTTTACTTACAATACTCCAGATATTAACCTACTACGCTGGCCAAGTGCAGGCTGTTAAATAGACAAAGGTAAGATACAACCTTAGATTACTTATAAAACCTGAGGTAGAAGCAGTTGCAGCATACACGTAAAAACACGTTCCGTTTCAAGCCAGCTAATTATCTTGGTTGTGTTTAGTTGGTTACGTTGCTAACTCTTTTCGACTAATGGTTTAAATGTACCGATTGGACAATGGTATCAAGGGGAATATGTCAAAATTGAACTTGAAATCCATTCAAAAACAAGAAAAATGCTAGACGAGATTCTACAACCACTGTCAAAGCTATCAAATGAGGTAGAGCCAAAGTTCTGACTCTATACGACTTAGCCCTACAAGCTCTTACACTCTACCATCTTAGTTAAAATAATATGTAGCTTGGCCGTTTATCAACTGCAAGAACTGAATCTAAGTAATAAAAAATGAATTTCTAAATGTGTTGCTCAGCGCAAATCTCGAGAAGAGCTGAACCTTTTTTTATAACATGGATGGATCTTACAGAGAGAAAACTTGTACATCCACCATTGAGTATATCAGATTTAGAAGAACCTATGTACATAGTTAAAAGTTTGGCACTACAAGAAAAATCTGTATGAAAATTATTATTTTTTATTTTCAAACAATCTTTTTTTTTTCTTAATTCTAAGGATTCAAACACGATTATAAAAAAAGAAATGAGGTAATATCTCAATCAGATCTCTTAATTTGATCCAGTATGATGAATCACAATTGACTTACGATGAATTCGACGATCGGGAAGGTAATTTTAGGATTAAATTTGAACAAAGAAAATTATCCTTCTTAAGTACTTGATAAAAATCATATTTGATAGCTGTTACATACAATATCACTACATAGTATAAAACAAAGTCGCTTTCTCTGCCCCTATGTCCCTTTGTATGCTTAAATCTATAAAACTACGCAACGGATTTTGATTGTTTTTTTATAGATAGAGTGATTCAAGAGGAAGGTTTTAGTGGTTTTAGTATATTATGATTTATTAGGTTTTAGACAAAGCGGGCGAAGCCGCGTGTACATTTACAGTAAAATGTAAATTTACTTGTTTTTAACCAAACAATAATGCACATTTACTATATATTATAAAAAGGATTTACGTTATTAGACTAAAAGAAACTAGCTTTTCCCCGCGGTTTTACCCGTAGTGCTCTGCTCCTGTTGGTCTCAGCGTGATGATATATAGGCCTATAGCCTTCCTCGATAAATGGACTATATAACACTTAAATAATTTTCAAATCGGACCATTAGTTTTTTATATTAGCGCATTCAAACAAACAAACAAACAAACAAACAAACAAACAGACGCTTTTTTATAATATTAGTAAACGATTGCTATCTATTTCACAAAAAAAATGAAACATCCAGTGACCTAGGCTGTGTTTCTCTTTATTTACCATGATTTAGATATTTTGTTGAGTTAGGGCCGCTCCCTTTATTCCCTAGGGACAGGGGTTAAAAGTCCAAATAAGTACTTAGTCGGAATTCATTAACGCGTAGCCTAATTTAATTCCTTTTTGTTTGAAATATAATGTAAATTCTGTTCGTATATTTCAAGGTTACATACCTATACTTAGTTCCCGAATTACAAACATTGCCATAGTTCTGAAGTAGATCTAACTAGATTTCCAACCGCGGCTTCACCCGCATTTTCAAAGAAAAACTCGTATAGTTCCTGCTTCCGTGGGATTTTCGGGATAAAACCTTTCCTATGTGTTAATACAAGTTACCCTCTATATGTGTGCTAAATTTCATTGTAATCGGTTCAGTAGTATTTGCGTGAAAGAGTAACAAACACACACACATCCTCACAAACTTTTGCATTTATAATATTAATATTAGTAGGAGGATAGGATATACTCCAAATTTTGTTACGTAGATATTTTAAGGTTACATACTTAGAGAAAGTTACAAAAGGTTATTACAAATATCGCAACAGTTCAGCTCTTTAGATCTAATATGCCGATAAACACATTTAATACTCTGAGTATTGACTGATGACTAGAGAGAAAGTCCCATCAAAATCGGCGCAGCCAGAACAGAGAGTAAAATTGTAAAAATTACTATTTATACAATAAAATTAAAATTACTATGTATATGTACCTACTGTGTATAGAGAAGCTATTTTAATATTACGAACAGACACTGCAATTTGACCATTTAATTTGATTTGACCGCATTCCTTGGTAAAGTTGTTGACGCGTGAGCGTAGCACCGAGAGTTCTGGGTTCGATTCCCGGTGGAGACGAAGAAAAAAAATACAGAAGGCTGATCACCTACTTGTCCCTAAAGAAAATTGATCAGTGAAACAGATGTATAATGCATCTGCCCCTTATCCCACTAGGGGACATGGGACTTCACTTTATCTTTACTAATATTATGAAGAGGAAAGGTTTGTATGTATGTATGGTTTTCACGCAAAAACTACTGGACCGATTTTGATAAAATTTGGCACAGACAATCTTTAGACCCTGAGAAAGAACATAGGCTACCTTTTATTGCGAAATATGTACCACAGGCGAAGCCGGGGCGGACCGCTAGTAATAGATAAAAACATATGTCAAATAACTAAATCAGCATCTAAAATATAAACACAATACATACCTTTAAGCCGGTCTTCGATCTCCCAAAGAGCTTCAATTAATATTCCACCTTCACGGATTTCCAATAAATTTTATAAGTTTGTTCGAGATACGTTCACTCCTGTATGGTAACAATAAATTTTCAAAGCGCTTTACCTACTATGCCCTAAGCTTTAAGGCTGGTTGTAAACGAGGCGGTTGAAACGCAGGAAATAAATTATATATTAATTAATGGTTCTTCATTTTCAGACTCTTACGACTCTTATCCGACTTAACAATAGTATATTTTACTTGAGAATAATGTAGCCATCGAGTGGTAAAAGAAGTTTTGAAATCGATTGATTAAATATTTTTTTATGTTTATTTACAGCAAACACTACTTAATATCCCATATTTTCTCGTAGCAGTAGCGTAGACGATGGGTTTATCTTATTTCTATTTTCAAAATTAAAATATTTAAATCTGTTTAAACTCATTTAAATCTATGTTTCCTTTTTGGAGATTCACAGGACGATTTTAAAATAGATTGAACAATTTGCAAATAGTCCTGCTAATTTGGTACAGCTTTATAGCTTTCCTAACTAGACTTTTTTATGTTACAACATTTGTAAAGGATAATTTACATTCCTAATAGAGTAAATGGAATATCTCTACTGCAATAAATAATAATAAAAGGTACCAACTATTAGGTATGGTAGAGCGATAAAACCACGTACGGTATTGTATATATCTTACACATATAGATTATTTTACGAGAAATTAAAAAAAATAGTATTCACTAGCATAATATTAAGGCTTTTTTCCACCACCAGATATTGAATAGTATTTTTAAAGTTAGTATCGTATTTGATTTGCATTCTGAAAGCGTATGCATGTGCGTATGTTTCAATGTATCTGTTTTGAGGTCTTGTATTCGTATAGTCTCATATTAGTTCATAACCAAAGAATTATTATGTATATAAAAACCATTGTTGAAGAAATATTGTGATTTACTATAAAATCACGAGCAGGAATATAATGGGTAGGTTTGATAAGAGGTCATAGTAGGTATAGGTACATAATTTAACTTTTCTAAGTGATAAAGGTGTCTTGGCAGCACGGTTACAGGGTCAGCTATTACATTTATGAAATCAGCGGTTGCAACGCTCGTTCCCGAACAGCCTTCCGCCCTTCGTAACTATATATAGGCGTAAAATAGCCCCACTGTTCAGTCGATGTGAACGCTCCGTAGTGGGCGGGTGTATTACCAAGTTACCATTCTTACGGACTTAATTATGAACTATGAATTAATAGGTGTTGTGTCTTATAAAATTGGTAAGTAATGTACAGGTAGTTTTGTGTCGTATTACAGGGTAATAAGATTACATTTCCATCGTCCAAAGCCGTGCTGTTAAAAATGGTAATAGGCATTTTGTAATTGAAGTTTTGTGGTCCATAATGAAATATAGATATGAATCGGGCTTTGCGTGGGTTTTTTTTTTTAGTTTCGTTATTTGTGTGTGAAATTGAATTGGAATTAATGATGTTTTCAACATGTTTATTTGAAAGAAAGAAATTATGGCAAACGAATATATTTGTAGATCATTGTTATATTATTATTCCTTATTATGTATCATAAATTATATGATAAAATATCATAAATTATATGATAAAATGTTTTTTAGATAGCTATGAATGAATGAATATTTTGGTTTTAATAATATTAAATTCTATACGAGAAAATACAGTTTTTTTGTAGATACCTAAAAAGTCAATATAAAAACATCGTGTATTATTATTACACTATCATACATATTAAAGATTTCCACAAATATACGAAAAAGTTATTTTCGTAGAAATTCTTAATTTAACAGAAATAATATTTATAAGTTTTTTCTGTTACATTAACGTAAAAAACTCATTTCGTTATTAAAAATTTCATTTAGAGACATATTGATTGAATGTATATTATTTGAAATAACATCTTTTTATCAAATTAATTCTTCTTAAAAATTGGCTTCGCTCTACAATGTAGAGACGAGAATTTAGTATAACATTTTTAACTATGAATATGTTCTTTAAAAGTCAGACTATACTTTATCACTATACTTTGTCAACAGTATGAACTCTTAAAATATTATCTATACTAATATTATAAAGCTGAAGAGTTTATTTGTTTGAACGCGCTAATCTCAGGAAATACTGGTCCGATTTGAAAAATTATTTCGGTGTTAGATAGCCTATTTCTCTAGGAAGCCTATAGGCTATATATGATCACGCTAAGACCAACAGGAGCGGAGCAATGCGGGTGAAACCGCGCGGCACAGCTTGTATTAAAATAAAGATATAACAAGCATTGTCCAATTGATAAATATTTCATCGTTCCTAAGTGCACTTGTATTGAAACTCAAGTGTACTCTACAGATTTTGAAATATCATAGCGAAAAAATTCATAAGAAGGAAGCTACATTATTTCTGAATTGTTTGGTTATATTTTTATCATGATAAGCTGGTTATAATAAAACGCTTACTGAGACAAAACTTAACATATAATGAGCTATTTTCATATAAATTATCAACTAATTAAGCATATTAAATGAGTACTGTAATTTAAGAGACATTCAAAAGAGTACACAAATAATATTGTAACTTATATATAAACTAGCCTTCCGCCCGCGGCTTCGCCCACTTTGTCATAAACATAATAAATTATATACTAAAACCTTCCTCTTGAATTACTCTATCTATAATAACAACCACATCAAAATCAGTTGCGTAGTTTTAAAGATTTAAGCATACATAGGGACAGAGAAAGCGACTTTGTTTTATACTACCTATGTAGTGATATTAGTTGTGATTTTGATCAATGTTCGACAGAGTATATATATTTATATATCTGAGAACCTTGTTTATATAAAAGAAATTAATAAAAAGAAAAATAACATACAATATCTCTACCATGCTCTACATTATTTGATGATTCTCAATTATTATGTAAATGAAAATTATTTCAACAGTAGAAAGCTGTGTTTCACTCTGCTAATTTCTATACATCTATACTATATAATAATATTATAAAGATGAAGAGTTTGTTTGTTTGAACGCATTAATCTGAGGAACTACTGGTCCGATTTGGAAAATTCGTTCGGTGTTAGATATCCCATTCATCGAGGAAGGCTATATATAATCACACTGATACCAACAGGAGCGGAGTACTGCGGGTAAAACTGCGGGGCATAGTATACTAATAAATATTTGAGAGAAATCGCTTCATTTCAATTAATTTCTTAATAATAATCAATTCACAATAGAGGTTGTTTCTCATGATATTTCAGTTTTGATAAGAAAATCATTTTGGTTCGAATTTATTATTAACGTAAGGCTGTATATAATTTGTAATTAAGGTCTGTACGGGGGTTAAATAAATTAATTTTGGGGCGGATTTTCCTTTTATAGAATAAAAGTGTAGTTTAAAATTAATTCCTACTATATGAACTAGTGTTAGAATATTTATTTTAAGTTTTAATTCTTTCTAAATATTATTAAAATATCAAGTGCTACTCACGTAGCTGTATTATATGGGTAATTGGTATAAATTATATCTTACTTAGGGCCGATTTTTCAATGCTTGGATAAAACTTATTCGTCGAATAATGTTTCTATCTATCTCTACCATTTTAAAAACCACCACCACCATTTTAAAAAATCTACCATTTTAAAAACGTATTCTAATTGCCCGTATTTGACAATTTACGTGACATTTTAATATAATCTTAATATATATAAATCTCGTGTCACAATGTTTGTCCTCAATGGACTCCTAAGCCACTTAACCAATTCTAATAAAATTCGCACACCATGTGCATGCAGTTCGAGCCAACTTGAGAGATAGGATAGGTTTAATCCCGGAAATCCCACGGGAAAGGGAACTATACGAGGTTTTCTCTGAAAACGCGGGCGAAGCCGTGGGCGGAAAGCTAGTTGTGTAATACTTTATTAAACGGATAAGTTTTATCCAAGCATTGAAAAATCGGCCCTAAGGAAATTAAAATTTGAACTAGTTTCTATTATTTTTGTATGGTATATTTTAGTTTTTCCACGACTAGGTATTGCAAGTATCAAATTGGATTAAATATAAAATTAATAACGTTATACTTACTTACTTAAATTATCATACTTTTTATAATACAACTAGATTTCCGCCTGCGGCTTCGCCCGCGTTTTCAAAGGAAAACCCGCATAGTTCCCATTCCCGTGGGATTTCCGGGATTAAACCTATCCTATGTGTTAATCAAAGTTACCCTCTATATGTGTGCTAAATTTCATTATAATCGGTTCAGTAGTTTATGCGTGAAAACCATACATACATACAAACCTTTCCTCTTTATAATATTAATATAAATTCATGAAATTATTCATTACAAACTATATCAAGAAAATCATGAAAATATACGGGATTAATTATTCAGAACCAAGATATTAACAAACACAATATGATAACGAACAAATAAAGAGCAGTAGACGAGAAAAGCGGTTAAGTTAATTAACGACACATCCATACTAATATTATAAATGCGAAAGTAACTCTGTCTGTCTGTCTGTTACTCAATCACGACTTAACTACTGATAACAATTTGCATGAAATTTGGTATAGAGATATTTTGATACCCGAGAAAGGACATAGGCTACTTTTTACCCCGGGACAGGATAGGTTTTATCCCGGAAATCCCACGGGAACGGGAACTATGCGGGTTTTTCTTTGACTGCGCGGGTGAAGCCGAGGGCGGATGCTAGTTTAATATACAAGAAACACCGAATTTAGTGAACAATTATATCCTATCTTATTAAATTAATCTTCTTAACTGGAAATTTCGGTCATTTTCCCCGGGGATTGTAAGAAGATTTGCTTGTGTATGTGTGTGTGTGGTCGTGTTTGTGTGTATGTGTATATGTAGGTTACAAGGCAGACACAAGGAGATAGATAAATATTGTAATAGAGACCAAACCAAAAAAATATAAATGTCAAAAGGATGAGATTCTCACACTATAATCTAAACTAATATTATAAACCTGAAGAGTTTGTTTGTTTGAACGCGTTAATCTCAGAAACTACTGGTTTGATTTGAAAACTTCTATCGGTGTTGGATAGCCCATTTATCGAGGAAGGCTTTAATATCATCATGCTAAGACTAACAGGAGCGGAGCTACGCGGGTGAAACCGCGAAGCGCAGCTAGTTAATAATAATATTTCTACGCTTAGATATTGATTTGAAAGGAATGTACTAGACATTCCTTTCATACGGTGAAATAAAGTTATTAATTTTATTTATTACTAGCTTTCCGCCCGCGGCTTTGCCCGCGTTTTCAAAGAACAACTGGCATAGTTCCCGTTCACGTGGGATTTCCGGGATAAAACCTATCCTATGTATTAATCCAAGTTAACTTCTATATATGTGCTAAATATCATTATAATCGGTTCAGTAGTATTTGCGTGAAAGAGTAACAAACACACACACATCCTCACAAACTTTCGCATTTATAATATTAGTAGGAAGTGAAGTTCTGAAGACAGAGTTATTATAATTTCATTTATTTACTCAAATACGTACCAACGACGTTATCTACGTACACTGTACAGTCATGTCAACAATATCAAAAATGAAAGACGTTTTTACATTATATTTATTTATACCGATGTTTTGAATTAAATTGAAAATTGTAATAATTCAAACTCAAACATTTATTTATTCAATTAGACTTCTTTTAGAAGCACTTTGGAATCGTCATTATATATGTTTAACATTTACCACCGATTCGGAAAGCAGTATCTATGGGGAAGAACCGACAAGAAACTCTAGAGTTGCTTTTAAAACCATGTCAATCTACATTTTAATATTACATAACGTTTATTGTATCTGAAATTTATTTAAAAACATGTACCAGCGTTTCATAAATACTAGGAAAACTACGTTGTTTTTATTTACAACGCCTATTCGTTACGATACCGTAGCACACAGCTACGCGATGTAGAAACGCTACAGCGTAGGCGCTACGGCGTAGGCGTTACTGTATTTATAAGCATTGGTTTTTTAAAGCATTTTTCTTTCCAATATGATGATCGCAATTAGCTTTTACCCTCGGCTTCGGTCACGAGGGATTTATATTAAATTTTTAAGGGAATAAAGGAATTTAAAAAGGCTTGACATCAAATTATTTACATATATTATTACTGAAAGGTCGTAACGATCGTTCAGTTTTGTTTGATGTTTGTTTATATTAAAACGATACAATAAACAGCTGTTGTAAACCTATTAAGGGCTGATTTTTCAATCGTTGGTTAAAACTTATTCATCGAATAACGTATTAAACTACCATTTCTAAAATGTATTGTAATTGTCAGTATTTCACAGATTACAGGTGACATTTTAATATAATACTTTATTGGACGGATAAATTTTAACCAATGATTGAAAAATCGGCTCTTATTAATCAATAAATTAACTAAGTACGATATCCTTCAAGTCATGTGTAAAAACAATCCTCAATACCTTTAAAAGTAAATCGATCAAACACGTTAAACCATAAAAAGGTAAACGTAAAAACATTTCTCTACGTAAAATACTCTCTAAAACTAAGTCTAACACAAGCTAAGGTTAGAAAATATTCCAACACAGAATAGAAAATGTTTAACTCCAAAGAGAAATAGTGAAAGCCGTACAAACGGTGCTGAAAACGATACAAAAAGTAAACTATTGTTGAAGACACTTTGCAATAAAGTGCTGGTCTAGTGTAACCTACTTACAATGGTTGGTTTATTTGTGTTGATTTTTAGGTATTTATTCATTAACAGCTAGTTAAAAGAACGGTTAAATACCTGCTTTATACGTAAAGGATTTTTTTGAACTAGATACACTACTAATAAATGTATTGCTTCGAAACAGTATGTTGTAAAAATTTATTAACTTCTTAATATGAAACATTACCAACAATATTAAAATATCCACCTATCCACCGGCGGTTTCGCCCGCGTTTTCAAAGAAAAACTCGCATAGTTCCCGCCCATGGGATTTCCGGGATAAAATCTAACCTATGTGTTAATCCAAGTTACCCTTTATATGTGTACTTAATTTCACTGTGATCGGTTTAGTAGTATTTGCGTGAAGGAGTTACAAACATACATACACATACATCCATCCTCACAAATTTTCGCATTTATAATATTTGTAGGATAACACAGAGAGTCATTGTGGCCAAAGGACCGGGCTCAAATATGATGACAAATAGGAGCTAAACACCGCAAATTTATACAATGTCTAAACTAAACTAAAACCACAGAATACATAATAGTAGCTAAACGTAAACGCTACTAAAACACAAAAATCTGACAGCGACTTTACCAGCGTAGTAGCTAGATAAATTGTAGATTTTTTTTACATACAAATAAAAAGTTTGTCTATACATCTATACTAGCTTTCCACCCGCAGCTTCGTTTCCGTGGGATTTCCGGGATAAAACCTATCCTATTTCCCGGTGTAAAAGTAGCCTATGTCCTTTCTCGGGTATCAAAATATCTCTGTACCAAATTTCATGCAAATTGTTTCAGTAGTTAACGCGTGATTGAGTAACAGACAGATAGACAGACAGAGTTACTTTCGCATTTATAATAATACTAGCTTTCCGCCTGCGGCTTCGCCCGCGTTTTCAAAGAAATCCCTGTTCCCGTAGGATTTCCGGGATAAAACCTATCCTATGTCCCTTCTTGGGTATCAAAATATCTCTATACCAAATTTCATGCAAATTGTTTCAGTAGTTAAGGCGTGATTGAGTAACAGACAGACAGAGTTACTTTCGCATTTATAATATTAGTATGGAATCTATATTATATTCAGATTTGTTATATTGCTACTAAATATTATTATGCAGATTAACAATCTTTGTGAAAATAAGTCCAGTAATCTTTACTCGCATGAGTAACATACATCCTGTCACCACAAAATACTACAATTTTATTTCGTACACGCGTCCCAGTTTTGTCCGGGATGACCCTATATAAAAACTACAAGGAAATACATTTAGGGATAATGTAGCTTTTTGCTCCACCACTACATATTATACTACAAAAATTTATCTATCTGTCTATGCTCGAAACTCACAAACTGCTGCAACGATTTTAATTTTGTTTTCACCAATTGGCGTGGTTGTGGAGAGGTTTTAGTATTTGTTTAGTTTTAGACAACACTGGCGAAGTAGCGGTCTGCAGATACTCTATTACATAGCAACTAACATACAAAAAATTTAACCTTCCTAATATTAGTAGCAATATGAGTGAATGAACACATGTTGCTTTTAACAAAAACTACTGAACGAGATAAGATGAAATTAAATGTACATTGATTAAGGCTTTGTTCATAAAAAATAGGTAGTTAGGAAATATTCGGTTAAATTTGTAAGACTGTGCTAGAAATCAACAAGACATGAGGCAATTTATTAACATTACCAGGCACTTGTTCCGGCTTCACCCGTGTTGATAAAACAGCCCTATTTCTTGAATCGAACGAGAAATTGTAAACTTAAATCGAAAGAAATAAATAAAAATCTATCAACTTTATTAAATTACTATAGATTTATCATGTAACTTTATCCAAACATAAACCATCTCTATAAATATTTTACTAAACCTGAAATACAAATATATTATCATCGTATTTTACAAGCTTTTAAGTACGGCTACGTCCATTCGTAGCTGAGCTACGGGTTCGTAGCACTTTGCTACAATGTGCTACGAATAATTGAGTTATTACGGTAAACCAGTAAATATAAATATTGTATGCTACTTTGTTATAAAAAATAAAGCTTTTAGTGAAGTTGTAAGCGTGTTAGTATCATGAGGCCTTAGGTTTGAGTTCACGTAAAAGTAATACGAAGAAATTAATATCGTGGGGCCTGCTGAAAATCGGTGCTACGACGTTCTTACGTCACAGATGTTCACCGAATGATTCCCCTTTTAATGGCATTATGCTTCACAGACACACATCGTTGTGTATTTTTTAATATCATATAAGTATTTTTAATATTATTTTCGTAATGTCCTTGTGAGGCTATGTACTATTGAATAAATATTTTTTCTTTCTTTCAAAGAATTCATTTTGTGCCTGTCTCTTATGAAAACATTAACGCGTTTTGAAATAAATAAATTATACGTTCTTTTAGTAAAAACTTGTTATAAAAAGTACGTAACTATACTGAGTTTCTTGCCGGTTCTTCTCCATAGATACTGCTTTCCGAACCGGTGGTAAATGTTAAAAATATGCTATGACGATTCAAAAGTGCTTCTAGAAGAAGTCTAATAAATAAATAAATGTTTGAGTTTGAGTTCGAAAAATATTCTGTCTGTAATCTAGGTCAATATATAGGCCAAACATTTTACGGTAATCTGCTTTTCCGTGAAATTTGTTCATAAAATTTCTCGTTAATAGTAGTAGTAATATGTGATAAATTAAATTCATATCTTGCATATATACAGCCATATTGTTTTTAACACATTTTCAATATAGAAATGTATTTTAAAAATCGGTTTAGTTATTTTTGGGTAATTTCTTATCACGTAATCTTTAACTTATTATTTAGTAATTAAAAGATTTTTAACGAATTTAAAACGCGATTCATTCATTATATTATTTTCCTGACGATTCGCACATTTTGTAGCGAGCGTGGTCACGGGGAGACTAATATGACGTCTTGACGGTCATTCAGACTTCGAGAGAGATTCAGACAGGTCAGAGGGAAACGTCGAGAAAATATAATCATGAATAAATCGCGTTTAAAATCCGTTAAAAATCTTTTAATTTCTAAATGTATGATACTCGCGTAAAATCAAATATTAGAAAATATTATTATTTAGTGTTACGTTTTAATAATGACTTTCAATATATAAAAGTACTAGCTTACCGCCCGCGGCTTCGCCCGCTTTCTCTAAAACTATCCTATCTCTCAAGTTGGATTGAACTGCACATGGTGTGCGAATTTTATTATAATCGATTAAGTGGTTTAGGAGTCCATTGAGGACAAACATTGTGACACGAGATTTATATATATTAAGATTGTTGAAATTAAATCAAAGCTTCTCTGATAATTTCGACTAACTAAAACACAAACCTTTTTCGCCCAATTCCATTTAACTTCATCAAATACTAACAAAACTTTTCAACATCACAGCTTGTAAAAAGTGATTGCTCTAAAGAAAACAGAATCCCTCTAAAATAACGTCACGTGCGCCAACTAGTATGTATAAAAACATAGGGCTTATTTGTATTCTCGCAACGTATCACCCTCTCGCTCTTACATGGGTGGTTAGAGAGGGACAGACGCTGCCTTGGAAACGAGATGGGATCTCATTTTACGGGAACGAATCGCGTTGAAGATATAATAATAATATGAGCTTGAAATTACGCTGAGAATAATGAATTCATGTGCAGTTTTAATTTGATGATTTTAGTTTGGATTTTAATTGTGGTATACATAAATATATGACTGACCGGTTGGCTTGGTTGGTAGTGGCCTTGCCTTCCAAGCCTGGTAGTGGGTTCGATTCGCACCCGGGGCAAATATTTTTGTGATGAACATAGATGTTTGCTCTGTGTCTGGGTGTTAATTATCTATATAAGTATTTATTTAAAATTATATATGTATGTTTATCAGCCATCTGGATAAGCCGTAACACAAGAGAAAGCTTAGTATGGGATCAGATCGTGCCGTGTGTGAAAATTGTCCTGAAAATATTTATTTATTTACTTATTCGCACTTGGCCAGTGTGATATGTATCCTGACCTTACCTCTACGGTACCTTACTCTTTTCAAAGATGATTTTAAGGTACCAATACATATATAGAACGCTATGTGAACATATATGATTTTTTTCTTTCAGACTTTTTCAAAAGCTCTTGTATTAGCAAATCTAACAATAATTTAAAAGCCATCTTATATAATGTTTTACCTCTTTGTGAAGGTCATAAAATAATTATTCGCCACTCGCCCCTAGGGTGTACCCTTTGTCTTGTTTGTAGGTAGACATATTTTAATAGGGCTGCTACACACCTTTTAAATCATATTATTAATCCGAAATTTTGGATGTATGTGTGCCAATGATATTTATCTACTTAGAAGTATTAAATTATAATATAATATTATTCCCAAAAGACAAAAAATAAATTTTATTTCACTTCAGAAGTCAATAAAATTTGTTCAGCCGTTCTTGAGATATTCGTGTTCTACTACGAAATTTTTGTTCCTTTTTTGTACTTTTGTCGGTGAATTACAAAAAGTACATTTTAATAAATTTTGTTCTTTTTGAGATAAGAATATACAATTAATTCATGTGTTAATAAATGCACAATCCTGACAAAAACACCCTGAGAGAATCTGAATACTATCGCCGTTAGTACACCGACGCATTCGCGAGCGGCAGCGAATCAACGAAAAATCTGTCAGTAGTATGGCAGGTTTTCGCATATGTTAAGTCTCACTCTATCACATAGATAGATGAAATAGTTGCGTAAGGACGCAATACTGACAAGGGTCAGTATTGTTTCGCAAGGAACTGCGAGATGGCCATTACACAGACGCATTGCGAAAAAGTTGCGAAAACATTGCTGTTTACTAACATTCCGCAGATATTTCGCTACGCAGTAGTTTCGCAGAGATTCGCTGCCGCACGCGAATGCGTCGGTGTACTAACGGCGTATAAAATAGTTTTTGAATCTTGAGAGATTGAATACTATAAAATAGTTTTTGACGTATGAATTCACACTATGTGACACAAAGCAGTTATCAAATAAATAATCAAAAACAATTCAAATTCAAATTCAAGTAATAAACATTATATAATAAGGCGTTAATTTTATATAATTTAATTAAACAACTCGGTACAAACTCATTTGACATAACTTAAATAACTTGTAGATGGCAACCCTAACCGAATAAGCTATAGGTCTACCAGAATCTGATGGCATATTTATAATTAAGAAATAAAAGATTTTCATATGGCAATGTTATTTGACAACTATCAAATTGGTTGTCAAATTATTTGTCTTCTTTGGAATTGATGAATAATTTTTAGGATTTCGTCTAAAAAATCTTCGAAAATGTGGAAAAAGCCGCTGCGATCACAAGCAAGAGGTGTTGTTTATAATGTGTATGGAAAAACATTCGATGAAGAAGGGTCAAACACATCACAATTTTCAATTTTGAATATTTTATTGGTAAATTGGACTTACCCGTTTTGATACTTAAAATTAAAATTATTATAAGTAGGTAACTATAATATTGTTTGTTGATTACAATATAATTTTATGAAAACTTATTACAAGAGTTTCCAATACGGCTATTCGTCAAGTCCAAGCTGTCCAAGTCAATTTGATATTGTGTGTATCTGTTAATACTTACGAAAATAAACATAGTTTTTATTTATTTTATAAAAAAATTATTAGCATTATCTAGTTTTGATCTGCATTATCATTACATCCATATTTTTACATGGCATAATGATGATGAATATACAAATATAGGTATGTGTAAATAATAATACCTATGTATTACATAGATAAAAGTAATATGTACATTATACATGTAAGTATGTACCTACATAATATTAAGTGGATATCTCATTATTAAGTACAGTATTGTTCACTTATGTAATGTGACTAATGATGTTGAGGACAAAATAAAAAATAAGCAGTATCAAGATCGTTCAGTCCATTTTCCCTAGGGTTGCACACTCAAAATTTTGATTTCCCTAATTGCCATCAGATTCTGGTTTACCTATAATGTAATTACAAACAAGTTATCTGTGACATGGTCGCTTTGTCGGTTCAGTGCTTAGCGCAAGTTATTTAAGTTAGAGGTTGTGGGTTCGATTTTAAGTTGATATTGTGAATAATACGAATTCTAAGTCTTAAATTTTTAAGCAGGGTCTTAAAAAATAGTGTATATTTATTATTATTTTGATTATATAACTATTGTTTGATTATTATTAAAAAAAATTAAATGTAATAATCTTAAAAGGTATGATTATGACGTAATACCATTTTCTTCGATTATAACTATACTAGCTACGCCTTGCGGCTTCATACGTGGCTATAAACTTTCATTTTCTATAAGCCTAAAAAGTTTGTTTTTTTAGGAAAAGTCCTATGTTTGCCTTTCTCTTTGTTTTCTTTCTAAATTACATTAAAATAACTATAGTGTTTTATATAATTATAGTGTTGTTTAGACGTGATAGAGTAACAGACAGACAGATATTCACCTATATATTACGAGTATGAATAATTCGCATGGTTAATGCCCTTATCCTATACTCACGGGAGAAATTAGCATGATTACCTTAATTATTAGTGTGATGAAGTTATACATTCCCAGGAGAATAATGTTAATGATATAAATATGTTAAAATAAGTTATTAATTAAGTATGTCGATTAATCGATAAGTTTTATATAAAACTAGGTTTCTGCCCGCGGCTTCGCCCGCGCAGTCAAAGAAAAACCCGCATAGTTCCCGTTCTAGTGGGATTTCCGGGATTGCGTCATTTTCTCGGGATAAAAAGTAGCCTTTGTCCTTTCTCGGGTATCAAAATATCACCATACCAAATTTCATGCAAATTGGTTCAGTAGTTTAGGCGTGATTGAGTAACAGACAGACAGACAGAGTTACTTTTGCATTTATAATATTAGTATGGATTTGACACGTCATAGTATCTTATTTATACTTAATATTATAAAGCTGAAGAGTTTGTTTGATTGTTTGTTTGAACACGCTTATCTCAGCAACTACTGGTACGATTTGAAAAATGTATGTATTATCATCACGCTAAGACCAACAGGAGTATAGCCACGCGGGTGAAACCGCGGGGCGCTACTAGTAAGGGTATAAAAATATTTAACGCCCTATATTCAGACCTACCGAATGCATAAAAAGGTTTCATTAAAATCTGTCAAGCTGTTACGGAGTAATATGTATATTAATACTGTGGCACAAATTTTGATGTGAAACATCTATACGCGCTCGTAATACCGAATACTGGCGTGACGACGCATACCGTGGTTACGCTTAGCCGCAGCGTATCAGCTATACTTCTATACTAATATTATAAAGAGGAAAGGTTTGTAATTATGTATGTATGTATGGTTTTCACGCATAAAGTACTGCACCGATTACAATGAAATTTAGGTCACATATAGAGGGTACCTTGGATTAACACATAAGATAGGTTTTATCCCGGAAATCCCACGGGAACGGGAACTATGCGGGTTTTTCTTTGAAAACGCGGGCGAAGCCGCGGGAGGAATGCTAGTATTATAATTAAATATTATGATGGTATATTATATTCATATTACATAGACTATACAGTCTTACAGTAGTGTGTACGGTGTTTCACATCTGCCAGTCGTCCCTTGGCGGCTCACATTTTTTGGGTAAAAAGCTAACAAGCGTTAAATTTTGCAGTTGTAAAGTTACATTGATTTAATACAAGCGAAGCATGGTCGGCGAACTAGTACACAAACCACATGCTAAGACAAAAATATAGGTTAAATAAAAACAGAGCCATCTCTGTCGTAGTGAAAAATAAAAAGTAATCACTCTCCTCTATCCCGTAGGCATTGTTACTTTGTTAGCTGACTGCAAACATAATTAAATCTTTGTGACGACCAACCTGGTATGTTTAGGCCTAATATAACAGGGCGGTTGGAACGCGGCGTTTTTTTTTTCAATGTATATGTCATGAAAATTGCAAGATCAGCAAGTCCTGTTATCCTGTCCGCTGTTATCTTTGGAGTTAAGATAATACTGAGTAAATTTATAAACTAACGGATATTCATTCTTAAGATCCTAAACGGCTCGACCAATCACAGAAGAGCTTTTGATTTTACGCTTCTGTAAAATACGAGAAATAATACACTGCTCTCTGATTATTCATCTGTAGTAAATGTTAAAAATATGTAATGACGTTTCAAAAGTGCTTCTAGAAGAAGTCTAATTGAATAAATAAATGTTTGAGTTTGAGTTTGATTTTACGCGTGAGTTCGGTAAGATTATCAATTTGCGAAAATATGGTCGAAAAATAATACAATTTGTCTCTCGTTTATTTTATAAATTTCCAAGACAATTACGAATTTAATTATCTACCGGTGACATAATATTATAGGTGTGTATTTGTTAACGATTGAGCGTCTGGAACGTGGCGTCAAGAAATACGCTTACGAGCGCTGTGTCTAAACTGTAAATATATCATTATTTATTGTTTTCAATTAGTATATCAGCGCGATACACAGACACACAGACACAGACACAGACAAACCTTAAAGGTATTTCATTGCTAAATGCCTCCTTGTATAAACAGATTTTGGATATGTTCTCTCTTACAATTACAAATGTGTAAAAAAACATACTTCAAAAGAAGGTCAACAGTATTAAATATGCTATCAGTAACTTAACAAGAAAATTGTTAAACTGGTTCTTAGAATTCATAAATAAACACGCGTAGTATGAAAAAGCCTAAGTCTAACAAACCAAAAAATCTCAATGCCTTGTGTCTTAAAGGGAATTCTGAACAACATTGGATTATATAAATAAGCGCTTAAATGTGTTGTTACGCCACGTTCTGGTTCATAGATGATGTGTAATTTACGTTTTGTATGTAATAAAGTAAATGAATAAATAAAATAAATTCATACTAATATTATAAATGTGAAAGTAACTCTGTCTGTCTGTCTGTTACTCAATCACGCCTTAACTACTGAACCAATTTGCAAGAAATTTGGTATAGAGATATTTTGATACCCGAGAAAGAACATAGGCTACTTTTTACCCCGGGAAATAGGATAGGTTTTATCCCGGAAATCCCACGGGAGCGGGAGCTATGCGTCTTTTTCTTTGACTGCGCGGGCGAAGCTGCGGGTGGAAAGCTAGTAAATAAATAAAAATTGCTTTAAAATGAAGCAGATTAGTAACACTACTACCATTCTTTGAAGGTTTAAACTTTCAATGTACTCAAATAATCTCGAAAACGGATGAACCGATTTTAACGAGAATTTCATTGGCAGATTGTTAACATTATAGATTAACTTAGGTAACATACAAAACAATTGTGTTTGTATCTATACTTCAAATAATAAAAAAGAGCGTGTATGCCGAGAACACGTGTCAGAAGTGAAACATCTTTGGCAAGATGCAAAGAATATATAAAAATTTTACTCTCAACGCGCCTAAAGAAGTTTCACTTCAATAAGTACCTAAATAAATAAAAGCTGGCCCATAAAAATACTTTAAAAACAAACAAAGTCAGGCAATTTAACTAGTATCACAAAACAGAAATAGACAAACCGCTCGAATCGCGTCAACAATAAATCAAAAACTGTGAATTGGCTCCATTATTCCGATAAACAAAAGAAAACTAAAAATGTTTGTTTTTTTGTGAAAAAAAATGTTTTTATATTCAAGCGAGAGCAACGATTTGTGTACTCGTACATTGTTTGTTTTTGAACGTGTGCTAGATTCGTTTTAGTGTTGTTCGACTGTTGTGATAGTTGTCGATGTTTTTTTTTTGGGTTAGATAAATTGAAATATAGTATTGTTCGCTTTGTTGAAATAGGGCTTTCGCTGTGTGTAAGTTAAGTTCATGCTGAAACAAATACAATTTCATCGACTGTTTGAAATAGTGAAGGTAAAAATTATTGCATATTTTCGGTTTTAAGAATATAAAGTATAAAGATATATATGGAGTAAAAAGACATGATACCTTACCTGATAAAGATGAAGTTGTCGATAAGTCGTATAGTTATTGAGTTGAATCGCAACAAACAATTAAATCTTTACAATCAACTTTAGATACACAATACTACTGTTTCATCGAATGTATAATTAATTATTATTAATTATTATTCTGGTGTTAGTAGAGTAATTTTTATTCTGTATCATTATTGACAGAGCTAATAACACAGCATAGCTAATTAACACCTTGTATTTAAACATTTTATTTAAATTATTAGAAATGCTTAAATTTATAGTATTTTTTATTTATGTATATTACAAAGAGAATCTTTATTTAATATTTGTACTAATTTTGAGATTGAAATTGAAAGACTATATAATAAAACGTTATTTTTCTGAATCTTTTCACATCATTGACGTATAATAAACGAATAAACTCAATCACGCTCAAAAATTGTCTAACACCTTTTAATTCTTCAAATATGGGTGGAATAGTTTCATGTAGGTCATTGTTTTTCATGCAGTTTTACAAACAATTTAAAACTTGAAGCTCATTAGTAAAATTAAACATTTTATCGATATGTATAAGTAGTTTAATGTATGTCATTGCTTTGCATAGAGTGTTATATAAACATTTTTAAAATTTGAACATCATTTAAAATTAATAATAAATTAAATATTTTCTATCGATATATTATGGAACATCCCTAGCTAGAGATGATAATATTTCACAAGACTGTTTGCCCGCGGGCCGTACAGACGTGCATTCTGCGGTGTTTTCGGGGCTTTTTATCAAATTAAGGTTAAATATGTGCTTTTGGGGTTGCTTTTTACCGACTTCAAGAAAGAAGGTTCAGAGATCGATACATTTTTTTTTATATAATGAGATTTTCTAGAGTATTGTTATTCTCGTAAATTTTAAACCGACTTCAAAGCAGAGGCTTTCAATTCGACTGTTTGTTAATTCAGAACTTTCGACTGGGTGAACCGATAATTGATGATACTCACATAAATTGATAGCTCGTGCTTTCTCTCGTCTCTTCTGCTCTTTCCATTTTAATTTTGTTTCGTTCTGACAATTTGAATGCGGTTTAGTTTTTTGTTAAAACATTTGAATTGGAGTAAAGGCGTAATGGAGTATGGCTTTGAGATATTTATAAGGACAAACAGACTTATATTGATTGAAATAACATAATATCAATCAGCCAGGTTTATCATTTATAATCTATATCCATAAATAATCCTATATTTACTCTCACTAACGTTGAGTTTTATCAAACTTAATCTAGCATTAAAGTTGATCAATACGTTATCTTTTGATATCAATGCCCTCTACTATCTTATACATTAGTCTCTATGTATATACAATTCTTGTATTATAATGTTAGTTACGATACCCCTCCGAAACGACTGAACCGATTCTCATTAAATTTTGCCAATTGGGTAGATCTGAAAATCGGCCAATATCTATTTTTCATACCCCTTAAGTGATTAGAGTAAGGCAGAACAATGTTTTCCGGGACAGCTACTATCTATATAACTAGCTTCAGACCACAGTTTCACTCGTATACGAAGTATATTCGGTATAAGTAATCTATAGTAATATTATAAAGCTGAAGAGTTTGTTTGTTTGAACGCGTTTATCTCAGGAACTACTTACTTTGAAAAATTATTTTGGTGCTAAATAGCCCATTTATCAATTAGGCTACCTGCTATATATCATCACGCTAAGACCAACAGGAGCACAGCAATGCGGGTAAAACCGCGGGGCACTTCTAGTTAAGACTATAAACTTAGGCCTAGAAGAGATTGCTTCTTAGTAATAAGGCCGCCTTCTGTATGTTTTAGTACTAGTTTTTTTATACATTTTATTGTTATGTTGGCACAATAAAATGTTTAAAATAAATAAACAATCAGCTTCTAGTCAAAAATTTTCCATTCTGAAGAGGTATTTATTAGAAAAACATATTCGAAACAGATAAAAACATAAATAAATGTATGAAACTAGTGTAAAATTCGCATATACATAACAAAGTTATTCCCAACCGAGTCAGAAAAAATTAAAAGTCATGTTTCACACAGGCTAATTGCATGCATACGGTAGTTTTTACAAAAAATAACTAAACTACAAAATATTGTTAAAACCAGTAACATAAAACTCGAAAAAAGCTCAAGCGATATTTCAACCAGAAAGTAACAAATAATATCAGTAGATAGTCTACTAATATTATAAATGCGAAAGTAACACTGTCTGTCTGTTACTCAATCACGCCTAAACTACTGAACTAATATGCATGAAATTTTGTATGGAGATATTTTGATACCTGAGAAAGGACATAGTAGGCTACCTTTTATTGCGAAATATGTACCACGGGCGAAGCCGGGGAGGACCGATAGTAACATATAAAAATGAAACCCGTTTCGCGCGTCACGTCATCACGTGTGAACAGGTGGACCGATTTCGATAATTCTTTTTTATTATATTCCTTGAAGTACGAGGATGGTTCTTATGCAGAGAAAACGTAAATAAGTACCACGGGCGAAGCCGGGGCGGACCGCTAGTTTTTTATATTATTATAGTTTTTCTTGTGTTTGATTTTAGCGGTTTCAGACATTTTGACGGATTTTTATTACAACTCATTCGCGATTACAATTCACATTTACTAATAAATTCGAAGGTTTTTCTGTTTTCGGTTAAAACGTATTTGTATATTAAAGTGAAACTTCTTTAGGCGTTTCAAGGTCATGGCAATACGTCATGGAGTAAAGCGACGATTTTGATCTTTGAATCTTGCCAAAGAAGTTTTATTTCTGACACGTGTGCTCGGCACGTCATCACGAAAACGGGAGAATGGGAGTGATAGTTTCTTTAAATACCAACCTTTTAAAAACTATTTCTCAAATCTCGATCGATCTCGATTTGGAATGTTTTTCAACTTCCTGTGTATGTTTGTTACTCTTTCACGCAAATACTACTGAACCGATTACAATGAAATTTAGCACACATATAGAGGATAACTTGGATTAACACATAGGATAGGTTTTATCCCGGAAATCCCATGGGAACGGGAACTATGCGGGTTTTGGTTTGAAAACGCGGGCGATACCGCGGGCGGAAAGCTAGTCCTATAGTATAAGTTTCCGTGTTCTAGGGATTCTTAATGGAGAAAGAATACATTTCTAAACGTAGTATAAAAGTCTATTAATACTCAATGGCTTTAAACACGCTTTTATTAGCTTCACCTGTATGTTTGTATGTAACCGACTCCTTTAGACTCCTTTAGACTCGATTTTGACCTACTTTAAACGGACAGATTTAATTCAAACTTTGTACACTTATCAAGGATCGACAATGCAATAATTACATAAGTTTGGTGGGGTTTATAGCTTTTTTAATTATTATTGCTCGTGTATTTTTTTTGTTACATTGCAACTTGCAAGTACTAAATATGACATTAGAGAAAATGTTTTTTCATCATTCCGTCAAAACATATTATTGTAGGAGTGTATGTTTTATTGTTTTATTGAATCACATTTTTATTTAAAACTCAGTCCACCCCGGCTTCGCCCGTGGTACATATTTCGCAATAAAAGGTAGCCTATGTCCTTTCTCGGGTATCAAAATAATTCGGGTCATTTGTAACAGGATGGCGGTTCTACAGGGGTCTTAGTACGCAATGACAATAAGAAAAATGATGGTCAGATCGCTGATACCGGATACCTTAAGATACTATAACGTTTTATATTAGAGTATCTTAAGATAAAATATTATATTATCTTCACCGTGTGTGACGCGCTTTAGGCTTGCCTGGTACCGATCACTACCTAGCGATAAGGCCTTGTATTGCTGTTTTTTTTTATGTATCTATGTAACACAATAAATAATTTTCATTTTTACTTTTACTTTCGACAAAGTTCTAAATAATGCCTCAATTTTCTTCACAGGCATACATTTCTTTTTCAATAATTAATCGTTCTCTATTTAATATAATCCATATCCAATAACAAATAATATTGAAAATTGAATTCTATTATAATTATATTCGATTCAATTTCACTTGTAATTCGACAACATCATCAACAACATCAACATCAGCTGTTAGATTTTAAAATATAAAATTATTTAAAACTAATTGTATATAGTGCTTAAATAGAAAATATTATTAATTATTAACCATTACATTGATGTACAAGTGAAAATTATTGTGAAACACACCTTCTATGGGATCTACGCAACGTTTAACTTTTTAACGCGGAGGTCAACGTGTCAACGGTTATCCCAATTCAAATATCTTCGATAAACCAGGGGAGTACTAGTTTTATAATTTCATATTTAATTATAAACAACACCTATATTCATTTGTATTACCAACACCGCTCATATTTAATGAGCTACGTCACAATAAATACATTGGCACAAAAGTTACCGTCTCACTTTGCTTGACAAGTTGGAAGCAATTTAGAAGACAAAAACTTATCGCCCCAGACAATATTATTCTTTACTCTTTACTACATCATACCGTTAATCACTTATCAACATTCAGTACTACCATAATAGTATTCAAATATAATTATCTCATACATTTTCTTTCATCTGTTTCAGCAACTACAAAATACAATATGCTGACCCGCAAGGCAGTAGCTAAGGACATGGAGAATAAATTAAAAGCTACACTCCATGATTTGAAAACATCACAATCTTTATGTGAAAAACTCATACAAGAGCGGGATGAAAGTGAATTAGAGATTCAAGAAGTAATTAAAAAGAACTCTCTTCTAAAGGCCGAGCTGGCAGAACTACACATGAAATACATTTATAGTGAAGACAAGTGCAAAGCCCTCCAAGACATTGTGGACAGCTTCCAGCAGTGCTCTAGTGACCATGAGATGGCTCTTGGATGTAGCCTGTAGTTGGAATGTAGCCTAATGGAAGTGCAAGAGGACAATCCCAAGCGGCAATGCAACACACCAAGTAGTCTTCATGATGAATTAGTTGAATGTGGACAGTTAAGTGGCTCTGTAAACTTTAAAAAAATCAATTTCTCTTCACATAAGAAGTTGAAAAAATACCTTAGATTAAGTAAGTTTATCAAGCGTACCCAATCAATTGTTAGAAAGAGTTCTTTTAAAAATGTAGTTCAATTAGAGAAAGTCAATAAAAATCTGGTTCAAGAGTTAGACAAATATCATAGGGATCTAGAATATTATAAAATCTTGTATGATGTAGAAACAAATGAATTAAAGGAGAAGATAGACTCTTTAAGTCAAATGTTAAATGATGTCAACCAGAAGTATTCTGCTGCCCAAATGCAAATAAACGAGCATATACAACAGGCAGATGACTTAATTAAGTTGAGTAATGAAAATATGGATCGCTTTGAGTCGCTGACCAATAAATATGTATGTCAGTGTTCAAAAAGTGACAATGAGCAAACGTCGCCCCATAAGCTTGACTGCACAGACATACATAGTGTTAAACCCGTGACAACAATTTCAACTAGTAAAACTAAACACCTTTCCGAGCAGGAAATTATTGTGTTGTCAGATAGTATTGGTCAGGGTTTTGGCGCTATGCTCAACAATTTAGGGCTTAAAGTCACTAATATTTGCACTCCTAACAGTTCATTTAATTATATAATCAAATCACTTGATCATTTTAGCTTTAATAAGAATAATATTGTAATTATACTATATGGAGATAGTTTAAATATAAAAAATAAGGATATTGATGTAGGATTTCAAAAAATGTTGGAAATTAGTAGTCAGACTAAATGTAAATTTATGTTGTGTACATTGCCGTACCTACCTGGTTTGACACAAGAACAAAATAGATTAATTCATAATATGAATTTAAAATTGTACAATGTAACAAATCATCATCGTGATGCATTTCTTTACTTTGACATTAATTTGTGTATTAAATCTTTTACTTTGACAAAGAATACAGTGTATCTGCCATCTAGATATAAGCGAGAACTTGCTATGTTAATAGCATATAATATTAACCAGTCTGGTACATGTTTGTTATCAGACCCTGGATCTACTATAATTTTATGTAGTAGTAATAATAATTATATACACCAACCTTGTGTTGACAGAAAATCTAGCCCTAAGCTAGATTTAAACTAGTATATAAGACAACAGCTAAGCAGACTTTTTCTATTGTACATCAAAACATTCAAGGCTTGGCTAGCAAATTATTAGAAATAGAATTATTTTTAAATCATAATAGAATTAAGGTTTTTTGTGTAACAGAACATTGGCTTAAACAATGTCAGTTGGTAATAAATATTGATAATTATACATTAAAAAGTATATACTTCAGGACATATGCTATTCATGGAGGTTTTCTTATTTTTGTACACAATAGTGTAAAATGTAAAGAACGAACTGACATTGTTAGTCTTTCTGTAGAACGGACCATTGAACTGTCCTGTGTTGAACTGGAGCGTTACATTATTGTTTGCGTTTATAGACCCCCTTCCAGTGACTATAATATGTTTGAGACAGTCATGGAAGAAATATTAAAGCGTTTAAGTAGGAGTAAAAAAAAAGTTATAGTATGTGGTGATTTTAATATTGATATACTTTTACAAACACAAACGGCTACACGAATTGTTAATTTGTTTCAGTCATTTAATCTGTATAAACTTTTTAATGAACCCACACGAATTACACCTACTTCTGCAACCTGTATTGATAATATATACTGCGACTGCTTCTGTTTAGAGAAAAATATTCTCAATACACTCACTTCGGATCACTGTGGCCAGAAAGTAGTTTTTGAATGGGATTGCTTACCTGAATTTAAAAGAATTAATGTTAGGCCTATAAGTAAAAAAGGCATTAATAAATTTAGAGATAATATTAATAAAAACCTGCCCGTACTGAATGATCAATCCTGTAATAATAATCCTTGTGAAATGTTTAAAAATCTTTTCAATTTAGTTCATAATGAATTTGAAAAAATATTTAAAGTTAAATCTTTAAATATTACCAAGGATTTACCATTTAGTAAATGGGCGACACCTAGCATACATAGGTGTAGGATCGTTCTTTATGAGTTATATGGTATGAAGCAATATAATAAAGACCCATCTTTTCTTAGTTATGTTAGAAATTACTCAAAAACTTTTAAAATTGTTTGTTTTACTGCGAAGCGATTGTATATCAGAGATAAAATACGCGAATCGGATAATAAAGTTAAAACAGTTTGGTCTATTATTAATGGTGAAATGGGTAAAAGCAAATCAAGTAATACTATAAAACTTGTAAATAATGACAGGGTTATTGACAAAAGTGCTGATGTTGCTCTTGCTTTTGAAGAATTCTTCAGTAGTGTCCCTGTTACTATTACTAATAGTTTAAATTCGTCTTCAGCACTTGCAGAAACCTTTTTGAGGGACCATGTTGCGGGGTGCAGTACATTATTTGAATTACGACACGTAACTGCTAGTGATATTGTTACTGCCTTTAAGACGCTTAATCTAAAAAATACTTGTGATCTTTGGGGAATGTCCGTAAATTTAGTTAATAATATCATAGAAAATATTGCGAAAAATTTAGCTTTTATATTTAATAAGTGTTGTGACTATGGTACATTTCCTAATTTACTAAAGCTTAGTAAAGTTATACCTCTATTTAAGAAGGGCGATCAAGAAGACTGTAACAATTATAGACCTATCTCTATTTTACCAACATTAAGTAAGGTATTCGAGAAGTTAATATTAAACCAACTGAGTAGTCATTTTGCATCTAATGATTTACTGCACACCAAACAGTTTGGTTTCACAAAGGGGCGCTCAACCACAGATGCTGGGGTTGCACTTCTAACACATATATATAAAGCATGGGAAAACTCAAAAAATGCTCTGGGGATATTTTGTGACCTCTCCAAGGCATTTGACTGCGTTGAACATTGTACTTTGTTACGTAAACTTAATCACTATGGAATTAAAGGAAAAGCACAGAACCTCATAGCGTCATACCTGCATGATAGGATACAGACTGTAGTTGTTAATGGAGAACGTTCTAGCGGTGCGTCAATTAACATTGGTGTTCCACAGGGGTCAATTTTAGGTCCCTTCTTGTTCTTGGTATATATCAATGATCTTCCCTATTATTTGCAGGATAGGTGTGAAATAGTTCTGTTTGCAGATGATACCTCATTAATTTTTAATGTGGATAGGCATGACCCAAATGTTGACGAAGTGAACAGTGCTCTTTTACACATATCTGAATGGTTTAATGCCAATAATTTATTATTAAATGCCAAAAAAACCACTTGTGTTGAATTTCTACTTCCTAACGTAAAAAAGTTGAACAGAGATATTACCTTGAACGGGGAGGTATTGCATCCTACTGAGTCTACTGTATTTCTAGGGTTAACATTGGACGAGAAACTACAGTGGGGAGCCCATGTCAACACCGCTGCAGGTAAGCTCAGTTCAGCTGCATATGCAGTCCGAAAAATAAGGCAACTCACCGATGAAGATACGGCTAGACTGGTTTATTTCAGCTACTTTCATAGCATTATGTCCTATGGAATTCTACTGTGGGGCAGGGCTGCAGATATAGAAACTATATTTATCTTACAGAAAAGAGCCATTCGCTCTATATATAATTTACGTGCTCGGGATTCACTAAGAGATCATTTTAAGAATACTGGTATCCTTACTGTACCATCACAGTATATATTTAATAATATTTTGCATGTACACAAAAGCTCCGACTTACACACAAGAGTAGGAGATAGACACGATTATGGCACAAGGAACAGGAATAGAATTGAAATGCCATTTTTCCGATTAGCTAAAGTTAAAAATTCATTTATGGGTCAAGGTATACGCTTTTACAATAGAATTCCTCACAATATTAAAGAGTTTAGTAGTTCTAAATTTAAAACTTATATAAAAAATGTATTAGTTCAGAGAGCGTACTACAGTATTCAGGAATATATGGACGATAAAAACCCATGGAGGGTTGTCGCGTAAAAACCACAAGACAGTTCATTGGCATATTATGTAGTTAGATATAAGTTTCATATATTGTAATATTTACATGATTTTAAAAGAGCAACTATGGAGTTTCTTGCCGATTCTTCTCCATAGATCACTGCTTTCCGAATCGGTGGTAAATGTTAAAATAATTATGTAATGACGATTCGAAAGTGCTACTAAATAGTAGTCTAATTGAATAAATGAATGTTTGAGTTTGAACATGTCGGCCAATAATTGGTTCTGAATTATTTAACAACTATCGATCGAATAATGAGTAATTTGTAAATAATAGTTTCCATATCAAGAAATTAGTTGTTTTCAACCGACTTCATAAAAAGGAGGATTTTAATTTGATGTTTTAGATTTGTTAGCACAGAACTTTTGGCTGAGTGAACCGACTTTGATTATTCTATTTTTTGATAAAAACTTATATTTGTCATTATTTTAACCGACTTCTAAAAGGGAGGTTGGGTATAAATCTATCTAACACATGTTTCCATAGGCATATTTATTCTAGATTAGCTCTGTCCCGCGGTTTTTCCCGCATTGCTCCGCTCCTATTGGTCTTGGTATGTATATATATATAAATATATATAGCATATTCGGTAAATGGACATTCCAACAATGAAATAATGTTTCAAATCGGACCCGTTGTTCCTGAGATTATTGGTTCAAATATTCTCTTCTATTTTATATTATCTATACTCAATAGTGATACTAATATAATAAAGCTGAAGAGATTGTCTGTTTGAACACGCCAATCTCAGGAACTACTGGTCCGATTTGAAAAATGATTTCGGTGTTAGATACCCAATTTATCGAGGAAGGCTATAGGCTATATTATCACGCTAAGACCAACAGGAGCTTAGCACTGCGGGTAAAACCGCAGGGCGCAGCTAGTGTTAGTATACAGAACCAGGCAAATAATATTACCGACCAATAACGTGTTTCAAAGCGTCAGTAACAAGGTTACCTTGCTATAATACGCCGTAAAAGCACTTAAACGAAGCCATCCATTATGGGTATTATGATGGACATACACATGAAATATTGTTACGTATATTGAGATTGTGATCTTGTTTTTTAAATTCTTGTGTTGGTGGAAACGTCAATGTTTAATTTTGTTGAAATTCATGTTCGATACGCGATAACGGGTAAACTAGTGAACACATTTGATGAAAATATTTAACTTGAAGAGATCGAAAAAGAAAAAAATTTAAAATCTTTTATAGGAATATATGCAAATATAGGTACTTACAAATATACTAGCTCGAATATAAAGATAAAATAGTAGTCCTCGTTAAAAATAGATATCTATAACGAAATCACAAAAAATTCAAGCCGAAGCCAGAGCGCGAAGCTTGCTTAAACAGCCTCAAATTCATTCAACAAACAGACATTTCGAAACTTTACCAAGTATAATATATAATTAGTATGAAAATTATTTCTGACTCAGAAGCTTGTAAGCTGTCGAGTTATTTGAATAAGTCCACTTTTTGCTCTCAAACGAATATTTTGCGGTATTCATGTTGCTGTTGATTCGTGGAATCTGTATTTTTTATAAGTGTCTACCTACAGATTTTTTTTTTGTATAGACGTTAGCGAAATTGTATAAAGAAATTGTCTTCGTTACCCGTGACATTTTTCCGTTACGGGCCATCTGTTTCTTATCCTTGCCATGCGTGATTCGACGTATTTCCGTAAAGTTGCTTATAATAAATTATTGTTTTAAAAATAAGGTCATAAAGAAGTTTCACTTCTTACGTGTATACACTAGTACACGCACACATTTTTTTTACAGTTGTGAATAAGTTTATTTTTAAGACGTTTAAAGATGTACTAGATCGATGAGGCAGCATAGAAAAAAATATTCGCTTCATTTTATCATAATATTTATTTATTTATTTAAACAATTAGATTACACAGATCCATTTATGTTAGTACGAGACTTAATAACTAATGTTAGTAAATATTAAAAATATACTCATTATTATCAGTTGATGAGGCACTCTATGCGTAAACTTGTCTCTTTGAATGGACAAGTTCACGCACAAAGTGTCCCATGAAAGATGACATGTATCGCTCCGAAATGATCATCATGAGACTGTTGCGACTGCGCCGCACTCTATCTAAAGTAGACGCTGTTTTTCTGCGTATAATCGCCCAGAAGTCGTCAGTATGCGCATTAGCAAGTAGTAGCGAGGCAGTCCCAACAGCATTCTAAACGCATTGTTATACATGACACGCAAGGCATTAAGCGATCTATCAGTATAGTCAAACCATAGACTACCCGTGTAGAAATTTTGACAGTAGGCTTTAAAAAGCGTGATTTTCACTGGATTACTACAACGGGCAAATCTACGGGCCAACATATTACTTCGGATCGCCAATGCCCTACGCTCACGCTCTATATCTACATTATCCTTGAGGTCATCAGTAAGCATGTGTCCGAGATACTTAAACTCTTTAACTCTTTCAACTGTTATAGCGTAAAGAGATATATCAGACGTACATTTCCTATGCTTACCAACGTCCCCAAAAACAATGCATTTACATTTACTAGGGGTCCTATCCGGCTTCACCCGTGGTATATGTTTACGTTTTCTCTCCATAAGAACCATCCTCGTACTTCAGGAATATTATAAAATACAATAAAATTGATTATTTATAAAGAGTACACTATAAATATAAAAAAGAAATAAAATAAAACAGTTGGAAAAGTAAAGAAAGCGGTACCGTAATAATTGAGCTATTTTTCTTGTGGCCCCACCTAGATGTGAAACTGCGCAGGTTTAAGGGACTGACTACCAACTTATTTTTTTAAACCTTGGCTTATAGTATCTATAAAGAATCGAGTTTATAATGGTGAATTTTGAGTACACTATAAATATAAAAAAAAAATAATAAAATAAAGAATATAATATATAGATATACTAAAATTATGGAGAACAGTCGATATTTTTTTTTTTGTTTATTTAATAACAATTAAACCACATCGAATCAGACCCTGAAAAATGAAAGGGTTCTATTCCTGAGCATACTCAAGCGTAAGAGAAAAAAAAAGACTCGATTAGTAAAGTATTTCGGTCGCTATCGTGTTAACAAGAAAATCCTCCGCACATACAGACACACGGACGTCCAAGACAGAACTTTTTTAAACTGTTTTTTAACTAGTTTAAATAACAAAAATGACATCAAAAATATCATGAATGTTAAAAATAGTGTTTTTTCTTAATATATGTGTGTATGTATTATCTTACAAGTGCAATGTATGATATATAAAGACATTTTAAGTTTGAAAAATCAGATGTTTTGCGCGAAGTGACAGTAGTACCCACCTCAACGCTTCGCTTATGAGGCGTGCAAAAAAACAATTAACGAACCAACTTTTGCGCTTACGCATTAGGTGATTCATTTTTATTATAAAGATTATCTAGAGAGGCGACAAAAAATTTCACATATATAGATTTATATATTTTTATTCCATCTATACTTATATTAAAAAGCTGAACAGTTTATTTGTTTGTTTGTTTGGACGCGCTAATCTCAGGAACTACTAGTCCGACTTCAAAAATTCTTTCGGTGTTAGCCCATTTATCGAGGAAGTTTATAGGCTATATAATATTATTATCATCACTCTAAGACCAACAGGAGCGGAGCAATGCGGGTGAAACCGCGGAACACAGCTAGTTATGTATAAAAAGGTAATACTTAATTGTTATTAAAAGTATCTCTAATATTTTTTTTTACAAAATAATAAATAACAACATCAATTAATCGCTGAAGCCAAAAGTTTCGACTTATCTTCGGATGATCTCAATTTATTAATGAACAGCTTAACATTAATAAGTCCTTGGAACAAGATATGGTAATTTAGAATTATATTATATTGGAAGGATGCCGTTGTCTCCTTCCTTGGTAAATACCTAAAGGAAGAATGACAAGTTGTGTTAAAAGTATCTTTTAATTTTGATTTTAAATGTTCAGTTAAAAAGACGGTGTATAATAGATTAACTAATTAATTGCTCTTAATATAAATTAAAATAACTTACTGCTATTTCACGTGTGAAGTGTTTATCTAAAGAACACACGTAAGTATTTTGATTTATCACTACGTTGTATATATAAAACAAGGTGGCTTTTGCGGCCGGTACCTATGTATCCTTATTTTTTTTAAACTACGCCTACCTTTTATTTTCATGGTTTTTTTAATAGATGAAATAATAAATTAGTATTCATTTGTTAAAATTTCTACAAAGCAAGCGAATCCGCGCGCAAAAATCTAAAGTATTATTATGCTTGCTCCGATTCCGCTTGGGTACACTTTTCTAGGTTTCTCAAATCTTTTACAGTTATTATCCCAATCCAGGTGGAGACGAATAAAACATAAAAAAAACTCAAAACTCATTAAAATTCATTCAGCCAGTTTTGTGTTTTTATACAATAGGTATATAATATACTAGCATTCTAAACCGCGGCTTCGCCCGCGTTTTTAAAGAAAAACCCCCATAGTTCCCGTTCCCGTGGGATTTCCGGGATAAAACTTATCCTATGTGTTAATCCAAGTTACCACTATATGTCTGCTTAATTTCATTGTAATCGGCTCAGTAGTATTTGCGTGAAAGTGTAACAAACACACACACACATCCTCACAAACTTTCGCATTTATAATATTAGTAGGATTTATAATATACCTAAATTTAAACTGGGACATAAACAAAACAGCACTTGAAACATATTCAGAAGTTGTGAAACTAGCTAATATTAATAGCGATATATTATAAATTTAAATGAACAAAAACAAAACGAGTCTCTTAGAAAATTGAGTTTAATTCAAAAGTTCCCAAAACTATAAACAATAGTCACTACGTATAAAACAAAGTCGCTTTCTGCCGTGTATGTCTGTATGCTTTGACCTTTAAAATTACGCAACAGATTTTGATAGAGTTTTTAATAAATAAAGTGGTTCTCGAAAAAGGTTCAAATGTATTTTTTATTAGGTTTTAGACGAAGCGGGTAAAGCCCGTAAAAGCTAGTTGTATTATAAAATAACAGGTTTCAACAAATTACCTGTAGCATGATTGATGACGTACTTTCCACATTGTGTTAAAATAATAACTTTTTCATCTTATGTAACGATTTTGTAACCTCTTTTAATTTGTTTTTCATTGTAGGATAAAAATAATAAGGAATACTATTTACCGACATCACATACATATTGGTTCATGCATTTAGCTACAGTGAAATAACGAAACATACATGCATGATTTCAGAAAACGTTTTTACTTGGAACATTTCCTTGTATATGAATAGTTTTTACATATTTCTCTTTATCTAAGAAAATGTTATTCGTGTAACAATAAAGCATAATGTACTGTTGGAAGAGCGAGATATTCTAACACAAGCATTTAAGGCCGTGTACGCGGTCCGTGCGCTGTTTGGCTCAAATATGTGATTTTTCAAACCAGATTGTCCATCAACCACTTATCTTACAAACATATGAATTAGTAATAATTTTAGGAAATTTTATTGTCTATATAGTTAGTTAAGAGTTTTTTTCAATTAATACAGTATTTGTGAATACCATCAAGATAACTGAGCCGATGATTACTTGATTTCACTTTTAGTGTCAATTTCGAAGCTAAAAATATCTGAAATTGCTGACAGATCTAACACACATTTTTTTTAACTAACTGCAAAAATCCTTATTAAAATAGTTAAAAGATTTTTTTATTTTGGACTCCTAACTTACGAAAATAAAACCCGAACAATGTGAATTTTTTTAGAAATTATAGTCGACAAAATGATTATTTTCACCATGATATTTGACTTAGTTGAATATAATTTATACATATTGCAATAAAAGAACGTCTTACTTATAAGATAAAATTTAAAAAATCAACTAAGGTACCTCTATTATTTTTCTACAATTTTTTTTAAAGTACTATAAAACACTGCGCGTGACCCGATTAAAATCAGTCGGCAGCGAGCCTTTCCAGAGAGAGGACATGTTGCTCGGCGCTCTCCTGTGGACCTATGCTGTTCATAGTAAAAGGATAGCGCAAGCCGCGATCTATCGTAATAGATCGTGGAGATTTTGACTTGCGTTAAATTGAATAAGCCCTCTTAAATGCATAAAAGGATGTCTCAATGACTGTAAAAATGTAATCATATTTGTGACAGTATAAATATTTTTGATTTTGATTTTAATTTTGATTTTGATTTCCAATATTTTTTTTTCACTCAAACATTGTGATTAAAACGGGAAAAAATCACGCTTTAAACTCATTCCAGAAGTAATTTCAATACGTTATCTAGGTCGATAGCATCAAAGGTATAAAATAAACAACTAAGTGTAAACTTAAAATTACTTAAAATTCACTTGAAATTTTAGCGTAGAACCAATCTAACTTGGCCAAGTTATCTCCTTGGGGGCTCTGATGTAACTTAGGTAACTTGTATATAAGCTATTTATTGCATGGACATATATAGACTTAGGGTGCTTTTGCACCAGTGATGTTCTATTGAAAGAAAGAAAGAAAATACATTTAATCACAAATACAACATTTTAGCTTACAATTCTAATACATTTTAAGAACAATAGAAAATAAAAAATAAATATTACATCAGATATATTCTAGTATTTGGTCAGTATTTGTGATAAGGTGGACTACTCAGCATTTGACTCTCCGTATTAGTGGAGAGGCGCCGGTTTTCAGTAGTCGACTTGCTACGCTTGGAGCACCAGAACGGTTTTTTGGGTGGTAAAATAAATAGCATAAACGCATATTATAATTTTGAGATAGGTGAATAAAAGATAAGTAAGATAGTTATAATTAAAATAAATACTGCTGTGGATGCGTTTGATATTCACTAATCATATTCATTGATGCATAATATATAGCTTAACACTGAAACTAAAATACGTTTTGTAGTGAAACTTCTTTAGGCGCGTTGAGAGTAAAATTTCAAGGTCGGATCTTGGCAATACTGTCAAGTCATGGAGTAAAGCGCGTCATACATGGTGAAGATACTATAATATTTTATGTTAAGATTCTCTAATATAAATTTGTAACAGGATGGCGGTTCTACAGGGGTCTTAGTACGCAATGACAAAAAGAAAAATGATGGTCAGCACGCTGATACCGGATACCTCAAGATACTGTAATATTAATTTATATTAGAGAATCTTAACATAAAATATTATAGTATCTTCACCGTGTGTGACGCGCTTTAGGAAACGATTTTGGTATCTATATTTAGTGCTACGCTACGTGTGGTTAACAAAAGCATCACAGCAGCGTATCATATCAAATCTCTGGTGGAAAAGCACCCTTAAGCACTTTTGGTGGTTACAAGTTATATATGTTGCAATTTTATTGCAGTTTTATGAGCTTTTAATAGGAAGTAGGAAGGAGTATGTTCCCTATTGGGGTATGGGGCTAGTGTTATACATCTGTTTCAATGTTATTTTGCTCTTGTTTAACGTTGTTTAATTTTATCTTATAGGCTATAGATAGACGATACGTATATTACTTTTTACTTATTACTAGCTGTAAGAACCAAAAACAAACATAGGTAATATTTAGTCAAATTTAAAATAATTACTTATGTATACCTAGGTACTACTTACCTAGGTAGTAAGTATTTCGTATAATATAGTAATTTTTAGTATATTTTATGCGCTACTCGTAATTTCCTTATAAAACTGCTGCGTGTGCAACTGTGCCCCGTGGATTTACCCGCATGCCTTCAGTCATGATGTTCTTAGCGTGATGAGCCTATAGCCTTTCTCGAAAAATGGGCTCGAAAAACACTAAAATAATTTTTCAAATCGGACCAGTAGTTCCTGAGATTAGCGCGTTCAAACAAACAAACTCTCAGCTTTATAATGTTATAATATTTCACAAGACATAGCAGCAAAAACCAAGTAACATAACAAAGCCCAAAAACATTGGTAAAATATTTATTGGGTCCATGGTAAAATATAATCAAATTGAAAATACACAGCTGGACAAGAATCGATATCTCCTCAATAATTCAAGTAATTGACGAAGAATTGCCAGGAACAGTACTTGGTCCAATTTTTCAGTTACACGGCTGAGTGCTTTGATTCCTTTATGAAAAAACTATGAAAGGAAATGCTAGTTTTATAGTTAGGTCATGTACGTCATTCTCTAGATCCAATCCTAGGTACTAATATTATAAATGCGAAAGTTTGTGTGGATGTGTGTGTGTGTTTGTTACTCTTTCACGCAAATACTACTGAGCCAATTACAATGAAATTTGTACACATATAGAGGGTAACTTGGATTAACACATAGGATAGGTTTTATTCCGGAAATCCCACGGGAACGGGAACTAAGCGAGTTTTCTTTGAAATCACGGGTGAAGCCGCGGGTGGAAAGCTAATTAAAAATAATTAACATCGTGATATAACAATACAATTCCATATTTAATTTTACAGCGCGATCTTCATCGTCTTTTTTTTCTTTGATATGGCACTAGATTATCCGTCCTGTCAAAACGTAGCGCGCAATTTGAATTGACATTGCTGGCAAAAATAGATAGAATGTTTTGAGAAATTGTTAAATGCAACAGTGGGGGAAATAGGATCCTAAAAATCTTAATATATATAAATCTCGTGTCACAATGTTTGTCCTCAATGGTCTCCTAAACCACTTACCCGATTATAATAAAATTCGCACACCGTGTGCAGTTCGATCCAACTTGAGAGATAGGATAGTTTTTATGAAAAAAAAACGTAATCATGTAGGTACCACGGGCGAAGCCGGGGCGAAAAGCTAGTATTATTATAAATCTCGCCTTTTACTAAAACATATTTAGATTTATTTTTATTTTATAATTTTTTTTTCATACAATTAGGTCTGAAAGTAGGTTTTTAAATATATTTCATACCGTAAGGTACCAACCTTAAAAAGAAAATTAAAGACACCAGTCTTTGCAGAACATTCGCCGGGTCAGCTAGTACTTATAATAAATTATTTTAAAAACACTAGGTATAAGAATTATTGCTAAAGCGTTTCCCTCAAAGCTCAAATAAAACATTTTACTCGCTCACGTTAGAAAGCTGGTATTTAATAGTTCTGACCCTTGTAAAATTATGTTAAAACACGCGAGTCTTAGCATGGTAGCTAGCTATTACCGAGATGTTTTAGTTTCAGAACGTTTCAAGAGTTTGTATGGATGAAGGTTTTGTATATCGAAGTTTAGCGATCGAGTTTTTAATTTTTTTTTTGGTCAGTGATATAGGTAGGTACTTTTTATATTGAATTTGGTTGCCAGTGTTTGAAAAGTTTAAAAAATTAAATAAAAAAAAAATAATAAGCTTACTTCATCTTCTTGCCATGAAAAGCAAAAAAAAAAAAGCTTACTTCAATTAAGAAGAAATTGCCCGCATTAATAGAAATTCTTGGCCATTCAGTCTTAAAAAAAAAATTCTTTCGAATTTCAAAGTGAAAATATGGTCGCCGTTTGATAACACAGTTGTTTATATTTTACTTTTTTGTTATTTTGTGTTGTACATAAGTGACTTTATTTTTTTGATAGGTAAGTAATTAGTGATAATTTTCAAATTGCATTTTTAAATAAATCAAGTTTAACTTTCAGTTAATTAAATTTAATGGGCGACGATTTTTGATATCTTTGAAAAAGAAGTTTCACTTCTGACACGTGTGTTTTTTTATTTCTTCTAACTTTTATCTTCTACATAACATAATTTAAAACCTCCATTGTTGCGAACGTAGGTAAAAATTCATTTCCTTATAATAAATGAAGCAAATTCGATATAATACAACGCTATAGTACCGTAATATAATATTTTATACGTAATAAGTTGAGAGGAGTGATGAAGTAAAATTCAAATGCAAGAGCGGATACACCAAATTTGCGTATCAAATACAATTACATGAAATTCGGAGAAAATTCAATGAAGCAATATATGGAGGGTGTTAAGTTTGTTAGGTATGGCTTCTTTTTGGGTTCACGCTTATTATGGATGTAATCTATATACATCTTAATCCATACTAATATTATAAATGCGAAAGTAACTCTGTCTGTCTGTCTGTTACTCAATCACGCCTTAACTACTGAACCAATTTGCATGAAATTTGGTATAGAGATATTTTGATACCCGAGAAAGGACATAGGATAGGTTTTATCCCGGAAATCCTACGGGAACGGGGTTTTCTTTAAAAACGCGGGCGAAACCGCGGGCGGAAAGCTAGTATATATATAAATCTCGTGTCACAATGTTTGTCCTCAATGGACTCCTAAACCACTTAACCGATTATAATAAAATTCGCACACCATGTGCAGTTCGATCCAACTTGAGAGATAGGATAGTTTAAATCTCAAATCGTTTTAGAGAAAGCGGGCAAAGCCGCGGGCGGTAAGCTAGTTTATCTATATGTCGCAGTCGGATTGTATAATATATAGCTGTTTTCAAAAATAGGGCCGTTTTGTAATGCGGCGGTTCAACGATTAGCCGTATTGACTACAGCTGCGCTTCGCGGTTTCACCCGCAGTGTTCCGCTCTTGTTGGTATTGGCGTAATGATAAGCCTATAAGCCTTCCTCTTAATATTTGGAGCGTGAACTACAATAGATACCCAAGCCAAATTAAATGAAATGGGTAAGATATACAGGCTTACCTTGGGAGAAGTACTAGTGTCTTGTTATTTAGATTTCTATGGAAGAAGGTGCAGGAGACGAATCCTTAGTACCAGTACCTACCGCGCGGGGTGCAGTAGACGAATCCCTATTTTATAAAGTGCTATTTCTGTGTATGAATTTATTTATTTATTTATTTATTTATCATAGATGCACCAACAATAGCTCAATTTGTAACAATAAATAAGTATTCGTACATAAAATCCTATTCTAAATTGGCTACTAATTATAGGTACATACAGCATTACATAAACATTGGATTGAATTTAGTATTAATCTAAATTATACACAGAAAAAAAAATGTCAGAATTAAATAGAGTAATTAAAAACAATATTGTCAAGAAAAAAAAAACTTAGAGGAATTCAATAACAGTGTCACTTACAGATAATTCCAATAATTTTATTCTTAAAAGACCAAAACGAGTCGTGAAAAATGTCAACATCATTATTTGTATTAATCTTATTGAAAGCACGCATTAGTCTGTTCATGGGGCTATACTTCTTTAAGTTTGTACGAGACGAAGAGGCAGAAAAAGTATTGACTATCGCATAACGTGGGATTGAACGGGGAACAGTTAAATTAATATAAGTTAGAAGATTGGTGTTTAGATTGCCATTTACGATTTTATGCAAAGTATAAAGATCCAAAAGGTGGCGACGATTTTCCAAAGAAACAAGTTTGAAATGCTCTAACCTATCATTATATGGGGCCCTATAGTTGATGTGAGCATCCTTAAAAGCTAAAAATTTTGTGAATGCCTTTTGTACTTTTTCTATTCGTGCAATGTGTCGTTGATAGTGAGGGTTCCATATTGCACTAGCATATTCTAGCACACTGCGGACGAGAGAATTGAATAAAATTACCAAAGGTGCAGTTGTGTGAAAATCCTTAGTATTTCTTTTGATAAAACCTAACATACGCCATGCTTTTGAAATAATATCCTCAAAGTGATGCGAAAAAGTAAGTTTAGAGTCAAAGTATACACCCAAATCGCGAGCAACAGATACTCCCTTTATAGGCTCCATGTTAATGTTATAGACTGAATTTAATTTATTAATTTTTCTAGAGAATTTAATATGTAAACACTTGACAACATTAATTTCCATCCTATTATCAATACACCATTTATGAACAGCATTTATATCTTGTTGAAGTAAAAATGCATCTGCCAAAGTATTTACTGTCCTATACAATTTTAAATCATCTGCAAAGATTGCACATTGACTATATTTTACACAGTCTGAAATATCGTTAATAAAAATCAAGAAAAGGGCCGGGCCTAGATGCGAGCCCTGAGGGACACCAGAAGTTGCTACAAATTCATGGGACGTATAACCCCCCACGGTAACTCTTTGTATTCTATTGTGAAGATAAGAATGAAACCAATCCAAAAGACGCCCGTGGAATCCATAGTTTTTTAATTTATGTAAGAGAGTGAAATGATCCACCCTATCGAAAGCACTACTAAAGTCAGTGTATACAGCATCTACTTCACTACCACTGTCGAGATTATTGCAGATGTAAAAAGTAAAATGCAGCAAGTTTGAGACCGTTGAGCGGTTTTTACAAAAACCGTGTTGAAAATCGTTAATTAGATTATAGAAGTATGGCATAATAGTGGAAAGCACCAAGCGTTCAAATACTTTAGAAAACGTGTTCAATATAGAAATAGGACGGTAATTTTTGGTGTCACTCTTATCTCCTTTTTTGTGAATAGGTATAACATTAGCAAGTTTCCATTGTTTAGGAAAGAGAGAAGAATCAAGAGATTTTTGAAATATAATTTTCAGAGGAAGTGACAGATTTTTGTATGTTCTAGTTATAAACAAGGGTGGTACACCGTCAGGCCCGGCACCTTTACTAGAATCAAGAGATTGGAGTAATTTTGCTATATGGTCTTGACTCAAGGCGATATTGTGGATGAAGAATTGGGGATACTTATCCTCAGTATCAGAAATAAAATTCCTATCACTCTTGGAATAAATCGACTCAAAATGAGAAGCGAATAGTTTGCAAATACCCTGCCCCGTATCAGACGTTACATTGCCTAGTTTCATTTCAGATGGAATATTTGATGAACAACCTTTTCGGTTATTTATGAACGCCCAAAATTTCTTAGGGTTTTGTACAATAGATGACTCGATACTAGAAATGTATTCCTTGTAACGGATCTTAATTAGATCGCTTATTCTTTTGTTTAAGATACCTACCTCTAGTTTGTCCCTCGGATTGTGATATATTTTTAACCTCTTACGAATTTTTTCCTTCTCAGATATTAGTTTCTTAAGGTCAGTTGTATACCAAATTGGGTATTTATTACTTTTAATAATCCGTTTGGGTACATGAACATCAATAATTTCATAGATAATTTTATAAAATTTAGAAACCATGATATTGACATCATCACAAGGCAAAAGTTCCTGTTCCCATTCAACTTTAGATAGTTCAGAGTTTATAACACTGTAATCAGCTTTAAAAAAGTTGTGAACTTCATGCGGTTTATGTCGCAAATAAGTACATTTAATCGAAGCGATTTTTATACAGATTGCAGGGTGGTAAGGATCTAGTTTTGATAAGGGAACAGTAACCCTTGAAACGTTAATGTTACAAAAACGTCCAAAAACTAAGTCTAACGTCCGTTGTTTAAAATTTTTAATACTGTTAAATTGAATAAAATCGTTTTGGGACATAAAGTCAATCAGTGATGTCCCTAAAATATTGGAATAATTACAAGGACGTAATAAGTTATCTTCTAACTCCCAATCAATGAAACCTAAGTTAAAGTCGCCAATTACCAAAACTTCACTAGAATTAGATTGAATTACATTATTGATATTATCTAAAACACAGTTAAAAATAACGGGACACACTGGCGGTGCTACGTAAACCGCGCATATTAAAATATCTTTTACAATACCATCAATATTACACCTAAGAGATACCCAAAGATCTTCGTGGGGACTTTCAAAGTTTCGAAATCGAACAGAATGGATAGATTTGGATACAGCTATAATAAATGAATGAAATGAATTATATAGTCAATTAAAAGTTGTAAAGTGTATCGTGTAAATCAGTGAAAAAAATTAGTTATTATTATAATTTGTGTTTTTTTTAAACACATTTACACGACAACTTAACAAAACGTACACACTTCAGTTTCATATTATATTCTTATATTACTAATTATTAAATTTTAATCGATTCACAGTATCAATTTTTGTAGAAGGTCACATTTACTTTATATTAAAAAGTCAAGAAAAATCTATTATAATATTTGTCCGTTTGTCCCTTTAAACGTCGTGAAGAGGTTTACAATTTCGTTCAACTTTGATGTTAAAAAGCTCACTGAAGGTAAAAGGGTAAATTACGTACTTAATGTCATATTCAGACCGCATCTCTATTTTCTCTAATCAAAGCTTACTAGTGATGTGCCTTTTTATCGATTTAATTTAAGAAAAGGTAAAATATCGATATAACACGTGTGTTTGTAAAACATTAAACGTTACAATTATGAAGCGAATTTGATACTTTTTGTGAGGACATAAAGAGTTAATAGAGCAAAATTAAATACATTATTGATAATGAAAGATAATTAAAAATCTAATCAATTATATTAATTTTCCCTTTATATTTTAACAAAAAAGTTGATATAATATGATGATGATAAAAGTTGATGTATGTTTTTAATATCAATAATCATTTGCTCATCCATAAAAACGAATTCATCGACATTCCTGAAGAATCCTATCCTATATAAATCACTACATAATATTATAAAACAAAGTCGCTTCCTTCAGTCCCGAAGCCGCGGAAAGTTTAAAATATTAAAATTATCGATATAATTCGGAACATCACTAGCAACCCTCACAGGTGAAAGGAGGGCATTGTTTTAACGATTCAGCTGTTTTAGTTTGTTGGCATCTTTGTAAACATACGAGCAGAAATTATTTCATAACACCTAGAATTTTCTTTTAAGCTGTTAACATTTCTAGAGATATTTTAATATCTTATTTTTTATTATTAATTTACGGAATTAATCAACGTAATTAACATCAATTCAAAATTCTCAAAAAGTAAAAGAATGCTCAAAACTCTATAAATGTATAAATACAGCGGCTCAGCAAACAAACAACATTTTTCTAGCAAATCTATGCTGTCTTGTAATATTATGTTTTCAATTTAATATTAACTATTACTGTTTACATAAATTTAGTTAGTGTAAAATACACTACAAATAATGGAAAACTTCTTCAATCCATACTTATATAATATTATAAATGCGAAAGTAACTCTGTCTGTCTGTTACTCAATCACGCCTTAACTACTAAACCAATTTGCATGAAATTTGGTATGGAGATATTTTGATGCCCGAGAAAGGATATAGGCTACTTGTTATCCTGGGAAAATGATGCAATCCCGGAAATCCCTCGGGAACGGGAACTATGCGGTATTTCTTTGACTGCGCGGGCGATGCGGTGGGTGGAAAGCTAGATCATAAATGCGTTGAGTAAAAAATCGCGAAGATTGTATTGCGAATTATAAACTGTATATTTTCATGACATTAATACTTAAATATGGCCGTCGAAGTTTAAGTGAAAAACTAAAGGCATTTTAATGTTATGTATGTTGAACTAGTTATGTTTCGTTCATTAAATATTACTAGCTTTGTCCTTTGGCGTTGCTCAAAATTTTTGAAACTTTTCATTACATTTATAAACCAGCTTATCGCCCGCGGCTTCGCACCCTTGTAATATTAGTTGTGACAATTTCTTTGAAAAAGTTTGAATTAAATCTATCCCTTGAATATAGGTATAGTCTATAATGGCGTCGGTTACATACAAACATATAAATATACAGGTGAAGCATAAACGTGTTAAAAACAAACCATATACCTAATATATAATCTATACTTGAATATACATACATATGAATCATAAAGAGTAAAGTGTTTCAACTAAAACCGCATTGAAATCGGTACATTCGATACGAGTAATTCAATAGAAAATCACACTAAAACCAGTACATCAGTTTCGGAGCTTTAATGCTTCAACATAATATTATAGTGTTTCAATTTAAAACCGCATTGCAATCGGTCCATCCGTTTCGAGTAATTCCATGAAAATCACACTAAAACCAGTACATCCGTTTCGGAGCTTTAATGCTACGACATAATGTACGGCTTTCCGTAGTATAAAAAACATTTAAATGCTTACAGTTTTTAACTTAATTTCAAACAGTTTTATCTTCCTCTTTTAACACGATCATAAAGAGTTGTTAAGTTACTTGAGTTGAAATAAATTAGCATTTCTGAATAAGTAACCCATTCAATGTGGAATGAATCTGTTTTAAGAAATGTTGGAACATTGAATAGGTTTTCTTTTAAAAAGGTAAATATACAGGGTGTCCCACTATTGGTATACTAAGCGCAAAGGGACTTGTAGTTTAACATACACTGATCACGTAAAAAATACTTTAACAACAAAATTACGTCAAAAATTTGTTGTTAAATTTTTCCTGAAAATCCATGTTTCCTTCTATAGCTTCGCGCAGCCGGCATATACCGCTTCTCTAATGTGAGCATTTGTCTATGAAAACATAACACGAGCTGGTGGCAAAGTTGGGCAGGTTGCTTGAAATTCATCTATTTGAAAAAAAATGCGTCTGGAATTTTATAAGTATTTTTTACGTACTCAGCGTATGCAAAACTATAACCTATTTTGAACTCAAACTCAAACATTCATTTATTCAATTAGACTACTATTTAGTAGCACTTTCGAATCGTCATTACATAAGTATTTTTAACATTTACCACCGATTCGGAAAGCAGTATCTATGGAGAAGAACCGGCAAGAAACTCCATAGTTGCTCTTTTAAAATCATGTCAGTATTACATAATATGTAACTTATATCTAACTTATACTTATATTGAGCTTAGTATACCAACAGTGGGACATCCTGTATATGTTATAACATTTTAGCTTTCCGCCCGTTTTGTCTAAACATTCCTCTTGAATCACTCTACGTATTAAAAAACCGCATCAAATCCGTTGCATAGTTTTAAAGATTTAAGCATACAATGATATATAGGGACAGAGATAGATAATGCTATGTTGTTCTGCCTTTATCTTATCATATAAGAGTATGAAGAAATTTATGTTGACCGATTCTCAAAGTTCAAACCTACCGGATATGCACGCAAAATTTCATGATAAACGGTGCAGCCGTTTCTGAGAACAGTAACTATTATTATGACTAGACATCGGATTATATGCACTAACAAAATGCCAAAATATGCATGCAAATATGCACTAAAAAAAGCCGAAATATGCACTAAAAACGGCCGATATGCCTAAAATATGCACAATACAAATTCAAAAAACAGCGAAGTTTTCTTAAAATTAAGTATAGTTTTTGTGGCAATATACAATTAAGCTTTTTTAGCAAATTTTCGAGCGCAAATTTGTGACGTTTTTCACCCGCGAGCCCAGTGTTGCCACCTTTCGGGGTAAATCGAGGCCTTTTTTGGAATTCAACCCGTGTTTTAAGTTTTTAGCCCCAAAAGGGTAATCTAGCCCTATTTTCAATGGCTCAAAATTTACTTAAATGGAGCCCATTTCGTAATTTTTTGCCATTTTACCATGCCAAAGTAGTGTTTGTTTACTCGCTGAGCGTTCTGATTGGCTAATAAAGGTTTGTCAACCAATTAAAACTCCCGCTACTTAACGAAATATGCACGATTGGAGGAAATAGGCTAAAATATGCACTAACGGCGTAATTAGAGAGTTATATGCATTTGCATATGCAAACATGCAAATGCATATAATCCGATGTCTAATTATGACTATGATGTATAGAGATTGACTGACCGGTTGGCTTAGTTGGTAGTGGCCCTGCCTTCCAAGCCAGAGGTCGTGGGTTTGATTCCCACCCGGGGCAAATATATGTGTGATGAACATAGATGTTTGCTCTGTGTCTGGGTGTTAATTATCTATATAAGTATTTATTTAAAATTATATAATATATAATTTTAAATAAATACATATTATGTATTTTATCAGCAATCTAGTTTCCGTAACACAAGCAAAAGCTTAGTATGGGATCAGACCGTGCCGTATGTGAAAAAGTGTCCTGGAATATTTATTTATTTATAGGTTATCCATCTTTTTCTTAATATAATCCACAAACTTATTACACATAAGTTGTTCTGTTTAATTTTCGTCACGGTTCGGAAAAGTTTCAAAGTCGATGCCTTAAGTAATTTCTGTAACATATGATGTAGCGTCAGCATACACGGTCTTTTTATTTTTATTAATTTATTTTTGAGTGAAACTTGAGAGTATAATTTCAAGGTCGCGTCATGGCAATACCATCACGTCATGGAGTAAAGCGACAAATTTGAATCTTACCAAAGAAGTTTCACTTTGACGCGGGTGCTCGGCACACAAATTATTATAAAAACCAATTAGTCGTTTCTAAAAAATGTTGTGTGGTTTTATGAAACCACGGTAAAAGTGAAACTTTTTTTCACACTATAATACGATAATTATCGTACGGTTCCGAACACTGCTTTATACCTACTCGGCAGCCGACCGTCACGCGACATGCGCTACACAGACCAAAAAGTTTGAGACGATGTAATAAAAGTTTCACTTTCAAAACACAATATATTTTCTGCTTATGATATTAGAATAGATGGCCTTCACTATTATTACATTAACAATATATAAAAAAAATATTTGGAAAAATAACCATTTCGTTGCTGACGCTACCGAAGTTACATCAATTCATCATGTTACATTCTATCGACAGGCACACCGTGTGTGCGAAAAATTATGAACATTTCCGTTTATTGCATATACAAATACAATTTAAGACGTGAAATATTTAATACTATAACTGCCACAGATATTATAATATTAGATGTCCGCCCGCGGCTTCGCCCGCGTTTTCAAAGGAAAACCCGCATAGTTCCCGTTCCCAAGGGATTTCCCGGATAAAACCTAACCTACGTGTTAATCCACAATATACATATAACAAAACATATGTGTGCTAAATTCCATTGTAATCGGTTCAGTAGTATTTCAGTGAAAAAGTAACAAAAGCCCTCACAAACTTTCGCATTTATAATATTAGTAGGACTATAGTACTACCTGTTTCGTGTTTCTATCCATAAGAACCTTCTTTGGGGTTTAACCAGTCTTAAAAAATGAGCCATGTCGTTCTTGATTCTTACGCTTAGCAACACATTTGGCGATTCATTTTGATTACAATGAGTTAAATATTAGAGAAACTTTTAAACTACTGTTACTGTTGTCACTGTTGCCGTGCTTACGCTCACGTATATTTAAATTAAAATATTTTTATAAAAAAAGACTACCCACACATACCTATATTCTAAACTAGCGGTCCGCCCCGGCTTCGCCCGTGGTACATATTCACGTTTTCGCTACATAAGAACCATCCTCGAACTTCAAGGAATATTATAAAAAAAAAGAATTAACGAAATCGGTTAAGCCGTTCTCAAGTTAAGCGCTTACCAACACATTTTGGGATTCATTTTTATATTATAGATGTGAAATCATAAAAAATGCCCTATGCCAATATCGTTCTTACAGCCAAACGACAGTACTTATGCATACGACATTTCGCAATAAAAATAATTGTAATAAGCAAAACATCGGCTACGTTTTTCAAATTTCAAGCCCCAAATAATGGAAATAGACAATGAAAGCTTGAAAATATAGGAGGCAAGTTTACCATATACTAGGTTGTCAGAAACTTCGGTACAAAACTGTTTTCTCTAAAATGAAATACAAAATAAATAAAAAAGACGTGTGGCACTCGGGGACTGCCGAGGTAAAACTATTGCATAGCACACTCGATATAGTTCTGTGGCATAGCATGCCTTCAAGCCACACGTCCTTGCCCGTTGGCGTGGGGAGCGTGAGGTTTTTTTTCGTTACGGAATTTCTGGATTCGGTCCCCGCGGTCAAGGCCCGCGGTAGAAGCTATGTAATAGCTTAATAAAAGTGTATTATTTATTTGCTAACACTACATAAGTTACAGCAATTCATCATGCTACATTCCTTTTCGACTTGTCCTACGTAATGATGCCCCCGCATTATGTGTATACGGTAGATATGTGACGTCATAATTTACTAGGGGTTGGGTTTGAATGTATGGTATTTATGACTAGTGCTCGCCCGTGGTATCTCTTGCATTTTAACACGTTTTTATTAACTTCACCTGTACGTTTGACCAACAACGACGAATTCCACTACTGACTTAAAAATACGACAAGTTATTAATAATAATTAGCCATACATACGAAATTTATCTTTCTGTCGCAGTCGGATAAAATAAATGTTATTTCTCTATTTAGGTAGCTTTTTAACCGACTTCAAAAAAAGGAGGAGGTTATCAATTCGGCCGGTATGTTTTTTTTATGTATGTACACCGATTACTCCGAGGTTTCTGAAGCGATTTACGTGATTCTTTTTTTGTTCGATGCGGGATGGTGTCGAATTGGTCCCATAAAAATTTTATTCGGATAGGCCCAGTAGTTTTTATTTTATGGGCATTTTTGTAAATGCAAGTTTGAAATCGGTTGTTTTTAACGCAGTTATCACTTGTCATGTGTATTATTAATTGTACATATATGTACTTTGCACATGCACATGTATGTTTACATATTATAAACATTCATGTACTTTTGTGTATATTTCTTTGGCTCTCTGTAGAGTAAACATCTTGATGAGTTTCAACTCAAGAGGTGTCGTAAGATTCGTCTTAATTGAGTGACGAATTTAAAATTAAATGGTGACTAAATTATGTATTCAGAACTTATCATCTTTCAGTACAGTGATTAACAAAATTAAATAATTTGAAATAATATTAAATTTTGATATAATTATATAATATAGCCTACTAGCTTCCGCCCGCGGCTTCGCCCGCGTTTTCAAAGAAAAACCCGCATATTTCCCGTTCCCGTGAGATTTTCGGGATATTACCTAGCCTATGTGTTAATCCAAGTTACCCTCTATGCTAAATTTCATTGTAATCCATTCAGTAATATTTGCGTGAAAGAGTAACAAACACACACACACACACACACACACACACATTCTCACAAACTATCGCATTTATAATATTAATAGCATAACTCACTCAGGGATCACGTATTAACGAAACGGTGAAAGAAATTTTGAAATAGGTCTAGTAATCCTTGAGATTGGCGCGTTCAAACAAACAAACTCTTCAGTTCCATGTCAAAGGTCGTGTTAAGTTAATACCGTCACGTTATACAGTAAGGCGACGGTTTTGGTATATTTTAATCTTTCCAAAGAAGTTTCACTTCTGACATGTGTGCTCGGCACACACGCTTTTTTTTTCTAGCTTGTGAATTGTGTTTCGTTCATTTTCCTTAAAATATTTTTTTTTCTTTCTATATGAAACACTACTAATCACAGCTAGGGTCCCTTGCCCCAGTATGTTTAGGGTCCCGGGCCCCAACTACGTCACTGGACAGTCCATGACGGGAAGTAGGTCAACGAGAATATAGGTTTGAAGATCATAAAGTACAAACCCTTTGAGCTACATCTTTTTGTGTTGACGAAATTTGAATGAAGTAATTTGCACTTGTGTGATAATAATTTTCAGAATCTTTCCGGGTTTAAAATAATTTTTGTGTGTTATTTTAAAATGTGATTTCGGGACGTTATTTCGAGTTTCGCTTTATAGTGATGTTGTTGAATTTATGCGCATTTAGTGCATAAAAGATTTGGTTGTTAGACCACTATGTATATAAATAAAAAAATGTAACTAACGTCTAACTCTGTTCATTTAATAAAAAAATGTTTCAACAAATAATGGATTGATAAGAGTTTGTTCACACTAATCTCAGGAATATATTAACCGTTTCGTTTCAGTAATGTATCACGGTAATCTTCACTTATAGCTAACTAGTTATGCCCCGCGGTTTTACCCGCAGTGCACCGCTTCTGTTAGTATTAGCGTGATGATAAATAACCTATAGCCTTCCTCGGTAAATGCGCTATCTAACACAGAAAGAATTTTTCAAATCGGAACAGTAGTTCCTGATATTAGCGCGTTCAAACAAACAAATAAACGGTTCAGCTTTATAATATAGAGATTAGTATAGATTTTACGTAGTAGGTACATTTAGTAATCTATGATTGTGTATCATACAAATAATACCTTTAAAAACGTAGGTAAAGACGCAGGAAACAGCTTGTAAATAAAATGTACATGAAACGTTTAGTATAAATAATATTATGCACATAACTATTTGCTACGAAATATATAAGGGATACGGTGCGTTCAGAAAGGTTTTAGGTGAAATATAACAGCTGTACGGCTAGTGATGTGACAGGTTGTATCGATCTATCGATAATTATTTAACAAATCTACGGATCTGGATGAAAATTAGCGCATATAATAGTAGAAAATTTACTTTTAAACTTAAACAAATTTAAAAATAATTGATTAGTTAAGTTTACTATTTATAACACAATTTTAACTTACAATTATAGGTGTAGTGTAAGTCCTTCCCTATTATCGGCTCTTAGACGCACACGACCTCTCACTCCGACCGCCTGCAGCCAACTGAGCTGTGTGAGCGGTGTCACCGTTGCACGTGCGCAAGAGACGACATAATACTTCCCTCTCTTTCACTCACATACACTACATCCCTCCTTTATTTTAGAAATTTTTAATTCTTTTCAATTACCTAATTTTATTAAATAAAATAAAATATTATGTTCCATTCGGGTATGCTAGTCCATACCTAAACACCAGTATCAGTTAGTACACACAACTCAGGGACACGTCCGCCCATACCAGCGATAGAGTAGAATGTGTCACCTGGCCTAGTAATATAATTCTATCTATATGCAACATCTCTCCTTTTCATTTTTTTTTTCAATACGTATATGTATATTCAAATTATAATCATTTTTACAATATATGTATTAAAATCGATATCAATAATTTTTCAAACTCAAACCTTCATTCATCAACCAGACTTCGTCCGGAAACGGTTTAAAATCGTCAGTAGGTATAAGGAAAAAAATATGAATTTACCATTGGTTCGGAAAGCCGTCTCGACAGAGAAGAGCCGACAAGAATATATAGGCATAGTTGCTCCTTCAAAATCATAGAAATGTAACATCTTACATAGGTATTTATAATAACAATAATGGCAATTTATTTAAGTATACGACAATCTATCATGAATAAGTTGTAAACTTATATTTAAGTTTATTAAGTCATTATTTATTTAATAACCAATGGAACGAAATCGTTTTCAGTAACTTACTGTATATGTAAGGTATAATGTTTGAGCAATGTTCCTTCTGTAACTTAACTATACTTTTGACTAAATCCTGTACTGTACCTGTAGGTACTGTAACTTAACCTGTTTTATTTTTTCCTTACATGACTATTGCACTACTTTGTTGATGTGGAACTAACATAGGTTATCATCTGTCTTTTTCCTCACTATTTATCATGACGCACTCCAGGTCATTTAGAAGAGGTGAATGCTGCTTCTTCTGGCGCAAAATTTAATTCACTTTACCTGCACCGGCATCTGCACCATTTAAGTAACCACTGTTTTCCCACATATTAAAATTATTATTAAACAATAGCTGCAAAAGACCTTATAATTGGATTAGTAACAATCTAAGTAAAACTTCGGTACAATTATTACCAAGTAAAATGCCAATAGACTAGGTACATACTTAAATGCTCGGTTATTATCTAATATCTATATTCTGTATATATGTACTTCGTTACTAAAACAATATATGTTCCAATTTTAATTAAATTTCAACATGCCTAATAAAATCGGAATGTATTATAATATGTATATCTGTACCCTAAATAATATAATAAATTTTATACGGCAAAATTTTAACCAAACATATTAATTGGTTCATTATTTATTCTTATTTAAGCAACAACAAGTTATCATAATATGATCCTTAGGCACAGGGAAGATTTGTTTATTTATTTGCTTGTCCGTCTCTCTTTCATATCGCAATAAAGTGATTTATGATATATTTTTGGTGATAGTTTAGAGGCTAGAAAGTGGCAGCCTTTTTTTTTATAGCGCATTAAAAATATATTTTAATTCATACAGAAACATGCATTTATGGTTCGCATTTGAATTCCTAATTTTATAAATTCCGATAGGTCACGCAATATTAAAATGTCACATGTATTACAATGAGGTTCATAATTATCAATTATTTAAATACAAACTTTCGGGTATAAACCACTCTGACAGAATTATAGGCATTGTGGAGCTTGCTCTGCAACAGTACAATATCATAGTAGTTTATTGTGACATTGACTATTGAACCGCTTTTAGCTTCACCTGTATGTTCGTATGACTGTATGCAACCGATTCTTTTCGACTCGCTAATGACCTATCCAAACCGTACAGATTTAACTTCAGTGACAATATTACAACAATTTATTGACAATACAATAATGAATATATTATATCTTAGTAAAGCGTGATTAATTATTACTTTTATTTTATTTTATATTTGTAACCTCAACACGCACGCGGTGTTGTTCATTGTATGGTTATTACATTAATAACACATATTTAAAATTTAATTTTAATGTAACGTACCTAAAACGAATCACAATGTATCATTTTGTTGAAGACATTTTTATTTTTTATTTTATTTGTTACTTATGATGTATACGTAGTATATTATTATTAGTCTGTGCTTATGATAACATTTGTATTTGTATTACTGACAACTTAATAGCCACTTGAAAAAGAAGAAGATAACTTAATGACAATAATTATTGGCTAGACACTTAGATTACTAGACATTAATCACACATTAATGGTCTGAAAATAAGTAGTTAGATACATAATTTTTTTTTAACTGTACAATGTTAACTGTAACAATCAATAATACAAATTTAACTGTACAATCAATAAAAACTTTGTTACCTATAACTATATAAGTATTTGCATAAATTAATTAACTTGAATGTACAAAACAATATTCAATTTTGTATTTCGAAATCAATACCACTACCACTCACTATTGTAGAGATTAATACTTGGAATTTATATTCTGACTAAGGCACGAATGGTGAACTTTTCGCGATAATACATTTTTTTTTTTTTGCTTTGACAAGAAATCTTTAACGTTTTTCTTAATTGAGTGTAGGACATACGTAAGTACTTTATGAATATGAAATCAGACCAGTCTTACAAACCACCATTAAAACTTGGATTTTATATGAATTACTACGTTGTAAATCTTATTAAATACTTAATAACTTTTTAAACTTGTAAATAAGATTATTAGTGTATTGACTTTTATAATACTATTCACGTTGGTGTTTGTGTTGCTGATTTTCTCATCTATAATAAAATTGGTGTTTTAAATTAAAAACAGACGTTATTAATATAGTAATAACTAGATGCACATGGTGTATGATTTTACCATGCACGGTACTTACATATATACCTTGCATATACCAATATTTGCGGTATGATGTGGTATATATGCCATTTTTTATTTTACATTAAATGTTCGTCTTGAATTTCCAGACCTTTATTATTTATCTAAATATTTGAAGTGTATATTTGATGACAGGTTGTTTGTCACTATACACTATCTATTAAAGTAATTTTTATCTACAATAATTAACGATTCATATTTTATGCAAATGTCTATTGTCCAACTATTGTCTTTCACGGTATATTATTGTATAAATTACGTAAAAGTCGTTTTCAACGTTCCAACATATTGTAATGATTGTGTGTTATACCTAACCCCAAACCGGGGTGCTACATTTCCGCTGAGGGAGTAGTGTTATACTACTGCTACGTTCCGTTTAGAAAGCTTCTACATACCTGCAACGTTCCCGCGTAGGGAATTGTCGCGTCCTTGCCACGTTCCGATAAGGAACCTCATACGCTGCTACATACCGCTTAAGACCCATCTCCAGTAGTAGTACGACATTGCTACGATTGCCGCTGAGGAAATCCTTCTACGTCTTGCTTGCTTCGGCTCCTTAATTCCTGTTGAAGGAATTCAGCGACTAACCCTAAAGACACCCTACCACCTGGCCCTCGCAACGAGACGTGCATTCCATCTTACCTATATCGGTAAGAGCCCTACCGGAAGGTTTGGACCTAGGCACACCACGACCCTTATTGTTACTGATAGTTATATTTTTTTTATTTTTTATTAATTAACTAAATTGATTGTCGACTGTATGGTGAGTAGTTCTTATTATTATTATTATTTTTGTTTCCACCTCACCTACAACGCCACATAGTATATACAATAAAAATGAATAGCCAAATATGTTGCTAAGTGTAAAACTCAAACCTCGGCGCGCGGCGTATCGGTAAAGGGCGAAAGAGCATAACGTCTGCCAGGTGGCTAGTTTGAAATAATGAATATTGAGACTACTCTGTATGTCTCTCATTCCATTTATTTTTGTTTTCGAATATTCATTGTTTTATTACCTTACCCTGTTTATGATTATTATATTATCACTTAACCTGTCTAACTTTATAGTTGTCGGTTAAATGTACAATACAGTCGCAGATATTTTAGGTATTGTTATCATTATGATTATTCTTTCGTTGTTTAACAAAATCTGCTATGAAATTGTGAAAATATTAAGTCACTTTTAGATACGAATAATAAAAGCTACTGTAAATATTTTAGCATTCACTGTATGCTCTTAAAAATTGTATTATTCCATTTTTTATTTGGATTGATATCCTAACTAACCGTAAGTATTTTCGAAGATACAATCTATCTTACGAACAATACTTCACTGTGAAATGGTGACGAACTATCACTATTTTTTTTTTACCATTATGACTATTCTTTCTTTGTTAAACAAAATCTGTTAAGTACGAAATTATGAAAATATTAAGTCACTTTTAGATATTATGAATAATAAAAAGTACTGTAAATATTTTAGCATTTACTATTTATACTCTTAAAATTGTATTATTCCATTTTTAATTTGGATAACAATACTAACCGTAAGTATTTTCGAAGATACAATCCATCTTAGAAGAAACACTATGAAATGATGACTAACTATCACATCTTTTTTAAAATCGCGTATTTAAGCGCATGAATTCGCAATATGGGCATCACCCAAAATATAAACATTTTATACGAGCATCACCCGTATCACATCACTACAGGCATCACCTGTATTGTAATTATATTACGACTACCAGGCATCATCTGGTATGAAATTACAAAGTACACACGGGCGTCACCCGATTTTTTTGTTTATGCACTACCAGGCATCATCCTCTGGTATAACATTACAAAATACACACGGGCGTCACCCGATTTTTTGTTTTTGTACTACCAGGCATCATCTGGTATAACATTACAAAATACACACGGGCGTCACCCGATTTTTTGTTTTTGTACTACCAGGCATCATCTGGTATAACATTACAAAATACACACGGGCGTCACCCGATTTTTCTTGACCACCAGGCATTATCTGGTAACATAGTACAAGGTACACACGGGCATCACCCGTTTTTTTCTGTACTACCAGGCATCATCTGGTAGCACATTTCAAAGTACGTACACGGGCGTTACCCTTTTTTTTGTCAGGCTTCATCTTGTAACATTATAGCTTAACAACAACAACTTTAGAAATCCCTTGTCGTGGTCCACATCACCATCGAAACACATACATCAGAACTTCCATAATGTTACTATATTAGCCTGTCCAGGAAACTTACGTTTCTTGCATGATAACCATTAATTACTTCTTTATGCAATAATGAATACCTAATCTTAAATAATACTCATGCAACTTCACATCGAGTAATTAAATAAGATATAAGTGGGTATTTGGTATAATTATATTTTTGTAACCAGACAAATCTATTCTAAGCTGATCGGGAATCGAACCTTCTTAGCTCATTTAATCATGTTTAACCAATCCTCTAAGCAGGTTTTTACATATCAGTATTAATAAATTTATATGTAAACAAATGTCCCAAAATAATAATCTACAGCCTCGACTAAACAAAATATCACATTTAGTCTCGCTTAACGCAGTTACAGTCCTATGCATGACTACGTGAGTACATACTGGACGACGCTAGCTGTATACCCGTACACTGTACAGTGTATTTATCATACAGGCACCATACGCTCGAGCAATAAAGACAGCCCGCGTATGCATTGGTATCAGTGTAGTTATGTATACAAGAAACAATTTACAACACCTACTTTATCCTTCTGGCTACAATTATTTAAGAGGTTTTGCTAAATCTTTATGTAAACGAAACCTTCGTTTTCTACGGCGCGGTGGCCTCTCGAAAGGCACGCACATGTTATTTATCTACTTTGTGCGGGTATTTTTTTTTTATGTAAGCGGCACAAAATATCATAATGAAATAAGTATGTGTGTATATTATTATTAACTTTAATATTCCCTTCGATGTAACTCGACTGTGGATATAATTAGTTCAATAGTTATCACAGCACACCTATTTCCTCCCTTTTTTTTTTTTTGTTTTGTAATTTTTTTATTATCAAAAAAATTACTTACATTTATTCCCAATTTACCTCGTCGCCAAAATGTAGTGTAAGTCCTTCCCTATTATCGGCTCTTAGACGCACACGACCTCTCACTCCGACCGCCTGCAGCCAACTGAGCTGTGTGAGCGGTGTCACCGTTGCACGTGCGCAAGAGACGACATAATACTTCCCTCTCTTTCACTCACATACACTACAATAGGTAAATAAAAGCAATAGATAAATCCTTCGATGGGATCAGCAATATGTAGGTTATTTAATTCGTTCAGGAATCATCCTTTAAAAGTTATTCTTAGAGTTAATATAATAATTAAACTGTATCATAATATTATCTTCGCTGTTTGATTGATGAATGTTCTAATGACATATTTATAAACTTTTTTTATAAGTGGGAAAATCTGATATACCCACGGCTCGGGTAAGTATCCGTGGGTTATGTAAACCAGAAATACAATTTAGCGTTTATCGATATCGATAAATTACTTCCTATCACTACAACTCCAGAGCTCCGGTGATTTAAAGATTGCCTTACGTTATTTTATTCTAGAATTACACTCTAGATTTACGAGTGTTATAATAGTTATCCTTTTTCGTATTTGTTTATTTATCACATACTAGCTAACTCCCGCGGTTTCGCCCGCTTTGTCTAAAACCTAGTAAATTATATATTAAAACCTTCCCATTGAATTACTCTATCTACTTATTAAAAAAACCGCATGAAAATGCGTTGCGTAGTTTTAAAGATTTAAGCATACAAAGGGACATAGGGACAGAGAAAGCGACTTTGTTTTATACTATGTAGTGATAAATCCTTACTTAATATACTTAAGTGCAAGTGTGTTTGTTTCGATGGAGCGATTATATGAAATGATTTTTATAATTTATTTACTAGCTTTTCGCCCGTGGCTTCGCCCGCTTCGTCTAAAATCTTTTAAATTATATACTAAAACCTTCCTCGAGAATCACTCGATCTATTAAAACGACGTGTGGCACTCGAGGACTGCCGCGGTAAAGCTATTGCATGCTATGCCTTCAAGCCACACCTCCGCCCGTCGGAGTGGGGAGCGTGAGGTTTTTTCGTTACGGAATTTCTCGATTCGGTCCCCGCGCTCAAGGCCCGCGATAGAAGCTATGCAATAGCTTAAAAATTTATGTTCTGTCTGAGTATAGGAAGATAAAAAGTGATAAAAGTAGGCTACTTTTTAAAGCGGTGAAAACTGAAACTTATTCTCACGGGAATTTCTTTTGAAATGCGGGCGCACTGTAGGGCTTTAAAAAAATTGGCCTTGTATCTTTTTACTAGCTGCGCTTCGCGATTTCACCCGCATGGCTCCGCTCCTATTGGTCTTAGCGTAATGATATATGTATAGCCCATATAGCCTTCCTCGATTAATGGGCTATCTAACACTGGAAGAATTTTTCAAATCGGACCAGTAGTTCCCGAGATTAGCGCGTTCAAACAAACAAACAGTCTTCAGCTTTATAATATTATTGGTATTACTAATCCATATCTCAATTTAGAAATAATATTATTAATCGATCAGTTTATTAACAAAAATTTTCATTTGTTTCAGATGCCACTTCAGAAAAATGCCGTAAAACAAGTTCATAATTCGCTGTAGTGAAGAGATGGCGCTGTAGTGAATTTGTTTTTTGTACCAATAGATGGCGCTAATCTCAATGTGACAAGTTGAAAGTGTTAGTGTAATGTAGTGTAGTGTTTAGTGTAAATATTAAGTGAATTGTGTGAAATGCGAGACGGGTCCAAACCAGGCCCCAGTGGTGGCTTGTCGGGGCATGTATTCGAATCTGAATTTGAAGGTAGTTATACATTTTTAAGTACCTTTTTAATTATATACTGTACTTTTGCTTCACGCACATTGTATATGTCGCAGGCATCTGGTTGAATCTGCTGTTTGATGGAATGACTAGCGCGTTCATTGAATGACGACATTGCATTCAATGGACTGTCGTCATTCTATGAACGCGCGACCAAATTTTATTTGGTGCCTCCGTGTGGTCCCATTTAAATTTGGTCTATTTCTGACAGTTGTAAGATGTACAATAGTGAAATAACTAAAGGACAGCTCTATAGGTTGTTTAATGTATCGTCGACGCCTTGAGTGAACAAATGACGGCGACACATACATGAGAACTGCGAAGATATAGTTATAAAGTTCTAATAAGATGGCAGTAGATAGAGTCCAAAAAATTTTCATATTTTAAGCATTTTTTGTCACGTAAAGTGTGGTATTAACTTCTTGGTTTCCAATCCAATAATACTAGCGGTCCGCCCCGGCTTCGCCCATGGTACATATTTCGCAATAAAAGGTAGCCTATGTTCTTTCTCAGGGTCTAAAGAATATATGAGTCAAATTTCATCAAAATCGGTTGAGAGGTTTAAGCCGGAAAGCGTAACAGATAGACAGACAGACTTTCGCATCTATAATATAAAAATGAATCGCAAAATGTGTTGGTAAGCGCATAACTCGAGAACGGCTGAACCGATTTCGTTAATTCTTATTTTAGAGATTTAAGATTCCTTGAAGTACGAGGATGGTTCTTATGTAGAGAAAACGTAAATATGTACCACGGGCGAAGCCGGGGCGGACCGCTAGTTTATAATATTAGCATGGATATTTAATTTTAGTACTTACTATTTTCCTTACACCACATCAAATGAGATTCTCATGATCACAACCAGTGGAAATATCTCAATGTATTCTAATATTATTGTTTACCATTTTGATTGACCGGCTTGGTTGGTAGTGACCCTGCCTTCCAAGCCAGAGGTCGTGGGTTCGATTCCCACCCGGGGCAAATGTTTGTGTGATGAACATAGGTGGTTGCTCTGTGTCTGGGTGTTGATTATCTATATAAGTTTTTATTTAAAATTATATATGTATGTTTATCAGCCATCTGGTTACCATAACACAAGCGAAAGCTTAGTATGGGATCAGATCGTGCCGTGTGTGAAAATTGTCCTGAAATATTTATTTATTATTTATTTATTAAGTGCATGTTCGCAGTCAAAGGAAGCGGGCTGAATATTAGTTTCATATTGGGAATGTACGACCCTACATAACTGCCTAAATCGTAGTCAGCTGATAACAAATCTTCTTCACAAAGACCATTAACAAAGTGAGGGTAGTTGGAACGTGCGTTGAATAAACAAGGAAAGACAATCGCTACGAATGCGCGTCACGTTTCAAAGTGAGACACTTTATAGGATTCGATAGCTTAAAAACTTTTGAAAAGTTAGTACAAGCGATCTTAATCTTATGCGACGATTATAATTCTTTTAAAATATTTTACCACATGTAGTATTTAGTAGGATATATACATCTAATATATATTATAAAGGCGAAAGTTTGTAAGTATGGATGTATGGATGTATGGATGTTTGTTACGCTTTCACGTAAAAACTACTGAACCGATTACAATGAAATTTAGCACACATATAGAGGGTAACTTGGATTACACATAGGATAGTTTTTATCCCGGAAATCCCACGGGAACGGGAACTATGCGGGTTTTCCTTTGCAAACGCGGGCGAAGCCGTTAGCCGCGGGCGGAAATCTAGTAGTATTATAAATTTGAAAGTTGGTATGTTTGTTACTCCTTCACGCAAAAACTGCTGAACCAATTTTTATAAAATTTGGTATACACATAGAGGGTCACTTGGATTAAAACATAGGATAGGCGAAAAGCTAGTATTTATATATACGATTTTAGAATAATTACCAACTACAAAATTAAATAGGTAAGACAATAAATATTTCACTATTGTACATCTTCCAACTGTCAGAAATAGACCAAATTTAAATGGGACCACTCGGAGGCACCAAATAAATTTTGGTCGCGCGTTCATAGAATGACGACAGCCCATTGAATGCAATGTCGACATTCTATGAACGCGCTAGTCATTCAATCAAATAGCAGATTCAACCAGATGACTGCGACATTTATAAGCCCGTGCTAAACATTATAATACCCAAGTACGGTACTTTAAAGGCTGCATTAACGGACGTTCAATTAAAAAACTTCTGTTTATGGAAGTTAATCCTGCCAGCGTGATAGGTAAAGTTTGTTCGAGGTTTTCAATTACGGTCTAATAAAATTTTATTAGCGTCAACACTGCTTTGAGTGGCCGGCTCTGTAAAAGTTAACGCGTAGAACCGTGATGTCCTGAGTTCTTTACCTGGTAGCTAGCAAACAAATCCGCCGCCTTGGAACAGAGTCAGATAGTGTTCGTATCAGTCAACATCACATAGTATAAAATAAAGTCGCTTTCTCTGTCCCTATCTATGTCCCTATGTATGCTTAAATCTTAAAAACTACGCAACGGATTTTGATGCACTTTTTTAATAGAGAGAGTGATTCAAGAGGAAGGTTTAGTATATATTTTTTAGGTTTTAGACAAATCGGGTGAAGCCGCGAGCGGAAAGCTAGTAATATTATACGAGCTTAGAAGCGCGTTCAAGCTCCTATAAGTTGGGGGTGTGACAAAAGTCGCGCTTACATGCGCTTCTAAAAACGAGCTGTAACGAGCAAAACGCTAGTCTGATCCGTAACATCACAGAAGTTAATGCGTGAGCGTAGAAGCAAGGGTCCTTGGTTCGATTCCCGGTGGAGACGAAAATAAAGGATATTTCGGTCTGGCTGGACACAAAATGCTGATCACCAACTTGTCCCTAAAACTCGATCAGTGGAACAGATGTATGCATAATGCATCAACCCCATACCCCATTTTCTATTACATTGTACAAAATACGATGTTAAAATAATAAATAAACATTATTCGAGGTGATATCTAATTTATTTCAATCGACTTCAAAAGGAGCTATAACTGTATTTTTTTTGTGTTTGTTACCACAGAAATTTTGACTAAGTATATTACAACAGACTAGAAATAATATACAACGTATACAAATATTACTATTTAGATGATTCGTTTCTTTTATTTGAATGCTGGTACCTTCTGTGTTCCATTTAAATTTTCCCTCATTTTAACAATTTGAAGGCGATTAAGTTTTTTGTTAAATGTAATTTTTGTGAAACTTCTTTAGGCGCGTTGAGAGTAAAATTTCAAGGTCGCGTCATGGCAATACCATTACAGCTTGCCAAAGAAGTTTCACTTCTGACACGTGTGCTCGGTACACACGCTCTTTTTGTTATACAAATAGATAAATATATCAATTTATTCCAGGTGCTACAGGCGTTGAAGACAGTTATGAAGAATTAGCTTCGCTGAAAACATTGTTACATTTCCCAGAAGAGGTTGCGTTGAGATTGACAGATACGGAATATAAACTTTTCTACCAAGTAAGTCCTCTTTTTACTACATCACTACATAGTATAAAACAAAGTCGCTCTCTCCGTCCTTATGTCCCTTTGTATGCTTAAATCTTTTAAACTACGCAACGGATTTTGATGCGGTTTTTTTTAATAGATAGAGTGATTCAATAGGAAGGTTTTAATATATAATTAATTAAATTTGAGACAAAGCGGGCGAAGCCGCGGGCGGTAAGCTAGAGCAGAGTAATCGAATTTATTCTACTCTACTATATTATACGCACAGTATTACAATATTATTTCCTATTGTAATACTGTGTTATACGTCTTGTCCTAAAATCTAAACTATCTGATAATTCTATCTGTTTTCTATCCTTTCCTATTTCTTCCTAATATTATAGAAAAAAAGAAACGATGGATGTTACTCTACCACGTGCAAAAAGTGATCGGATCTTTATTATAAATTAATTTGGCATAGAGAATAGTGAAGATTAATGTCTGTATTACCACACAAGCTGCGCTCCGCGGTATCACCCACGTGGCTCCGTTCCTGTTGGTCTTAGATGATATAATCTAGCTTATAGCTTTCTTCGATGAATGGGCTATCTTACACTGAAATAATTTTTCAAATCGGACCAGTAGTTCCTGAGATTAGCGGGTTCAAACAAACTCTTCAGCTTTATAATATTAGTATAGATTTGCTAATACAGTCTATAATCCATTACCCATAGTCTGAGTTATGACGTAAGCTTCTAGTTTACCCGGGTATGCCCGGAAAACCGCTTTCTCCGTTTATTAATTTGTTAAATTGTATAGATGTTTTCATTCAAGTTGAAACAGCTGATCGGATCTATGTGACATTTGGAAGAGAGTCTATTTTTTATATTATCAGACTAGATATGCACATGGACTATTTTTAACTAAATATTTTGATGTCGACGGAATTCACACGTATTTTCGTACTATTTTGGCCACTAGTTTGTAGCCCTGGCTCCACTCTCGTGCTTTGTATGCTATCTCACTGCCTTAAAAATAACATGTGCTTTTAAAAGCTTTTAATTATCTCTATTGTTAATTTAATTTTTCCATTTTAAAATACATCAAAATCAGCTCAGCTGTTTTGATTAAAAACCTTTTAACTTACACACTTTTTATTCACAATTATGATAAGGATTCCTGTACATTATCGTATTCCTTTGAAGATGTTAAGAAATTGAAGACTATAAAAACATAAAATACGGGATAATACTGAATTCAAAATGGCGGAAAGCAAGGAAAATGGGGCAGCTTGATGGCGTTGCCATGGTAACGCGGGAAGCGTCCAGGATTGTACACCTGAAAAGCAAAGAAGGAATTAATAAGCTGTGTTATTTATATATTCAAATATATTTTACTAAAGTAGACTTCTTTAAGAGACGCTTAATGTTATAAGCTTAGATTAAGGATTGGTCTCCGCGCGCGCGCTACGACTAGATACCGCTCCACCTAAAAACAATAGCTCCGTGAGTGCGGCAACTCAGTTCTGTAGTGTGTGTAAGGCAATTTGTAAGCACGCTAGTGTGTGTGAAAAATTGTACTGCCAGCTACATAAATTTTACCCCATAAATGGGAAATGGGCTATCTTGGAAAGAAGTTTGAAAAATATTTTTATTTCATTTTGGCCTTGCCGGGAATCGAACCCATGATCATGCGACTCAAATCCACTTGCGATGCCACTATACTATCACAAAGGTTTTTTAAAAGTAAAAAAGCGGTAATAAAAAAAAACATATATGTATATGAGTCAGTTAAACAAGGATAAACAGAAATAAATTATTGTTATTATCATTTTTTTATAATATGCGTTAATAATAGTATTGAAAAAAAAAACATTATGAATAAAATAAGTTCAAATTAAAAGTGTGTTTTTGGGTTAAGCAGTACGGCAACACTAAATGGCGTCGTATTTTCGTAAACAACATTTTCAAAGTACAGGTGAAATATCGAATAATACGATTATTCCTGATGGTACGTGATCCCAGTGTCTTTCTTATTTTTTGTTGTATTTTTTTAATACAGTTTTATGGCACAAACAGGCATTTTACTTCAGGTTTTGTCCAAAATCTTTAGAAACTATCGGTACGCCCTCTCCACACAATGCTTGTGACACGACTGGCTCGGGTACGCCGATTTCGGCGTACTTTTAGTTGCCGCATTTTTCGAGTACGCCGGCGGTATCTAGTCGTAGCGCGAGCGCGGAGACCAATCCTTAATCTAAGGTTATAAGTAAAAAATTATAATATACTAGCTTACCACCCGCAGCCTCGCCCGCGCAGTCAAAGAAAAACCCGCATAGTTTCCGTTTCCGTGGGATTTCCGGGATAAAACCTATCCTATGTCCTTTCGCGAGTATCAAATTATCTCTATACCAAATTTCGTGCATATTGGTTCAGTAGTTAAGGCGTGATTGAGTAACAGACAGACAGACAGAGTTACTTTCGCATTTATAATATGGATACTGGTAATATTAAATTAACACATAGTTAACTAGATATTGTTTATAAAATGGTATTATTATCAAGCCTGTATTATTTCATTCTACACCTAAAATATTTACAATAAAATAAAACACAGTACGTAAATAAATAAATTATCAATTTCTTGCTTTCCGCCCGCGACTTCGCCCGCGTGGTTAAAGGAAATTCCCATAGGAATGACAGCAACTAAAAATCATCTTATAAAATCGCTCCGTTACAGTGTGAACGAAGTTAAACAAACAAAACACTTTCGTATTTATAATATTAGTTAGGATAGTGGACATAGCCGTAAAACTTATCCATTTTATGCTGTTGTTGCTTTGACTAGGGATCGAACCGCAAAGCAAAATTAAGTACGTATGTACCTATGTTTTTAACTGTTTATACTTTTTTTGATGTTGATACTTGATAAGAGCAGTGGTGGCTCAGTGGTGAGACCTCAGACTTCGAATCGATAAGTCCGGGTTTCGAGACCAGGCGAGCGTGCAGGAAATAAATTATTGATTTTTCAATTTATCTGCGCATGTTGTAACATCACCACTGCTCGAACGGTGAAGGAAAACATCGTGAGGAAACCGACATGTCGAAGAATTAAAAAGTTCGACGACATGTGTCATCCGCCAACACGCACTTGGCCAGCGTGGTGGATTATGGCCTGTAACCCCATAGGAGGCCCGTGTCCCAGCAGTGGGAACGTATAATATGGGCTGATGATGATGATGATGATAATTGATAAAAAGTATTAAGTGTGGTGTCCAAGATGTATATATATGTAAAGCCTTCCTCGATGAATGGGCTATCTAACATCAAAAGAATTTTTCAAATCGGACCAGCAGTTCCTGAGATTAGCGCGTCCAAACAAACTCTTCAGCTTTATAATATAAGTAGATACTTGATAAGAAGTACCAAGTATGGTGTCCAAGATGTCAAGTAGAATTATACCAAGTTTCAATACCTCGACATCTTACACGATATATTGAGAAATTGTATTAAAAAAATATTGGTTTAGTTAATATGTGAGGTAGGTTAGGTTCGTTTTATTCTAAAACTACAGAGAAAATAGAGGCTCTCTTGCAACCTGAACCTGACGGACGTTAGGGACAAGCAAAATTCTTGGCATTACAAAACTGGGCGTTTGTAAACTGACGACGTTTGAAAATGGCAAAATCATACAATTTACCGTAACCGTAGAGCACGCAATTTATTGATATATATGTATTCAATAATTAACAGTTGCACTTTAACAAAAACCTAAAATAATTTAATATGCAGATTAATACATGAATAAATCGCGTTTAAAATCAGTTAAAAGCTTAAATAAAAAAAGGTATAATAATAATCACTCCTTGCCGATTTCGGCTACGGCGACTGCTAATTATTGTCAGCACGGCGGGTCAGCCCTTTCATGCGCATGTAAATGGCTGATGTAGCCAATTTTGGCTAAAAATGTGCGGTTACATTTAGGGCACGTCAAAACACCACCGCAATAATTATAATTGATTGCCGCAGGTGGTCGGGCTTTGAGCTCATCGCGTTTGGCGTCTAGCTCTCTGCAACGTATCTCCTCAAAAGCGTTGATGTTTTGCTTAAGAAGGTGTCTCCATTTAGATCGATCATTAGCCAATGCCTCCCATCTGGAGGAATCGATCCCACATTTTTTCATGTTCCGCTTTAGAACATCCTTGTATCGAAGGAGTTGTCCACCATGTTTTCGCTTGCCTTCTCGTAGCTCACAGTAGAATATGCGCTTGGCTACTCTTTCGTCAGGCATCCGGAAAACATGGCCACACCATCGCAGCTGTCGTTGCATCAGGAATGCTTCTATGCCAAAGGTGTTAGTGCGGCGAAGTATTTCCGTATTTCTGATCCGATCCGTCCACTTGATGCCCAATATATCCCGCAGGCATTGCAAGTGAAAGCGATCAAGCATGCGAATTTGTTTACGATAGAGACACCAAGTCTCCGATGCGTATAATAGGTTGGGTAAGACTATAGCCCTGTAGACCGAGACCTTTGTTGCCATTTTCAGGTCGTGAGAGCAAAAAACCTTTCGTCTTAGTTTGCCAAAAGCAGCCGATGCGGCGCTAATCCGAGCATTTATTTCGCCTTCAAGGTCACAAGTAGAAGATATGTGACTGCCTAGATATTTAAACTTCTCTACTGGCTTTAGTACGTCTTGGTCAAGATAGATCGTCAATGATTGGTTTATTGAACCTGTTGACATAACTTCGGTCTTTCGGACATTAATCTTAAGACCGAACTTGTTGCATGACTCACCAAGACCAGTCATAAGCCCTTGAAGAGAATCAGGGGAGTCTGTAATAAAGCACAAGTCGTCCGCATACATAATTTCAGTTACTATTGTATGGGAGACTTTAGTGCGAGCACGCAGTCTGTCCAAGTTAAAAAGATTCCCATCCATTCGGAACCTTACCCATACTCCTACAGGGACCGAATCTATGCAATCCTTAATTACTTCCGCGAAGTAGATCGCAAACAGGGTTGGTGCAAGAACACAGCCCTGTTTGACACCGCAGGTGACCGAAAAGGAATCGGATTGTTCTCCATTAACAGCGACGCAACAACTCATATTATCATGAAGAAGCCTTATTATCCGTACAAACTTCTCCGGACAACCGACCTTGCTCAGTACCGTCCATAATGCCTCGCGAGGAACACTGTCAAAAGCCTTTTCCAAGTCAACAAAGGAAAGAAACAATGGTCGCCTTTGTCCGCGACTTTTTTCCTGAAGCTGTCGTACAGAAAAAATAGCTTCGCAGGTTCCTCTGCCAGGACGAAATCCCAGCTGGGTCTCCGGGAGAAGCTCTTCAGATAACTTAAGAAGACGATTGAGCAAAACTCTAGCAAAGATTTTACCAGGTACGGAGAGGAGCGACACGCCACGGTAGGAGTTGCAGTCAGAACGACTACCTTTGTTTTTGTACAGAGTGCATATACGAGAGACTTTAAAGTCAGGCGGGAGGAGTTCTTCATCCCACATCCGTACAAAAAGTTTCCACATCGCAGTATGTGTCTCCTCGCCACCGTATTTAATCAATTCGCCAGGTATATTGTCCACGCCAACCGCCTTTTTATTGCTTTGACCTCTGATAGCTCGAGTTACCTCCTGTAGCGTCGGTGGTTCATCTAGCTCAATGACTTGTGGCAAAGAAGGAAGAGAATTTATGTATTGGAGGTTTAGCGTTCGATCAGTATTGAGCAATTCATTAAAGTATTGTACCCAACGCCTTAGAATTTCTTCTTTAGCAACAAGGAGCTGAGTGCCATCTTGAGACCTGAGGGGTACGCTGCTTCGAGGTGTTCTTCCTATTAATTTCTTTAGTTCAGCGTAAAATTCCCCTAGCTGATGGGTGCTGGAAAGCCACTGCAAGTATTCCGCTTTACGACACCACCAGTTGTCTTTGGTGTCTCTTGTCAGTTTCCGGAGGTCAGAGCCACTCTTTTTAATTTTTTCCAGTAAATGGTTATTCCGATGCCTATTATGGTCAAACTGTCTTAGAAGAGTGCGATGGTGAGAAAAAGCTTCAGACAATATGGCATCATTTTCGTCAAACCAGTCCTCATTCCTTCGTTTAATGAGACCTAACGCCCGTTCGGCCGTTGTATAAAGGCGAGATGAGAATTTGGTCCAAGTAGATAAAAGGTCACCATCATTCTCTGACTGGATATCATCCTTTAACATGTCTACGTACTGTTGACGAACATCAGGATCCCAGAGCTTGTCCACATTTATACCTTTGGGTTTTACTCTGCCGGATCGGCGGGGGTATCGCATGCGAAGCCTTAACTTGGTTATTATTAGTCGGTGATCTGACCAACAATTAGCACCACGCATTACGCGAGTTATCAGGACCTGGGACATGTCAACTTGCCGTACAATTGTGTAATCTATCAGATGCCAGTGACGTGATCTAGGATGCATCCAAGTAGTCTTATATTTGTTTGGGAGCTGGAAGTGCGTATTCGTAATGGCCAGGTTAAACTGTGTACATAAACTCAGCAACAATTGACCGTTGCTGTTCATGTTGCCAATGCCATGTTTCCCCAAAACTTTGGGCCACGCCTCACGATCACAGCCAACCCGAGCATTAAAGTCACCCATAAGCAAAACTTTTTCTCTTAGACGAATCTTGGCAAGTGTTTGAGCAAGTTCATCATAAAACTTTCCTTTAGTTTCTTCGTCTTTATCCAGTGTAGGCGCATATACACATATTATGTTTAGAAAGTTGTTATTATTCAAATGTAAACGTAAAGATATGATGCGATCTGATATGTACACTGGGTACTCCTCAAGTCTTTTTGCAATATGGGTTTTTATAGCAAATCCAACGCCAGAGCGTCTGGGTTCAGTAGAAGGGGTCCCTTTCCAGAAGAATTTGTACCCACCGCCTTGTTCTACAAGCTCACCTTCATCAGCTAAGTGTGTTTCACTGAGTGCAGCTATATCCACCTTATAACGGCTGAGTTCGCGAGCTACGACGGCAGTCTTTCTTTCTGGACAGAGATTTACGTCTGAGTCGAGTAAGGTGCGCACATTCCATGCGCCAAATGTCATTAATGATGTTGCAATATGGTTCTTTATTTTTCTTCGACCACGAAAAAAAAAAAAAATTGGGATGCCTTGGTAGCCGTGGTTACTACCACCCATCAAGTTGTGGGATAAACACTTTTTTAGGACACCTTTTCTAGTCCCGTCCCCGGCTAAGCGGGGGAAGCAGAGTCTCCCTGAATAGGGCTGCTTCGACACTCGGTATGCTGCCGAACCTGAGCTGTTATCCCAGGTGCAACTACAGGAGCGACCATCATAATCCAAGCCGCCTATGTGCAGGTTTCCGACAAAGCCAGGTATGCATCACAACCTGACCTCTCTACATCTACCCATCGCCATAGGTCTTTAACATCTCGAAGTCCGTTGAGAATAGCAGTCCATTGCGCTAAAGATATATTAAGGTGCAAGAGTATATGCGCATATACAATTGCACGCACTCGTCCTCTCCCTTCTGAGCCCAGTGGAACGGAGACCGCTACGACTGGAAAAGAGATTGGATGATGTGTCTGGCCGACGATTTCTTTGGCACCTCAACCGTCGCCCTAAGCCTTCCACCTTGCTTTGCTATCTCGCCGAATCCGCCAGGTCCGCTGCATATCTGCTATGGTTGCCTTCATCGCCGAGATAGTCTTTGTGCACTGTGCAGGAGGTGTCTGCGATTAGACCTAAACAGGTCCCCCTCATCCAGGTTTAGCCCGCGAGCCAACGCGGTTTTCCGGGGTGTGGCCGCTGCATGCACTACAGCTACTTGGAGCCACTGGTGAGAGGATTATGGAACATCTACGGTTTTTGGAGAACTATACCCTCACAAAAGGGTGGCTTATAGTACTTCCAAAGAGCCTACCGTAAGTTGCCCCACTACACCCCAAAAAAAAAAAAAAAAGGTATAGTATTTAATTGAAAAACATTTTTTTAATAGATTTTTTTTATTGATCGGTTCTTGAGGAAGCTTTAAGTACATAATTTGTTAAGTTCTAATCAAAACAGGCGAAGCCGAGGGCGGAAAATTAGCATAATCTATCAAATAGGTATATCAAATTCTCAAGTCGTATTTATAGTTAAATTCCTCCGAAACGGCTTACCGATTGTCATGAAATTGTGCATCGGGTAGGTCTAAGAATCGGACGACATCTGTTTTTCATACCTCAATGATAAGTGTAAGGCAGAACAACGTTTACCGGGACAGCTAGTATTATATTATTCTATCATATTTCATCAACAGATAAATATATAATTAACATACGCAAACCCGCATGCTCTAACTATATTATATACGACAAAATGTCCATCATTGTTAACAGGAAAATGCCCCATACCCCACACTATAGACAGCATAAGTCCCATTTTTGTGGGACTGTCTTTTCAATATTATATCGTTGACCGCCGAAAGAGAAAAAACAATGTGTTGTAAGTTTCAACAAAAGTTGTATGTTGTACCAAGGATTTTTTTAAGACCTCTTCTAATCTTTCAAATCGCGGATAGCCTATGGATTACGGCATTTTTAATCATTATAAATATTATGTACTATCCCGATGTTTCGCTCACTTTGTATCGAGCGTGGTAATGGAGAGACTATAATGAATAAATCCGTTAAAATCTTTAATGTCTAAATGTATAATACTAACAAAAACTTTTTGTTTTTATTTTCCCAGTCAAATAATTGTTTGTATATACAAATTACATTTTTTTTAAAGTTAGACTATTAAACGATTTTAAGGCTTTTAATTAATATGCATGTATGTAGGTATAATCAAATTATAAGAATTAAATTCAACGTGTCAAAGTGGCATAAAATCTAACATTATAAAGTACCAGTTCAAATAAAACAAAATGTCTTTTTTCTTCGTGAAAGAATCTCTATTTTTGATGTTGTATTGAATTTTTCGTAGCGTCCCACTTTTACACAAAAGATAGTCACCATTACCCCATACTCCAAATGACATACATTCGGACCAAAATTCTTAGAGACAAGGTCATATGAAGATAAACCAACCCTGGGTCAAGGGACGGTGACTATAAGTTTTGATATTAATGGACATTCGATATTTTTTTAAGCAAAGGGTAATTTAAATTTCTGTGCGTTTTCAATGTATGGTTACTTTATTAAATAATTGTATAATGCTCCTGTAAAATAAAACGCTAGAAAATATAAAGATAATATTAGAAGCGGAAATTTTAACATGGTTTTTACATACATATTAATAAACAGAAAAATCGGTTTTATGCGAATATTCTTGTAAGAAAACAGTTACAGTCAGATTTTTCTTGTTTCACAACCGAGATTTGAACCCAAATCTCTCGATTCTCACACTTTAACCACTGTACCAAAAACTGAAAAGGTTCCCACGAATAAAAGGCATACATAATAAATGATGGTGAACCTCCATACCAGAGTAGCGCGGTTTAAAATTAGACGAAATCAATACTTAAGCTTTTTGGTTATGACTTTAACAATAAGCGCATAGAAATCTAAATAACAAGACACATAGAAGTGCTATAATGTCATAATTCGTATGAAAACCGCTGTCGCCAAAATCAACACATTTAAACCGATAGATAAGAGTATGTCTGTAGTCTGTACCACAGATAAATTATACTTAAACTCAAATTCAAACATTTATTTATTCAACTTGACTTCGTTAAGTATCGCTTTCGAATCGTCAAAATATAAAAAAAAAATCTGTATGTATGAAGGGAATCAGGAACTACTGATACGTTAAGATAAATTTTTATTTAAGTAAAAAACACACTACATACAACATAATCCATACTAATATTATAAATGCGAAAGTAACTCTGTCTGTCTGTCTGTTACTCAATCACGCCTAAACTACTGAACCAATTTTCATGAAATTTGGTATGGAGATATTTTGATACCCGAGAAAGGACATAGGCTACCTTTTATTGCGAAATATGTACCACGGGCGAAGCCGGGGCGGACCTCTAGTAGCTTATAAATTTAAAAAAGTAGATACCAAAGTATAATAATATTATGTAATAAGGGATAAGTATATTATAAAGGAATAGATAGGTATATAATGATAAAGTATATAATAATAAAGTATATAATAAAGGATTGATATTAGGTAGGTACCTAAGTACCCTTTTTTACACGTATCTAAAAAATAAAAGTGCGCCATTTTTTTCCACACTAAAAACAATATCCAAAAACAAATAACACGTCATAATCGAACCCGTTACTATGTTGTAACCACTCCACACAAAGCTGTAATAATAACAATTCCATCTTAATTCAAATAAGGATTCTCGCAAATCGAAAATTCAACTTTGAAAACATTTCAATTGAGGGTATATCGACAAAGTTTTGAAAGAACCTAGATGTATATGTACTGGATGTGACTGAATTAATTTTAACTAGCTTTTCCATGTTATTTTAAATGTAAGATATTACAATTATTAAAACCTTTCTGACCCTACGGTATCCATTGGTGAAAACATAATAAAATCAGTGCAGTAGTTTGAGTTCTCCAAATCAGACGGAAGTTTTATATGAACAGAGATAGAGAGGAGAGATCTTAACGGGCTCTCCGAGGCATGTTAATTTTAATTTGGGATTAACATAATGTTAATTCCAATCAAAACCTATCTATGTTAATAAATACTCAATCAGTATATTATGCTTACTTATACTTTAACGTGTGTCCTACTATTTATTTGTCTGGCAGTGTCTAATTGAACATATGTAATTAAGTTATGCAGCTGAAAAAATAGAAACGTTGATTCGATGATGTTGAAACTAATACATATTATATTGTGCAGTTATTGAGATTAAAATGACCAAATTTCGGTATAAACTAAAATTTTGATAATTTTGGTAAGTATTACACATCGCAGAATTTCCTTTGATTTGTAACTCTGCTTATAATAATAATAATTACTAGTATTCTTATATGTGCGCTGTCGTATCTAGTCTTCTCTATATTTGTGGATTTTCCCGATATTCTGAATTTGTTTTAATACGCTATTAAAGTCAGTTTGACTGCGTCTTTTATTAACCGACTTCAAAAAAGATATGTTATTTATTCAACGCCTCATGTGTTTAATATTGTAACTGTTATATATTAAGGATATTCTAACTTAACTATAATACTTAGGAATTTGTAAGGGCTATGTTTGTATTAACTTACCAATTTATTTATTAATTTATTTAATTTAGAATTTCCGACAGAGGATACAGATTACATTCGTTACATTTACTACAAGTACATGATCTTCTGCACTTCTAATTAAATAAAATTACAGCGTTCAAAATGTAATACAGTAATACAATGTAATACATGTAATACAGATGGAACGTTTTTCATGTGACTTTTATTGTCAAAAAACCCTGTCTGAGTTTTTAAATAATAAAAAGGTGGCCATTTTAAATTTGAAATAGAATAAGGGTTGCCCCTTATCGATTTATTTCGAATTAGGGTTACCCATAAACAATTCTCATCTTTTATTAATGTCTCTCTGTTTTGTTCGCTAAAATCTGCATTTGAAATTTTATACAATTAAATCAATTCCTACGTGTATTACTGACCGCGTTGGCTTGGTTGGTAATGCCTTCCAAGCCAGAGATCGTGATTCCCACTCAGGGCAAATATTTTTGTGATGAACATAGATGTTTGCTCAGTCTGGGTGTTAATCTAAGTATTTAAAATTATATATGTATGCTTATCAGCCATTTGGTTTAACAAGAAAAAACTTAATATGGGATCAGATCGTGCCGTGTGAGAAAAATGACCAGAAATATTTATTTATTACAAACGTGAAAGTATGTGAGTATGGATGTTTGAAACTCTTCACGCAAAAACAGCTGATCTGATGTGGATGAAATTTTGTAGAGAGGTAGGTTATAGTCTGTATTTGCACACAGACTACTTACTTCTCTAGTTTAGAAGAAAATACGAACATTGTTAATACCTACATCTTAAAATTGTTTAAAGATTTCGAATTACCGTTCCGAATATCAATCAAGCAGTTTTGTGCCTTATTACAATAGATATAAGGTTCAAATTATATTGTATTTGTTTATCCCTAACTGATTGACCCTTCAAACGTTTAGATTAGGGTAGCTTAATTATTGTTCTCTCTTTTTTCTTTGATAGATTTAATTCCCAATAAACTTTAAATGGTATTAGCATTTAGAGAGAGTTGTTTTTTATTCATTTACCAATAGGAAGCTATTATTCCGAAACTAGATTTCCGCCCGCGGCTTCGCCCGCGTTTGCAAAGGAAAACCCGCATAGTTCCCGTTCCCGTGGGATTTCCGGGATAAAAACTATCCTATGTGTTAATCCAAGTTACCCTCTATATGTGTGCTAAATTTCATTGTAATCGGTTCAGTAGTTTTTACGTGAAAGAGTAACAAACATCCATACATCCATACAAACTTTCGCATTTATAATATTAGTAGGATGATATTGATACCTGGTTTTGTTTTATCTGTTTGTTTATTTATATTAAACGTATCCTTATTTTCCTATTTTCATTGTTCATGCTATTACATCAAACTGCTTTAGTGAATTAATTATATTTTCAAACCAACCTTATAATTGTGACTTTTCACATGTATGGCAAAACAGAACAGAAAGACAGATTTAGTTTCTTATTATTTAATTTTTACTGCGAATAGAGTAAAAATTGAGCTAGTGTATTTATGAATATTACATTACTCTTTACTAATTATAGAGTTTCGAAAAATCACCTTTCATTTAGAAGTAATTATCAGACTTTTCAAGCAATGCAGTAACTGATTGATAAGTCTGAACAATAATCGAAACGTGCAACGAAACAACTTGAAAAGTATTTTCATTTTCATATCTACTGATTATGAAAAAATAAATTTAGAATAGTATGCCGAATTGTGAAATGTACATTGTTAAGCTTATTCCGATTTTATAAGCTGCTAGGTCTATTTGCCTTGGCTCTTTAATCAGTTTTTTTTTAAATCAGTCCAGTAGTTTTTGAGATTTTCCCTTACACACCTTACTACAAAGCATGGCTATCCGCGCGTTGATTTACCCGTTTTGTAGAAAACTTAACAAATTATACATAATACCTATATACTAAAACCTTCCTCTTGAATCACTTTATTTAAAAAAAATGATTCCAAATCCGTTGCATTGTTTTAAAGATTTAAGCATGCAAAGGAGTGGACAGACAGACTTTGTTTTATACTATGTATGCCAGAAGGGCTTCTACATTTTAACGCGGACGCGGGGGTGAACTGAAGGTTCACCGTGGTAGCGACATGCACAAGGGCGTCCCCCCTTGACGGGGATCTCGAACCTCGGTTTGGGCTGTCACTACGTAGTACTACGTAGCGACAGCCCAAGCCGAGGTTCGAGATTGCTAGTAAATCCAGAAAACGTTCTGCTAGGTCTTCGTTATCGGTTAATTTGTATAAAATAGTTTACGACCTATTTTCTGATCTACAGAATATACGCTTAAAAGTTCTTAAATATCTATCAAGCTGTTTGGAAAGATTTTGGTTATAAACACTGTGACATGAGAAATCTATATGTCGGAGACGGTCAATAGCGCGGATGTAAAATGACTCGAAGCACGAGTTCCGGGAGGTGGCAGCACAGTGAAGTTGGCGGTTTACTTCATGCTTGTACCGGGTCGAGCCGGTGAAGGCTCGCCCTCGGGACGGCACTTAACATTCGAACGTAGAAGTGTTCGGACCTTCCACTACTACGAACTGTTAACCTTTTCTTTGCTAGTGTTTAATTTAAATGTGTAACGTAACGGTTATTAAAAGTGATTGTACTAAAATGACTGTATTGTAAAACTGACATGATTAAAAAGAGCAACTATGGAGTTTCTTGCCGGTTCTTCTCTGTAGATACTGCTTTCCGAATCGGTGGTAAATAAAGAAATGATTAGTTTGAGGTGTTTCTTTGCTCGATTACCCAACGCAACGCCCACAGCTTGAAAATAGATCCACATTCTACACTTTGCTCCGTCATCAGAATTGGGATCAAATCGAGCAAATGAGAAAACACGTGGCGATAACCTGGATACAATTAATGCGTGCGCTGATTAAAAGACAAAGCGCCGCAACCACGTGGCACTTCGATCCAGTTTCAACGGGAAGAGGCATCCTACTGATCTACGAGCATTCGTGTCACTGAGCAGCCGGTGACAAAGGGAGAGCTCGTTATGTGCGGGCAGGGTAGCAACTTCGCCTCGCGCTGCGCGAAATCCACTGCCGCTCGCAACACCGCGTCGGACCCCGTATCATCGAGAGCAGCGCCGTGTCATCACGTCTTGCACCATGCCATCGCGTTGAGCGTCCGGCTTCGAGCATCGTGATTCGTGCGTCGAGCGTCGAGCGTCATGCGTCGCGCCATGTGGTGCATTACGCATCCATACTGAGCGCCGCAGCACCAAGCTGGGCTCCGCGACACCACGCCAGGCGTTGCGCATCCACGCCAGGCGCCGCAATACCACGCCGGGCGTCGCGCTACCATCACTACCATCAACACGATGAGGACGTGAACGTGACGGAACGAGAGCGACGTGTCGTGCAACTATCCTTCAATCTCATACCAAACCGGTCAGTAGATAACATTCCACTTAGAGTGTACAGTTAGATAGAGAAAGTAGGTTTTCAAAATGTAGTAACTTACTCGAAAGAAAAAGAAATTTATTGCCAAAAACATTAGTTACAAAGTTTATTTTAAAATTGAGGAAAGTGGTCACAGCCTCGGCAAAATTCTGCACAGGAACAGCGCTGATTTACAGGCTGTATCGAATGTAATGATTAGGTTTTGTTAAAAGTTGTAACCTACAAGACCAGTGCATAGTTAAATCTTATTGCATTTCATTTGTTAAAATTTATTTACGCAGTGATGTTATTATTAGGTAGTGCTATATTGCTTTACGGTTTTGTAGTTAGTTAAATCTTATTCCATTACATTTAGCCCATCTTAGTTACGCAGTGATAAATTATCAGTACCTAGGTCGTGTGACTTGTATTTCACTTATTCAGGGACGCGTTTACTTTAGTAGCTAATAGTTCACGTTATTTAAAAAAAAAAATACTTTGCGGTGTAAGATAAATTAAGTAACGACTTGCTTTAATGTTTGTTAGTTTGTGAGCTGGTAGCTAAAGAAAGAGAACACATTAATTTATACACTGCATCTAGATTCTTCAATCGAAAGTAAATAATAAACATTCACTTGTCCGTGTACCAGAACAAAAACAGTGTGCGAATTACTTTTAAATTAGTTTCTTAACTACCCGCGTTAGTTTCCTGACTACCCGCATTAATTTCTTGAACTACCTGCGTTAGTTTTTATTTAGGCTATACCTTTGACAAATAGCAATTAATAACTACACAAAGACAGCCTTATAGCTATTCGATTAAAAACGAAAAGCAATGCGTTAACTAGTGCTTAGAGATTTAATAAACTTTTCGTAGGTTTTATTTAAGGTGATATTTGAGATAATTTCTTAAAATAAAGTTGTGAACAATTCACAGTATACAGTTTTTCGATGAAGTTTTATGAAATGTTGCAGATTTAGTTTTATCGAATAAAAGGTAAATAGAGGCATTTAGTTTTGAATTTTTAATTGGAGAATTTATTAGGTCCTTATTTTAGGCAGTTCATAATACAATGTCACAGATAATTAGCGTGTTCAAATAAACAGCTGGCCTTAGATAAATGTTAAGATATTAAGACTGTTTATTATAAAAAACTAGCTGCAGTTGATATCAATTAGGTAGTTGTACAGCTGTAGTTGTTGAGCAGTACATTCTTATTACGTTGAAATTAAAATTTAGCTCAGCCCTTTTGCCGTTCGATATTAGATTCACAGATGAGTTTAAGCCTACACTTATTAATTGTTTTAAGTTGAGTTTTCAAAAGTAAACATACCGTTAAGGAATTTAGCCATATGCAAATTTGACGATAAATTAAAAGTTTTGAAGGGTTTCTCACGATTTTTTTTTTGTAGGCAGATATGTTATCACATGATTACTTTAAATTAAAGTTGGTAAATATTCAGTTGAGAATAAGTTTTCACCACTTTGTGAGTGTTTTCTGCGGTTCAGTTACAAATTATTCGTTTTTAACTTTTTAAGATGTTATTTTTGTGCTGTTGTCACATTTGTTTGTCAATGATCATAACAACAAAATAAAACTGCTGTTAACTGTTAATAGTTCAGTAGAGTTGTAGTGGAGTATAGTTGTAGCATACTGATGGTTGTGTTATCTCGTACGTTGTGAAGTAAATGGTGTTGCGTGAAATAACATTGTGATGGTAATGTAGTTCATCGAAGGATGGTGATGGTGTTCTATCTGGCAGGAGGTCCAGGATAGTAGATGTGTGTTCTGACCGGTCAGGAGGACCGGGGCAGTATGGTAAACCTGTAAGGTCAGTGTGGGCCGAGGCAGGATGGTAGTTATTTTGGTATCCCGAGATGAAATTACCGTAGTAATGTAGTGTGAGAAATGGCGTACGGGGACGCACGATTGTCAGTATGGCTGTATAGGAGATAACTTGAGTTTTAATAATCTGTTGGATGAGTAATATTCAGTCACACATTCAGTCACATTCAGTCACACATTCAGTCACACATTCAGTCACACATTCAGTCACACATTCAGTCACATATCGGTTCAGATAAGATTTCACTTTTTTTTAACTGTTGAGCTATTGAATCCTATGAACACCAATAATCACTTTGAAAGGACAGAAGTTGTTTATACAATGTTCGGGTAACTTTACTTTGTTAATATATTGAGGATGCCTGAGGGCCAAGTACCACTTGAAGTTGATTAATGTTTGAAACTTGAGTTTGAGTTGAGTGATAGCGGTGAATCTTGGTTCGATTGGTCAGGGTGTGCCAGTAGTCATTTCGTAGCCGTAGTCCGTTGAAGTCGGTGTCTGCTATAAGGGGTTATGGCTGCTTATAGTAAACCGTGGATGCGCGGTATTACCGTAGTCCGTTGAAGCCGGCGTCTGCTATTAGGAGAACAGATAGCTGCTTATAGTAAACCGTGGATGCGCGGTGCGCGGGTGACGCTGGCGGAGGTTGGGTCTTGTAGAGGCCATTGGAATATGGGAGTCCGTGGGACTCGGCATTCGGTGGAATGCGTGTGGAACAAACATGAGGTTTGTTGTGGGGCTTAGTGAAAAGCCAGAGTTTGCATTCGGAGGAATGCGTGTGTTGTTGTTGGGCTTAGTGAAAAGCCAGAGTTGGCATTCGGTGGAATGCGTGTGTGTTGATGGGCTTAGTGAAAAGCCAAAGGCCTCTGATAAGATTCATGCTCTAGTTTTTTTTTGTGATACTTTAATAATGATCTGCCGATGACAATAGTAGTGGAAGTGGTATTTGGTTGCTTAAGCGTTTTTTTCTTTTAGTAGTTCATAAATTTAATTGAAATGATCAGAATTCAATGTTTCATTATTTTAATCAAAATGGTTTATTTCAAAGGGTTGAAGTTGGAAATTATTTTAGGATATTCAAATTGAAAAAAACCTGTTTTCATATGAACTTAAATTTTGTTTTATGAGATTCTTTGCTATAGGACGTTTCTTGTACAAATTTCATGATTCTGTGTTCACAAGAAATATCCTGAAGGTATTGATTCCTTGTGTCCCCTGCGAATGTCGAAAACGGCTATCTTTTGATCGACTGTTATTTTTACTTCTTTTCAAAGCTAACTGGACGATGGTATGCGATATGAACTTCAAAGGTTTTGATAAATAGACTGATAGACGTACGGACAACTTAGTGATCTTAAGGGTTTAGTTTTTTTTTGTTTTTGTGGTTTAAAAGCCTAAAAATTAAATATCAGAGTTTAATTGTAAAAATTGTCAGGATTGGCCGAAGAGCATGTACTGTGCGAGATGTTTTCTATGTTACAGCACACGCAAACACGAGGACGTGTTCAGCGCAGGATGGCCGTGTCGGAGACGGTCAATAGCGCGGATGTAAAATGACTCGAAGCACGAGTTCCGGGAGGTGGCAGCACAGTGAAGTTGGCGGTTTACTTCATGCTTGTACCGGGTCGAGCCGGTGAAGGCTCGCCCTCGGGACGGCACTTCACATTCGAACGTAGAAGTGTTCGGACCTTCCACTACTACGAACTGTTAACCTTTTCTTTGCTAGTGTTTAATTTAAATGTGTAACGTAACGGTTATTAAAAGTGATTGTACTAAAATGACTGTATTGTAAAACTGACATGATTAAAAAGAGCAACTATGGAGTTTCTTGCCGGTTCTTCTCTGTAGATACTGCTTTCCGAATCGGTGGTAAATAAAGAAATGATTAGTTTGAGGTGTTTCTTTGCTCGATTACCCAACGCAACGCCCACAGCTTGAAAATAGATCCACATTCTACACTTTGCTCCGTCATATATATCTTTACTTTACTCGAAATTATAAACTTTAGTAGTATATAGATGTAGAACTGCATTCCGCTAGTTGCCCTCACAATGAGCCGTGTCTCCATCACGTTTATAACCCATAAAGTAATGAATCCGTTAACGAGGAGTGATTGTAACGTATTCGCTCGTAAAGCGAACTGACCGACTTTGAATAGGTATTTTAGTACTAACTTAGCTTACCGCCCGTGGCTTCGCCCGCTTTGTCTAAAACCCAATAAATTATATACTAAAACCTTCCTCTTGGAATCACTCTATCTATTAAAAAAACCACATCAAAATCCGTTGCGTAGTTTTAAAGATTTAAGCATACAAAGAGACATAGGGACAGAGAAAGCGACTTTGTTTCATACTACTTATGTAGATGATGTAGGGAAATTGTGTATTCCTCTTCCATGCAGGAATTATTTTCAAAGGGACTTCAAAATGGAGGACTTTTTCAAGAACTATCCTAATTGTATGATACTCATGAAAAACTAGTTGCACATTCAGAAATCGACCCCGGGACCCCTCGTTTGCCATGCATTTATCACTGTACCAAAGAAGATGTCACGAAAAATTATAATTACTTTTAAGTACTTTAAAACGACGAAAACACATCCATAAACTCATTCAATTGCTGTATTGTCACTGATCGTTCATAAGTGTACAACGTAAAAATCAAATTCGAGTCTAAATGAGTTAATAAGTTTGATATTTACGCATTAGCGTAGCCGGGGGGTCCTGGGTTCGATTCCCGGTGAAGACGAAGAAAAAGAAATGTCTCCGTCTGGTAGGACAGAGAAGGCTCATCATCTACTTGTCCTTAAAAAAATGGATCAGTGAAACAGATGTATAATGCATCTGCTCCTTACCCCACTAGGGTATATGGGACTTCACTTAAATATAAATACCTTCTTTTCTCAGGTGCCACCAATAGACTACCTCCGCCAAGTGACCCTGGATCTCGGAGGCGAGGGGGTACTAGGCACCGTCAGCGAGCGTCACATGATACGCCGGCCGCCGGCGACACACACGCCGCAAGCTAAGAGCAGCGTCAGATCACTTATACGAAGATTTAACGAGGTTTGTTATTTTCTCCTATTACTTTTATCTATGCATTTTATCGTATACATGTATATGAAGCCTTTTTTATTCTGGTCATGCTACCACGCGTGAAGAGAAATATGCCTTCTCCGGCTTGAATTTCTCCATATATATCGCATAGATAAACTTCTAAACATGCGTACCTACCGTCGATAAAGTTCCTGTCGTAGTCAGCTAATATCGCGTAGCCGTAACACTACTAAACGTAGTAGCTGTAGCAAGATGAACTGCCGTAGCTGTAGCAAGATAAAAATAGCGTAGCCGTAGCAAAATAAAATGGCGTAGCCGTAGCACGTGGTAGCACGACAAGTCAGCGTAGACAGCTACACACAACGGCGTAGCCATCAAGACAAAACGTCGTAGCAATACAAAGCATCGTAGCATCGACAAAATGGTGATGGAAAGACGGCTTAGTCTATTTAGTTGTGTACTTAGTTAGATTAATTTATGACAAAAATTTAAGTATTGAATTCTTATCTTTATAAGTCCGTAATTATTGTAAATAATAAATAAAATTATAAGATAACTAGTTGAATTTTTACGCGACAGATATGTTATATTGGAATCAGAGAAAGAAATAACACATTTTATAAAATTTGCCATTTATTTCGTCGACAAAACAATTCCGTTTGTTTATAAACATCAAATATCTACACAAGAGGTCGAGTATTATTTGCCATTATGTTTTTTCCACAGAGGATTACATCCCCTGAGGGAGTTTATTCACTTAACATTGTTTATATGAGCGTTATTACAGGATTAGTTCTTACAATGCTATGTTTTGACCGCACTAGAGCGGTAGAACCACCGCGGTTTTTAACCGCGTGATTGAAGCAAGCCGATTTTAAAACTGCGTTGTTACAAAATGCTCAAGGTCAAAAGCCAGCGAGAACGCGCCAAAATTATTTTTTCATAGAACTTACGTTATACATACGGCACACAGATTTTAACAGTACGTAGTGTTAGTATCACTTTAAGATGCAGTATACCTACAACTCGGGCGGTTTACCGCTTGCGGAAAAAAAGCGTAGTGTGGTTTTAGCCTTATGGGCGTAACTGATATAGACATTTACGATCAAAACGTGACAGAATGGGTCGACAACCTTCAGTTGTAGTGCACATGCTAGGCTGAGTGGATATTTCTCTAGTATAAGGAAAGATTTGTATTGAATAAAATTCTTTGATACGTTTTTCATACATTCCTTACAGTGTAATTAACGGATAGAGCATCTGTTCTCTGACATCACTTGTCATATAAAATTAATTATGTAACCTTAATATTACCTAATAAAGGAAACACATAAACGAACATCTGCTTTACATTAACGACCATATCCAGGATGTGCCAAAGTTGGATTAAATGAGTATTTTTTACGACATCTGTACACGTAAAACTATAAGTTCAGCTTAGTACATCGATGGCAGAACACCTTGTAAGTGATCGATATGTTTCTGGTGTTACCTGAAATATAGAAAGAATACATAATAATAATAAATATGATCCCCATAGTTATGTTTATAAACTAGTTCCTACATCCTCATATCAGTATTTGAGAAGGTTAAATTTGCCAGGAAAACCGACTAAGGCGGTAAGCGAGCATTCCTAGATCCTAGATACTACATTAGCTTAGACTGACCACAACTTCCTGACTGAGATTCTCTCTGCTTGACGGAGATGCGTGTAATAAGAATTATAAACATTAAATGAATGAATTAATGAAAAATTCTTTACTGCACACAAAAATACAAGATTACTGTGATACAAGTTATAATATGTATAGAGGGCGGTCTTATCGCTGTAAGCGATTTTTGCCAGACAACCCGAAAAGCCATAAGGATTACATATTTTATGGAGGTGGTGCATTACAATTTAGGTTACATATTATCCTTTGAAATTGAATAAAATGAATAATAAATAAATATAAATAATTAGGTATGTCATAAATAATAAATATATAAATAAATACATAATTATATATATACATTTATTTATAAAATAAATACTACTACGTGCAATTATTTCAATAAACGATTTTATTCCTTTTTTCATAATGTAACTACATACTGTAGTATGACTACTTCTTCCCAGTGGAGTGGACGCTTATGGGCGGCGTTTATCGCTTAACACCGCGACGCGTCTGCTCGTTTGCTATCCTATATCATAAAAAAAAATACTTTCCCTTCAGCGCCCACTGCTTCAGTCGTAATCCAAATGTAAATTTCTAGAAAAAAAATATCCTATGACCTTTCTCACGTCTCAACATATATTTGTACCATTTCATCCAAATCAGTTCACTAGTTTAGACACACAGAGTTGCATTCGCATTTATAATATAATAGTGATGTATAATAATTCAGTTAATTATCATAAACCAGTTCATGCAAGACCTAAAAGCTAGAATATATCTATCATTAGTGTATAATCATTTTATGGGTAGTAAATATCAATATGCTTTAATGCGCTCATGAAAAAGTATATGAAGACATTATACGAGTTTTATAGCTGATCCAGTACGAAATGACAATCTCGAAGGACCATTATTTGATCGAATTTATGGCATTGTCACATAGGACGCGTTTTAAGCGCGTCAGAGCGTTATTCTGATGCCGCTCTATAATGCCAAGTGTTGTACCACGTGCTTGCATTGTCAGGTAAAACGCGTTCTTAGGCCGGTTGCAGAGCTCCGACCATCAGTGCGTACGTCAGTCGCGCTTGTCATATGCATGGAAATACGCGTGCGTATGGTCGGTCTAGCTATGAATGGTTTTACGAATTTCCATACATATGACAAGCGCGACTGACGTACCCACTGATGGTCGGCAACCGGCCTTAGTGCGCGTCAGAGCGTTACATTATAGCTTTCTCAGATAGAACGTAATTTTAGACGCGTCAGAGTGCTAACCTGATGCCGCGCTATTACGCCGAGATGTACTGTACTACGTTCTTTTAGTTTCGTCAGATAGAAGTACTTAGCGTGCGTCAGAGCATTGTCGCTCTTATTTTCGATATGTTACCGCGTGTACAACACAATTCCGCGACATAGCGTGGCCTCAAGTTAGCGCTCTGACGCGCGCTTTTTATGCGTTCTATCTTGCAAAGCCTTTAGAGGGTCTTTATACTTGATGGACTACGAATAGCAAACGATTCATCATCGTTCAATATTCTGCTTCATTGGTATAGATAATTACAGATTTGTGATAGTTATCAAGAAGTTTTGGGATATTTCTATCGCTTACTTTATTTCGTGTGATGGAATCCTACTTATTCTAGCAACTCTACATTAAAAGTGATGACAATTACTAAACGCATAATATTTTTGTACGCATAATATAATATTTAGTTGACTGTTGACCGGTTTGCTTAGTTGGTGGTGACTCTGCCTTGCCAAAATGATATGAATGATATTGTTTGCTCTGTGTCTGGGTGTTAATCTTATAATATAAAAATGAATCCCAAAATGTGTTGGTAAGCGCATAACTTGAGAACGGCTTAACCGATTTCGTTAATTCTTTTCTATAATATTCCTTGAAGTTCGAGGATGGTTCTTATGTAGAGAAAACGTGAATATGTACCACGGGCGAAGCCGGGGCGGACCGCTAGTTATCTATAAAAGTATTTATTTAAAATTATGTATCTATATTTATCAGCCATCTAGTTTCCATAACACAAGCGAAAGCTTAGTGTGGGATCAGATCGTGCCGAGTGAAAATTGTCCTGAAATATCTATTTTATTTATTATTTTAATATGAATTTAACGGAATTATAACACGTTTAACAATTTCAAAAATTTCGTTTATGAGAACTTTCTTTAACACACGTTTCAAGTTTAAGTCGTAAACTTGTAAGTATATAAATACCTTCCTGTGCTTAATACTTGTGCGTATATAGTATACTATCTTTTGCAGGCGTCTTCGCCCGCGTTTTCAAAAGAAAACCCGCATAGTTCCCGTTCCCGTGGAATTTCCGGGATACCATGTGTTAATCCAAGTTACCCTCTATCATCATCATCATCATCAGCCCATATTATACGTTCCCACTGCTGGGACACGGGCCTCCTATGAGGGTACAGGCCATAATCCACCACGCTGGCCAAGTGCGTTGTGCTAAATTTCATTATAATCGGTTCAGTAGTGTATGCGTGAAAACCATACATACATACAAACCTTTATAATATTAGTATAGAAGTATAGATACCTTCACCAACTGGCCACAGGCTAACCAAAGACCAGAAACCACAATCTACGCTACGGAGCAATTTGTGTCTATCTCAAATATTGCTACATCGATCTTCTCGACTCAATAACGTGGCGTATCAATCACAGTAACGAAGAGGTTTACGTTTGAATATAATTCACTCATATTATAACGAGATTTTTGTTTGTTTGTATTGGATAAGCTACAAAAGTACTGGGCCGATTTTAATGATGTTTTAGTCGACTTTGAAATAAGGAGGGTTATATTTTTGGAGTCGTTTTTCGTGTCGAGTGAAGGTATGTATGTATATTTCTTTGGCACGCCCTACGGCTACAGCCCAAACCAATTTATGATTTTGATTTATGAGATGTCTTTGTAATCATCAGACATGTGGTAATAAGCAGTTTTTTTTCATAATAATAATAATTATGGGTCACTTAAAGAAAGCTACATTATTAGGAAGTAATATGCTATACATTTATTCGTTTACATCGTGGGTAAGCCCGGGCGGCTACACTCCATAGGTAGTAGTATAAAACAAAATCGCTTCTTTCTGTTTCTATGTCCCTTTGTATGCTTACTTTAAAACTACGCAACGGATTTTGATGCGGTTTTTTTAATAGAGATAGTGATTCAAGAGGAAGGTTTTAGTATATAATTTATTTATTAGGTTACAAAGCGGGCGAAGTCGCGGGCGGTAAGCCAGTGTATTAATGTAATTGTGAAAGTTTGTGAGGATGGATGTTTGTTACTCTTTCACGAAAATACTACTGAACTGATTTAGATGAAACTTTACGGTTGTATATTTATAGGTTATATAAGATAACACAGGCTAGAGAAAAAGTTGATTTTGTGTGTGAAACCGCACGCCACAGCTAGTTTGAATATAATCTATAATGAAGTAACTATGACACCCGGTATAGAGTATTTCATTACTCGCTTGACCCGGGCAAACCGCGGGCAGCTTTTATCACGTATTTCAACCCTTTAGAGATTGTTTTTTTGGCAAAAACTTTCCGTCCCTGTTCCTATTCCGTTCCTTTTACGGTTGATTTATTAAAACAAAAACAGTCCGAGTTTCATCCAAATCGGTGGTGTGATTTAGCTGTAAAAGACCGGCTACTCACGTACCTGCAGGGGCGATATTGGAACAATCTCGGTTGCACGGCGGTTGAAGCAATTTCAGTTTTTCTCTAAATTGCCCCTGCTTGCCTATACACATCACAATTAAGGAGCCAATTATGGGTCCAATTCCAATATTGCCCCTGCTGCAGGTATAGGTGAATAGCCGGTCAGACATACAAACTTATAATAGATGTTTATATATATACGAATTCACAGTATTTTATTGTGTTTGATTTTACGCAAGTTTTATACTATTAGAAAACGTTAATGTTAAAACGTATTTTATTTCTAAATATTTAATTCGGCAAATAATATATTCATTACCGCATAAGCTATTGAAAACTCAAGAGGCGCCGGGTCGATAACTAGTATGTACCAAAAGTAATATTACATGAAATTAGCAATACACGAGGTTGGAAATTGTCCCCGAAGTGTGAAATGGGGGTGAAAGTTAGCCAACAGCAATAAAACTCGATATTCAAATATAGTCCGTGCGAATAAATGTGGCGATCAAAATTGAATAAACTCAATCTCAAACATTTATTCAATTAGACTTCTTCTAGAAGCACTTTCGAATCGTCATTACATATTTTTAACATTAACCACCGATTCGGAAAGCAGTATCGAATATCAGAGTTTGAGTTTGATTCTAGAGGAAGATTTTAAGTGGAAAACTAGTTAGTATTTTAATATGTTTTAATGAATTAGCGACTAAATTCTGAAGTTATCTATTAATTTCTAATCAAATCCAGATTTCTTTCTTTAAAATGTGGAAATTTATTAAACTAAAAACCGTGCGACAAAAATAGTTCAAAACTTACAATTGCGTCGTTTATTGGCACGGGTTATAGTCGTTAACAATGTACATACATTGTATTGGCCTGTAATGGCGGCTTGCACGTGGCCGGTTGATATATTTTGTTGTAGGTACTTTACTTTACAGCTTGAAAGTTGTCTTTACTAAGTAATACAATCCTAACTATCCAAACTAATATTATAAATGCGAAAGTTATCTAATCTGTCTGTCTGTTAAAATAATAATTTAAATTGTTATAGTTATATTCTACTAAATAAATGCTCGAATAAAAACGACAATACATGTAATAACATACAAGGAATTTGGATCGAAACATTTCCATAAAATATTATGGAAATGTTTCGATCCAAATTCCTTAAAATTTACCTACATTGTATTATTATTGTCCTTCCTAGAAAGACGTACTTACATGAAAGTAAAAAAGATAGCGTTCCAATTTTTTTATCGATGTTAATATCAGTGATGTAACAAATAGTCGATAAAGATATGTTTTAATTTTTTTTTAATTAAAATTAATTATTTGCGTAATATGGCGTGTAACAATGATTTTCTTTTAATGAACTGGATATAATGTTCTGATATAATGTGATTGGCAGGACTTTTTATTAACATTTATATCTACAGGGTGTCCCACTATCGGTATACTAAGCGCGAAGGGACTTGTAGCGTTGCATACACTGATCACGTAAAAAATACTCAAACAACAAAATTACACCAAAATGTTTTTTGCTAAATATTACCTTAAAATTCATGTTTTCTTCCCTAGTTTCGCGCAGCCAGCATATAACGCTTCGCTAATGTGAACATTTTGTCTATGAAAACATAATCTTAAACGATAGCTCACGTGCTGGTGGCAAAGTTGGGCGGGTTGCTTGTTAGGGGACACAGTGTACACGCAGAGTTTTAAGAATTTGTATTTGAATTTCAATCTATTTGAAAAAAAGTGCATCTTGAATTTTATAAGTATTTTTTACATACTCAGCGTATGCAAAACTGTAACCTGCATTGAGCTTAGAATACCGACGGTGGGACAGCCTGTATAATAGCTAATTCAAAAAGATTAACCTTACCTAATTTTGCTTCGTGACAATCTCGCCAAACCACAGATTATGTTAACTCTAGTGTCAATTACACTCCATTTATTCAAATCTGAATTGCGTTCCTGATTTTCTTATTAAATACTGTTTTGAATTGATAATAATTGAAGTATTTCTGCGATGAAATAACTTATATTTATACTAGCTTTCCGCCCGCGCGAAGCCGCTTTGTCTAAAACCTTATAAATTATACCTTGCTCTTGAATCACTCTATCTAATAAAAAAAACCCATCAAAATCCGTTGCGTATTTTTAAAGATTTAAGCATATATGGGGACATAGGGACAGAAAAAGCGACATTGTTTTATACTATGTAATGATAAACTGCGGATCTTTTTCTCAATTAATTTCTACTTAATCAATTTCAATTTCAATTAATAAAATCTTTGAATTTGGTTAACTATTACTTTCTTTTATATTTTAAGTATAGAAGTATTAAATAACCAAGCTGGAGTTATTTTAAATCAAAATATGAATAATAGATAGATTTCAACTATTGAACAAAAGAACAGAAAAACTGCGTGTTGCTAAAAAAACGCTACATTATAAAATTTATTAACGCAAAAAAATAGTAATTTACCATTTAGACATATCAAGTTACACATAAAATACAGAACCCTCCTTTCACCACCGATAGAAAAAATAGCATGCGCGCTGAGCACACGTGTCAGAAGTGAGACTTTGGAAAGATTCAAAGATACAAAAATCGTCGCCTTACTCCATGACGTGTCGCTATTGCCATGACGCGACATTGAAATTTTACTCTCAACGCGCCTAAAGAAATACACTTCTAAAAGTATTTTATAACCCTTTTTTATAGAACCCTAAAAACATCTTTCACCCATTTTTCTGAATACGATATTCTTAAGGTCAAGTAGCGTCTAATGAATGAATGTTTAGGATCAAATTATCGACAAATTGAGTGGGTATAATTGTATATAATTGTGTAATTTAGGTAGACGGTACTGGCGCCGGGTAGGGATGTGCTGTGTTTTATCGATAAAATTTGATTTTTTTTTTATGAAACTCTTTCAAAGACATGTAAGTCTGTGGCATTATAACTCGTAGAACAATAAACTGATATGAGTGCGTTATTTAATGTTTTCTTCGAATTCGTTGTCTGTTAAAATACAATGTAGTTCATGGGGATAATTATTAGAAAAAGTCATAGAAAGTCGTTACAATTATAATACAACAATAAAGAATTCAAAATTTGTTTATTTATTATTGCATTCATTTTTTAATTAATTAATTTTTTACCACAGTTTTTTCTAACACTTGCTTCTTTGAAATTTTCAGTCTCTACAGTTGTATCGATACATTGTTAAAAAAGGGCATCGCTATAATTCCATCCCTTTTTAGAACCCATTACATCGATATCACGTACCATCCCTACAACTTCCCCTAATGGCATCACGTGTATAAGTACGACACTATGTACTGGTATGTTATAATGCTTTATCGATTTTGAATCGTAAACGAATCGATATGGGACTATGACATCACTTTAAAATAGCTCTATACTTAAAAGTTAAAACCTAGTATTATATTATCTATACTAATATTATAAAGCTGGATACTTTGTTTGTTTGTTTGAACGCGTTAATCTCAGGAACTACTGGCCCGATTTGGAAAATTATTTCGGTGTTAGATAGCCCATTTATCAAGCAAGGCTATATATAGGCTATATTATGTCATCGGAGCAATGCGGGTAAAAGTGGACGCAAAAATTACATTACTTTCGAGCTATAATTAAAAATATTAACTAATCTATATTCCTACTTAATATTAGAGGAAAGGTTTGTTTGTATGTATGTATGGTTTTCACGCATAAATTACCGAACTGATTATAATGCGCACACACATAGAGCGTATGGATGCATACTTGGATTAACACATAGGATAGGTTTTATCCCGGAAATCCCACGGAAACGGGAACTATGCGGGTTTTCCTTTGAAAACGCGGCCGAAGACGCGGGCGAAAAGCTAGTTATACTAATAATGAGGTATTTATGAATCAAAAATTAAATTTTAATTGAAAACAAACAAGATTAATTTCGACAACTCGGCCAATTGAATTATCTTTATAAATTAATTAACTAAAATTAACATTTTCAACAATATGGAAATAAAACAAAGTTCACAACCTTTTGTAGTACCATTTCATAGATTTGAATAAATCGTTTTAATAAAATAAAGAAGAATAGTTTGTTTGTTTGAACGCGCTAATCTCAGGAACTACCGGACCGGTTTCAAAAATTCTTTCACCGTTGGATACGTACGTGATTACTGAGTGTACGACTATGTACCACGGGCGAAGCCGTTGCAAACCGCTAGTATAACTGAGATGGAAAGATTTGATTTTTATTTTGCTAATTATACGCTTTTATTAGCTTCACCTGTATATTTGCCAAGACCGACATCCGCGCGGACAAAGTCGCGGGCGGAAGCTAGTCTATAATAATATCAATAATTTCATGAGTTTAAGCGTTTTTTTTATTTATTTCAAGGTTGTGTCATGACAATACCGTCACGTCATGGAGTGCGGCGACGATTTTGGTATCTTTGAATCTTGCCAAAGACGTTTCACTTCGGACACGTGAGCTCAGCACACACGCTCTTTTTTTTTTACTAAAAATTTACGTTTTATATACTTAAAACTACCCGACTTATTTTAAAAAGTTTTTAAAATGTAAAAGACAAGTCTCTAAAGACCTTCCTTACAAAAATCTATACGTAATCTTTTCCTTACCTTTCTAAGGTAAAACTTGTAGTGTTGCCACTTTTCCCAATCTTGTCAATTTTAATATTTTCCTTACAAATTGGCAGATATAATAATATTCTCTTCAGGCTCGATCGCATATATGTAAGCTTAGGATGTAGCATGACCATGATCAGCTTATAAGTCGGACTGTACGCTGTAGGGTGTGTATTATTTTAGTTGGAAGAAGTACTTTCGTTTTTAATATGACAATGTAGTTGATTTTTTTCTTTTAACCCGCTTCAAAAGGGGAAAAAATCTCATTTCGGCTGTGTAAAAAATACAGTCTTTATTACCTCAGAACTTTTGACTGAGTTAATTTATATTGATAATTTCTTTTTTATTTGTAAGCTTGTATCTGCCATGTAATTCCATTTAAATTTGGTTTAGTTCTTACAATTAAAGGCGGTCGAGTTAAGGATAAATATTCTATAATGTGTATACGTATTAGACGTGTGCTTCAACATAACTTTTCCTCGTATTTAAGACGTTTTACAACATTTAAAATACCTACTTAAGTAATTTCATATAACCGTAAATTCATAAAATAATGGTCACTTCTTTTAAAGTAATAGCATTACGTCATAGTAAGAAGGTGTGCGAAGTGAAATCAAATAATGAATCATTGACATAGCCAAGCGTGTGCTAATCACTACATAGTATAAAACAAAGTCGCTTTCTCTGTCCCTATATCCCTTTGTATGCTTAAATCTTTAAAACAACGAAACGGATTTTGTTGTGATTTTTTTAATAGATAGAGTGATTTAAGAGGAAAGTTTTAGTATATAATTTATTAGGTTTTAGACAAAGCGGGCGAAGCCGCGGGTGGTAACCTAGTATTAGCCGCACAATTAGTTTTTTTTTAATTTCATTAGTAAATAAAACAAGTAGGTACAATTGTTCTATTGAGATAACACAGTTGTTTTTTTTAATGATTACGCCATGTGGTACCAATTTGTGACAAATACTTACGTATGAAAATAGGGCTTCGAATCCACTTAGGGAAAAATATAAGATCACACTCACATATTATTATAAAATTTCCTTAATATGTAGGTATTTATGACGAATAAACGACTGGCTGTTCCTGGTCTTCTCTTTTTATTTCTTACTTTGATAATAAATGCAATATGAAAAGTTAAATAAAACTAACTACATGAGATTTATTTTAAGTTTAATATAAGTCCCAAAAAACCCAATAAAATGGTCACCCTACAAAGGTTCGAGTAATACCATTACGTCACACTACTTGAAAGAAAGTGAACGGGCAGAATCAAATATCGAAGCTTTAACGGAGTGGCTAAGGGTGTGTCGGCTCAGTGTTAAATATATTTATCTATTTATTTATTTTTAAGCTATTGCATAGCTTCTATCGCGGGCCTTGAGCGCGGGGACCGAATCGTGAAATTCCGTAACGAAAAAACCTCACGCTCCCCACTCCGACGGGCGGAGGTGTGGCTTGAAGGCATAGCATGCAATAGCTTTACCGCGGCAGTCCCCGAGTGACAAACGTCGTTTTTTTTATATTATTGGTGGTTACTTAATGTAAGTGTAACACAGGTGTGTAATTTTTTTATCATTATGATAAAAAGATGCCTCACACAGTCCGGATCCCTGTCTAAATTCAGAATCTTAAGTAATTATCTAAATTCAGCAAACATGGAAATGTTCCACGCTTGTTTGATTTTTACAGATTTTTCAGATCTGACAAAATGTTTCACAAGCTTTCTGAATTCTGGACCGAAAAATTAAGATTGAATAAATGCATTCAGAAATCACATTCACAAGAACCACTATGCAAAACCTAGACTTACATCTATAATAATATTATAAAGCTGAAGAGTTTGTTTGTTTGTTTGTTTGAACGCGCTAATCTCGGGAACTACTGGTCCGATTTGAAAAATTCTTTCGGTGTTAGATAGCTCATTTATCGAGGAAGACTATATATCCGGCGGATAAAACCGCGGAGCACAGCTAGTCTCATATATGATTATATAAAACATGCGATTCGCGCTACAAACCTATCTCACGCATTGATCTACGAAAATCCCTTAACCCAGCTCGTGAATGCCCTAGATTAGTTTTAGGTTTCGATTCCCGATTCTATTAGCGTTGATAATATCAAAGGTTTCTATTTAGCCTGAGGTGAAGACTGTGCTGGTTTAGGTTGGAATTAAATCTATACTTTTTTTATTAATTATATACAATTGAATTAGCTTTCCGCCCGCGGCTTCGCCCGCGCAGTCATTTCCGTGATAAAACCTATCCTATGTCCCGGGGTAAAAAGTATCCTATGTCCTTTCTCGGGTATCAAAATATCTCTATACCAAATTTCATGCAAATTGGTTCAGTAGTCAAGGTGTGATTGAGTAACAGACAGACAGACAGAGTTACTTTCGCATTTATAATATTAGTATGGATTAGACTTCTTTTAGAAGCATTTTCGAATCTTCATCACATATTTTTAACATTTACCACCGATTCGGAAAGCAGTAATCCAATGTGAATACATTCAAAACGTATAAATTTATAAATATAATAAAATAAATATAATAATGTATGAATTTACAAATATCAAATTCAACATTCAAAACGATCACTTCTAAATGCATGTTTCCTACAAACGTTCACACCCTATACAATATTACGAGTTCCTCTCAAAATGTAAAACGATTGGAACAATGTCAAGAGGAAACTGCAAGGTTCTTTAAAAACTTGGCTCGAATAATCTCACAATTCTGATGTCGAGATTAGACTGGTTGCGTTAAATCTATGATAGTACTAGCTTTCCGCCCGCGGCATCGCCCGCTTTCTCTAAAACGATTTGAGATTTAAACTATCCTGTCTCTCAAGTTGGATCGAACTGCACATGGTGTGCGAATTTTATTATAATCGGTTTAGTGGTTTAGGAGTCCATTGAGGACAAACATTGTGACACGACATTTATATATATATTAAGACTAGTTTTCCGCCCGCGGCTTCGCCCGCGCAGTCAAAGAAAAACCCGCATAGTTCCCGTTCCCGTGGGATTTCCAGGATTGCGTAATTTTCCCGGTATAAAAAGTGGCCTATGGTCCTTTCTTGGGTATCAAAATATCTCCATACCAAATTTCATGAAAATTGGTTCAGTAGTTAAGGCGTGATTGAGTAACAGACAGACAGACAGAGTTACTTTCGCATTTATAATATTAGTATGGATTATGTATTTTATATCTATGTTATAGAGGAAAAGATGTGGTAATGGTTAAACTAAAAATTGCTAATTAATTTCGAAAATTCAGATTCCTTTCATAACCAGAAGATAGATTTTCTGGAGTATGTCACTCCACACATAAGTCGATATTGTTTGTTGTTTTATCCCGAGACTAGTTGAGCCCCGCGGTTTTACTCACATTGCTCCGCTGCTGTTTTGATTATATTATTATAGCCTTATAGCCTTCCTCGATAAATGGGCTAACACCAAAAGAATTTTTAAAACCAGACCAGTAGTTCCTGAGATAAGCGCGTTCAAACAAACAAATTCTTTAGTATAAGAAGTATAGATATAATTATTAATTACTAGCGGTCCGCCCCGGCTTCGCCCGTGGTACATTTTTACGTTTTCTCTCCATAAGAACCATCCTCGTACTACAAGAAATGTAATAAAGAAAGAATTAACGAAATCGTTTCGGTTGTTCCCGAGTTATGCGCTTACCAACACATTTTGCGTTTAATTTTTATATTATAGATATAAGGAACCGGTAGTAAAGGGAAATACCCATGGGAATGAAATGTTTTACCCGGGTAAAAAGAAGCCTACATCAATCTCTAGTTTCCCTTCTATTCACAGTTCCTTCCAGACACAAAAAAATCGCTCCGTTGTGACGTAAAATAGAGATAAACAAACACATTCGCATCTATAATACATATTTCAAGTAGGTATATAAGAAAGGTAAGCAAAGTTTATGATTATTTTACCCAACTGCGTCATAAGGCTTTATTTTTAGGATCCACTAACTTTTCACCCGCGGCTTCGCTCACTTTGTCTAAAACTTAATAAATTACATACATATAGATAGAGTGATTCAAGAGGAAGGTTTTATCCTCTTGAATCACTCTATCTATTTAAAAAACCACATCTACATCCTTTGCTTAGTTTTAAAGATTTAAGCATACAAAGGGACATAGATAGGGACAGAGAAAGCGACTTTGTTTTATACTATGTAGTGATGTGTATGTATGTTTCTTTGGCACGTTCTATTAGAGTAAACGGTTCAATACATTTCGCTTAAGTATCGTTAAGTACGAGTAAATGACGCGAGTGTAAAGTTACAAAAAATAAATGGAAGGGTGGATGTTTTGGGCCGAAATATATTGTCCGTGTCCTTTGAGATTATTCCTCGGTTCTTATCTGAATTATGTGTAATACCAGTGGTACCTATTATGTCTTTATTTGGTTGAATTGTTAAGACTAGCTATTTTTTGTTTATTTTGAAGTATTAGCAGAGTCTACTCAAGGTGTCTTATACATTATTTTGAAAACTATAATTAGATTATTAGTTTGAACACGCTAATCACAGCAACGACTTTTTTAATCGACTTCAAAAAAAAGGAGGAGGTTATCAATTCGGCCGGTATGTTTTTTTATGTATGTACACCGATTACTCCGAGGTTTCTGAACCGATTTACGTGATTCTTTTTATGTTCGATGCGGGATGGTGTTGAATTGGTTCTATAAAAATTTTATTCGGATAGGCCCAGTAGTTTTTATTTTATGAGCATTTTTGTCTGTATTTGTAAATATTGCGAGTGCAAGTTTGAAGTCGGTTGTTTTTAACGCAGTTATCACTTTTTGATTAAAATATTTTTGTATTAAATAGTAATACAGGATTTTGTAATGCTACCAAGAGGGAAAGGACCTAATTACTCTTTAATACTGTAGGTAGAAAATTTTAGACATAGAAAATATTTGAATTCTAAAAATTTGCTTGCAACATCTCGATATAAAACTGACTTAAATCCCAAATTATTTATTTCACTGATCCTTAGAGGTTAGTTAGGAGTCAATTTTGAGGATAAAATCTCTCTAACAAACTTGACAAATCCAATGAAAGGAATCCCTTTGCCCTTAAATATCTCTTCTATAAAATTGTCCATTTGTCCCCAGGTCTCCGCGTGGGTAACCGACCTGGTGCTATCTCCAGCGTCACTAGAAGACAAGAAGGTGGTACTCACCTGCGTACTACGGGTTGCTTTGACCTGCTGGAATATTGGCAACTTCAACGGCGCTATGGAGGTCGTGGCTGGGTTGAAGTGAGTTGAGAGTGTTGATAATTTATGGATAAGAATTAATAGAGCTAATTTATGACTTTATTTGGTTGTCCGGTACCATTATGGTAGGTACTACCTAATAGAAAGGTTTTATAACCAGCTTAAGAAGAAAGTAGTATATATATAAGAATGTAAAACATTCTATATATTCATATCCTATGTGAATTTTATAAAGACTATGATAGTTTATAGAAATATGTATTTTTTGAAAGAGGTTTAGACTGAGAGAAAAAAAACTTTTGTAACTGGGTACAGATCTAATAGTTTTAAGAGATGGAACGTAAGCCAATCGTCGCGAGCCTCGCTTTTGGCGGGGTCATACCTACTTGGTAGTATTCTTAACTAAAAAGAGTAGTGATAATTATTCTGAAAGTTTGTGAAATGTTTGTAAATAATTCCTACGAAAAGAGAAAAGAAGACGAAAGAAGATAGAAGATACGCTCTGTCTGCAGGGGTTTCTTTCGGCCTTCAGCTGTTTATTATAGACTGTAGGCCGGCGGAAACTACTTGCAGACGGTGTGGTACTGCTACAGAAGAGAAAAGAAGAGTTAAGAAGAGAAGATGAGAGATTAAGAAAAGATTGTTCGGTTGTTAGATTGTTTTGTAATATAATAAATAATCTTTATATTTATAATATTCTTTTGTAGCTTTAAGTAATTATGTAGGTACCTTTATTTTTATGGGTGGAAAATGACTGGAAAAACTGACCTTAATTTCAAAAATTGTAAAATTATACAATTTTTGAAATTAAGGCTACATGGAATTATATATAAACGATTCCTGATTGTGTTGAATATGCGACGTTCATATAAAGTTGAACATACTTTCTCGTAAAAAAAATAATAAATATTGAAAATTTGAAGACCAACATCCTAAATAAATAGACATAATTTATGAGAAACAAAATATCTAAAAACAACGACTTATTTAAGCTACATCTCTTTTTGAACTTCCCAAAAACAAAAACATTCATGCTAATTACACACGTTTATTAACAAAAGCGCGGGAAATTCATGACTGACAGATGAAATGTCATATTTCACAGATAATAAATGCCCAAAATCCGACGGATTACGTTGCCATACCAAAAATGGGAAGGTAAATTTTAATCACTCGAGTTGTAATCATGTTTTATGTTCAATTACTGAAACAGGTGTTGATTACATTTATAGCATTGTTGTAGCTTTTATTCCTTTTTATATTTGTTTCCGGAATGAGGGCTTTTTAGCAATAGGACTGCATTTTTGAAGATGTCATGTATTTTCATTGAGATAATATTACTACGTATGGAGGAGACACCACGAACAAAATCTGTGCGCCATTTTTTTGCTCTAACTAAGTTTTAAAAATTATTATCTAGTTAGGTACTTACCGATGAAAGTTATTCCTTTGCACTTTTCCGTATTATTTGTATTATTTGTGCAATATCGTAACACACACGAAGGCATATTTGATGCGTTTCACTTTAAAACAAATAAAAAATGAGCGTGCAGTTACGCCATATGGCGTATGTTGAGCGGAACATAAGTGATGTAGGCGGTGTCGTCTCCATAATATGTGTCTCAATGTGTATTTTTGTCTTTGTTAACTGTTATTTTTTACTAGTTTTAATGATATACTGGGTGTCCCGCCGTCGGTATTCTTAGCTCAATGGAGGTTATAGTTTTGCATACGCTGAGTACGTGAAAAATTATTATAAAAATCCAGATGCATTTTTTTTCAAATAGTTATTCTTAAAACTCTTTGTGTACACCCCTAACAAGCAACCCGCCCAACTTTGCCACCCGCACGTGTGCCGCACGTGAGCTATCGTTTAAGATTATGTTTTCATAGACAAAATGCTCATATTAGCGAAGCGTTATATGCCGGCTGCGCGAAGCTAGAGAAGAAAATGTGAATTGGAAAAATTTAGCAAAAAATTTTTGGCGTAATTTTGTTGTTAAAGTATTTTTTTACGTGACCAGTGTATGCAAGACTACAAAGACCTTATAAGTATACCAATAGTGGGACACCCTGTATAGCCTATATGTTGACACAACCTGTTAGTAATATTCATGCAACATTTAAAAATCCATGTACTTACAGTTTTTGAGTTTAGCCCGGACATACAAAAATAATTTATTTTTTGGCATCAATATCGATTGTAGATTACGCCCCAAATATTATTTTAGCCAACTGCGGCTTCGGTCGCAGATTTCATTTCACTTCTTTATTTGACTTTTGATCTTTGATTTTTGATCTTCCCTGAATAAACGCTTTTACGTGAACGAGCATTTAACGTACACTAACCGCAAGCTGTTCTTTGCAGCGCGTGAGAAGCTAGGGCGGTCAAATAACTGGCGTTTTGTATGGACTCGCGCGGGTCATGTATATGCTAGACGGGATAGTAAATCGAAAATTATTAATGTTAGATCGGAAGACGATATAGATAAGGTTTTTTGTCAATAACTCTTTCGATATTGCACGTATTCCAGACAATTAAGAAAAAAACTATATTTTATTGTATTGTATTAGTAATATTATACGAATTTTGCTATATAAGTTATGTAACAGGTTTAAATGCACTTAATTTATTTTGGGATAATTATGATGTTAGGCTTGTAGTATATTGCAATTTTATATTGCGTTGCTTAAAAGATTGTACTGTGAAATATTATATACTATCTCATCTGGACTTATTTGTACTGTTTTATTGTTGTATACTAAATATACATATTTCTAAATCCTGTTACCGTTATATACTAATTGATTTATTTATTAGGATTGATTTTGCCATACTGTATGTTACAATTCTAAACATGATTACATTTTTAAAGGTTTTGTTATTTGCATTGGATATTTTGCATAGTCATAAGTTAAATTCAAGTTTTTTTCTTACTAATGATTTTGCTCTAGTGTCGATAATTTATTTTGTTGTTACTTTTAGTTATTGTCTAAGCGTTACACTCATAATTATAAAGATAGAAGTAAGATTTTTGTTAAATGTTGTTTATTTTGTTTTATTTTTTCGTTATTGTTATTTCCATTATTGTCCTAGAGAACTTGATATTGTAGTGGTCTGCCTTGTTGCCGGTGGTGTGTATTGTTTGTGTTTCGTACTTTCTTCTATATTTTACTATTTTATTGTATTTTTTCTATTTATAAACTATATTAACTGGGTAAATGAATTAACACTAAAACTCGACTCAATGATGATATTGCATATTTTATTTAAATACTGTATATTTATCTACTCTTTTGTCCAATATGTATTTTATTTAATATTAATATACTATAATGATGGTTAAAAAAAATCTCGTAATTGGCCTTATAAACATATGTTCGCTTGGGACTGGTCACGAAGAGCTTCTTGCTGCGATGGAGCACCAAAACGTGGATGTGTTGGGTATTAATGAAACATGGCTAAAAGAAGGAGAAGAGGGTCGTGCGCCTAAGTTCACAGGTTATCGCCTTGTTCATATACCTCGACCGCCACATGTGCGAGGTCGCGGCGGTGGCGTTGGCTTTTATGTTAGAAATAGTTTGAATGTGAAAGTTTTAAAACATCCATGTTGTTTAAATGTTGAGCAAATGTGGATAACTTTAAACATTCGGTGTAAAAAACTAGTAATCGGCACAGCTTACCGCCCGCCATGGTTGAATGTCGATACTTTCGTTAACGCAATTTATGAATCGGTCGCTAGTTTTTCATGGGCTGATAATACCATAGTTATGGGAGATTTTAATATTAATTTTGCAGACAAGAGTACCATGGGTTATCGCAAATTGCTAGAATTTTTAACAATGACGAGCTTAACGCAAATTATAAATGAACCCACTCATTTCACAGATCATAGTGAAACTATTATTGACCTTATATGTACGGATGTAAATGTGCAACGGATATCAGTAAACCATATAAATGATTTAAGTCACCATGCGTTTGTTTCGTGCGAACTTTACATAATTAAAGATAAGTGTATCCCTCTAAAAATACAATACAGACCAATTAAAGATATGAACATGGACCTATTCGAAACCGCTATGTCAAGCATTAACTGGGATGCTATAATAGACCACCAGGATATTAATAATTTTGTTTCGGATTTTAATGCAACCATTTTATCAATTTATGACTGCCTAGCTCCCATTAAACACTTTCTTGTAAAAAATCAGAACTACCCTTGGATCACATACAATATCAGGTTATTGATGAGACGTAGGAATGATGCATATACTAGGGCAAAGTATTCTAAACATGATAGTCATAAATTATATTATATGGAGTTAAAGAAAGAGGTTGCGAATGCGATTGAGCGTGAAAAAACATGTTATTTTGAAACGTTTGTAAACACGAATTTAAATAACCCGCGTCTACTCTGGAATAATGTTAAAAAAAATGTTAATATCAGTAAAAGTACTGACAATGCGTTGCCGGAGCATCTTAGAAAGCCGGATGATATAAATTGTCATTTTTTAAATATTCCTGGTAGATCATGCGCGTCTAAAGAGGACTTACATTTCTTTTTAAATAACAAAAAAGGGACTTCACTGTTTTCTTTTGCGGCTGTCTCTAAAGACGAGGTGTTTAAGCATTTCAGATCATTGCATTCTAATGCTATTGGTTACGACGGAATCTCACTAGATATGTTAAAATTATCCTTGCCCTTTACTCTTGAAACAATTACGAATATCATAAACACATCACTTAAGACTTCCACTTTCCCTTCCACCTGGCGTAAAGCGCTCATTAAACCACTGCCCAAAACTAACAATCCAAATTGTCTTAAAGATCTAAGACCAATTAGTATTTTGCCATGTCTATCAAAGATTCTCGAGAAAGTTGTATGTGAGCAAGTCAGGCGCTACTTAGATTTAAATGATATGTTGCCAACTAGGCAATCGGGATTTAGGAAGCAAAATAGTACCATAACAGCTCTGTTGGATGTGGTTGACAATATGCTTGAGGCACAGGATCGAGGAGAGGGGAGTCTGTTAATCCTCTTAGACTACTCCAGAGCCTTCGATTGTATCAATATTGAATTGCTTCTCTGCAAGCTTTCATACTACGGCTTTGATGATAACTCTTTACAGTGGTTTAAAAGTTATCTTTCTTACCGCTCACAAATGGTCGAGTTAAAAGCGGACAGTAGTCAAAGTGCATGTTCGTCTGCATGGGCGGAAGTTTCCAGAGGAGTACCGCAAGGTTCTATTCTTGGTCCTCTTTTGTTTATTTTGTATACAGCCGATGTAACGCAATGCATAAGGCATTGCAAATATCATATGTATGCGGACGACATCCAATTATACCTCTCGTTCAAGGCGAGTGAGATGGACAACGCTCTGGAAAGGCTACATGATGATTTGAGTCGTATATCGGTTTGGTCAGAATCTAATTGTCTTTCTCTCAATTCTAGCAAAACCAAATATATGATCATAGGCACAACTCATCAAATCAATTCAATATTGGCTCAACAACCTACCATATTTCTAAACGGAGAACCAATAGAAAGAGTGACTGAAGCGCGTAATCTTGGTGTAGTGTTTGATGAAGGCTTGCGATTTCACAAGCACATTTTAAATATTTCAAAAAACTGTTTTTACCGACTGAAACTGCTTTACCGGATTAGACAGTCCTTGAGTGTAAATGTCAGGAAATTGCTTTGTGAGTCGCTTATCTTGTCGAAATTTAATTACGCGGATGTGGTTGTAGGGCCTAGGTTGCTTGAATCAACGAAAAAAATAGTGCAACGGGTGCAAAATGCGTGTGCCCGCTATTGCTACAATATTCCCTATCGTGATCATGTTACACCGTACTTGATCAAACACAACTCACTTAAAATGGAATATCGTACCCACTTACACCTGGCTACGCTTCTCTTTAATTTATTAAAATATAGAGTACCTGTATACTTGTACAATAAATTGAAATGGTTGGCGGATAATAATACAACCTACGAGACTAGACACGCAAGCTCTTTGTTGGAAATTCCCCTGCATAGAACATCTACTTTTAGGGGGTGTTTTAGGTATCGAGCATCAAAATGTTGGAACGACCTACCGCCGCCTATTCGTTCACAACAAAGCTTATCGTCTTTCAAAAAAAAGTTAAAGTCATATCTTCTTGATTTACAAAAACGTTAACAAGAAAAAATTAGCATCCCCAATATTTATTTAATTGTTTGTTTATTTATATATATTTTTTTTTTATTTTATTTTATTTACTTTTTTTTTATAAAATATTGCATCCCCATTATTGTTCTTATTTGTTTATAGATTATTTAAGTATTTATCCAATAACCTCTTTGCTACTTTAAGTCAATGTGTAATATTATCTATTCACTAAGTAAGTATAATTATAATCAAGTACCTGTTTATTACAATATTTAAATATATATATATTATTTTTTTTAATAACTTTTCACTGCAGTTTGAGCAATAATACATCCACTGTCAGCAAGGCATCCTGAGGCAACCACTGAAAATCAGTGTATTGCACTGAGTGGCAGGCCTATTGTGGAATACATTATATTTAAGTTAGATTTAAGTTTCTTGTTTCTTTTTTTTTTTGTATTTTTGGTATATGTATATCCATAATAAACGTATTTTCATTTCATTTCATTTTCATTTCATTTCATTTTCAAATAAGTGTACTTTTTAACATATAATATAATTACTAGGCACAGAACACACAACTTTTTTAAATATATTTTTTAAATATCTTTGAATTTATATTAATCTTATTTAATAAGTTTATTATTAAACAACGAAATCATATTTAATAAAAAAATTGTTGAAGGAAGGAATTCACCTACAAACAACATTTAAAATTTTGATGGTATGAACCTACCTTTAGGATCAAGTTACCTAACGGTCTTGTCCTAAAAACCTTTGACTGTAAATTTCCATCCCAATTACCTAACTGTTTTGGAATTATAAAGCAATTCTTTGAATTGTTTTTCAAAATTAATCACATAGGAGCTGTATAATATCTACACTAATATTATTAGAGGGAAACTTGTATTTTTGTTTAAAACTACCGGTCCGCCCCGGCTTCGCCCGTGGTACCTACATGTTTACGTTTTTTTTCATAAGAACCATCCTCGTACTTCAAGGAATAGGTTCCGCAGCGCACGCGATGACAGAATTTTTATTAAGGCATTTTTTACTCCTTGGTTTACATTATTGGATGTTTGGTAAGGATCTCTAATTTTTTTGAAAATGCAATATAGCCTTTGTTGCTCAGTGAAAATGCAGCTTTCTAATGGTGAAAGAATTTTTGAAATCGGTCCAGTAGTTTATGCGTGAAAGTCATACATAATTACAAACCTTTCCTCTTTCTAATACTAAGTATAGATAAACTTATATAAAATTGTACATAAATACCTATATAACTTTCTAATATGTATACCTAAATGACTTTCGCAATTATGTTTATTTAATAGAAAATGTCTAAATAAACTATAGATACCAATTATTAAAAAAAAACAAAGTTTTGATACGTTTTAATATACAAAAATTATTTTACCATTGAAAATCAATTATGCAAATCCTTTATTTGTCATATTAATTGACGAATGAGCTAATAATAACCTTAATAACAGACTCTTAACATTACAAAAAAAGCAATAAAAAGGCAATAATTTATATTTCTCCCGAGTAAACCCGGGAAAACGGCTAGTTAATGAAAATTACAAACTTATCCATCACAATTTCAAGGAAAGCTTTTTAATGTAACAATTCGGTTCAAATTCCAAAAGGCTTCCAAACTTTTGGCGCGCATTTCAAAAATGGCGGCAAAGATTCGATTAGAATTACAAATGGCCGCCACGTGCCGTGCCGTTTGAACAAACTTTCTGGGCTAGGTAAAAATATATATTAAAAAAAAACACACAATTGACTAGTTTATATTATGATTTATTATTATAAATGCGAAAGTTTGTGAGGATGGATGTAGGATGAGGATGTGTGTGTACATACACATGTTTGTTACTCTTTCACGCAAATACTACTGAACCGATTACAATGAAATTTAGCACACATATAGAGGGTAACTTGGATTAACACATAGGATATATTTTTATCCCGGAAACCCCAAGGGAGTGGGAACTACGCGGTATTGAAAACGCCTGTGAAGCATTTTATTATTTATTTCACATTTATAATTTTAGTAGGAGTAAATCCTAGAAGCGCTATTAACAGAACCATAAATAAAATTTCATGAAAAGATTACCGTTAATTTAATTCAAAAACTACAAAAGAAAAAATAACATATTTTCATTTCAGATTTAAATTCTTTGAAAGCCTATTCCAATGAATACCTACATATTATTTTAGTTTTGAAAAATTCGTTTCAATACGCGAATAATAACAGGCCAAGTGCGAGTCGGGCTCGCGCACGAAGGGTTCCGTACTATATATTATCTATAATAGAAAATGACGTTTGTTGTAGGTATACTAATTTTTAAGGTTTATTGTATGGGGACCCCCCTTAATATTTTTATTTTTTATTTTTAGTATTTGTTGTTATATCGGCAACGGCAATGTACATCATTAGTAAAAATTTCAATTTTTTTAGCTATCACAGTTTATGATACAGTCTGGAGACAGACAGACAGACGGACTCAAACTCAAACTCAATTAGACTTCTTCTAGAAGCACATTTGATACGGAATGCAGTATCCATAGTTCAACTCCATAGTTGCTCTTTTTAATCATGTCAGTTTTACAATTTAATTTTACAAAAAACATATGTAACATCACCTATTATAATATGCCAAAGAACTGTCCTGTGTCTTTACGCGACAACCCTCCATGGGTTTTAGATAGACCTCATTGGGTAGACAGCCGCGGAGGCTTAGTAATAGGGTCCCGTTTTACGCTTTGTGTACGGAACCCTAAAAATAATCTATACAAAAATCCCCGAACAGATGTCATATTTCCCTCGATCTCATAATATTTTTCGTAAACAAGCAAAAACGTTGTGGATTTATAAAAAAATGAAATTACAACCTTGAGATATGCTTAGTTCTTGTTATCAAAATCTGAAGCAACTATTTTTGTAAAAAGCCGTTCTATGTTTTAACCGACATCAAAAAATGAGGAGTTTGTATTCGACTGTAAGTTTAATTCATATTTTAGGGTGTGGTTTCGTGACTCAAAGATACCAAAATCGTCGCCTTACTTGATGACGTGACAGTGAAATTTAACTCTCAACGCGTCTAAAGAAGTTTCACTTCAAAAATAATACGAATTGAGATACTATCTTTCCAGCGGTGAAAGAAATTGAAATTATTCCAGTAGTTTTTGGTGTAAAAAACATTACAAACATACATACAAAATCATGAATATTTCCTCTTTATAATATTAGTTTACACTACGTATGAAGAGGAGAATTTTAATTTTGCCTCCCGCTGAGCTGCGAGTAATAAATAATTTTAAATTTATTTAATTTTCCATTTTCTCGGTAAAAGACAATTTTGATCAACATAAAACCCACAAAAGGTGTGTTTAATCTATACTAATATTATAAAGCTGAAGAGTCTGTTTGTTTGAACGCGCTAATCTCAGGAACTACTGGTCCGATTTGAAAAATTATTTCGGTGATAGATAGCCCATTTATCGAGGAAGGCTATAGGTTATATATCATCACGCTAAGACCAACAGGAGCAGAGCCACGCGGGTGAAACCGTGGAGCACAGCTAGTTTACAAATAATTAGAACTAAAAATTGTAAATTCTTATTCATAGTATTGACAATCTTTTCCAGGTCACACAAGCTCAAGCCCTTCTGGCTGAGCATATCAGACGAGCCTCTACCAGCGCTGGACTTTCTCTCCGCGGCTCTGTTCTCGGCGGAGTACGAGAGAGCGCTGAGTCGAGCGCTGGCTATGCCGGAGTGTAGGCTGATACCGTTCTTTGGTGCTTTCTTACGGGAACTGAGGTAAGTTGTTCGCAGTGATGTTACATTGTCATCATTATTTTCATTGTCATTTCCATAATACTGTAGTACCAAGGACGGTACCAAGGACGGTACCCGGACCTTTTGAAGGCTTACGGATCCAACACGCATAGGCCCTTTCGAGAATTTTAATGTGTTAACTATCGTTAGTTTCACAAACATCACCACGATACTCATCACAACCGGTAGGTTGTCATCACCGTTATACCTATTCCACCAATAATGTGCAAGGAATGTGTTTGTAAACAAACAATCATATCCCTTCATTAGTTTGAAGTTTGAAGCGTTTAGCGTTTGAAGCGATGCTATTGGTTACTTACAAACACATTCCTCACTACAAATTCTCTCATATTATTGGTAGAAATGCACCCTTATCGTCCGTAAGCCATAAATATGACCATTGACCACACATAGCCCTACTATCTTTTATTTTATTGTAATAATATTAAACTATGTAGCCTATAGCACTCAACGATCACGTACAATTCACATATCCAACGGTGAAAGAATTTATAAAATCGGTTCAGTAGTTCCTGAGATTAGTGCGTTCAAAAAAATAAAATATTCTTCTTTATATTACTATAGATAACTAGCGGTCCGCCCCGGCTTCGCCCGTGGTACATTTTTACGTTTTCTCTCCATAAGAACCATCCTCGTACTTCAAGAAATGTAATAAAAAAAGAATTAACGAAATCGGTTCAGTTGTTCTCGAGTTATGCTCTTTCCAACACATTTTGCGATTCATTTTTATATTATAGATATCCCAATACTCATAAATAACTGCCTTATAACAATTCCAAACGAATATTCACGTAACGATGCGAAAAATAGGAAAATCCAAGAGAAACTAAGAGATAATTAACCAAGCGAAATTTCAGTCAAAACCTCTGGATCACAGAAAATCATTTTGCGAATCCTGAAAAATAATTTCTCGGAGAGAAATCGTGTGCTTCTAACCTTAATGGATTGTGGCTACAGATTCATATGGAGCTGTTAATACCACTTTTGTGTGTTGTATTTTTTATGCAATATAAATTATCTAGCTAATACCTACTTATTAGATCCTAGTTCCTAACTGATTTTTTTTTCGATTAGAATCTTTCTCTATCAAGGTTCACTAGGCAAACTAGTATTTTTTTATACGATATACTCATAAAAGTATTATCATCTTTTAGTTTATACTAATGAACCAACCCTTTAAATTAAAACAAACACCTTTTGATCTTAACTTATATATTATTTAATTGAATTTTAAATGCATTAAAAATTTAATTAAATAATATTCAAACACGAGAATCACGTTCATTGCATTATTTTCATAAATAAAATTAGTGACTAATTACCACATTCGTTTTTGATTCTGTTGAAGAAAATAAATAAATCCAGCGGTATTATCAGCTCCATATACATGTTAATCACCCAACACTTCTCAGTTGAATGAGTCTAGCCATACAGCGTCTGTTGTTTTTTAATATCACCATTTGCACTCCACTGTATAACACGGATTTCATATATTCCTAATTATTAACTTAAAGTTTAACTTTTTAACACCTAAATAGTGTTTATAACCCCTTTATAGCTTAAGTGTCAGTGACTTTGGGGGTTACAGTTTTTTATACACTCATTTAGAAAACACGTCATGTCGCATATAAAATGTAAAAAATCGTTTTTTTTAAGTGAAACTTCTTGCGCGTTGAGAGTAAAATTTCAAGGAACGTCATGGAATAAGGCGACGATTTTGGTATCTTTGAATCTTGCAAAAGAAGTTTCACTTCTGACACGTGTACTCAGCATACACATTCTTTTTTATATCTACCTAGCTGATATGAAAAATAAATTCCTTTGACATTAGAAAAATTAAAAAACTCAACTCACTCTTAACTCTCGCACAATTCTCGTAAATTAAACATAGATTTTAATCTCAAAAACCTTCTGACACAAAAACACCACATAACAAAGCATTATCAAAATTGGTCCAGCCGTTCACGCGTTCTAACCTTGATTAAGACAAACGTTGAAAGAAATTTACATAATAAACTAAAATCAAGCTTATAAACTATTCAAACAAAGAAAGGATTGACAGAATTATATGCACAGCCTTTATCGACCCCCAGAGGTCAACAGTCACAAAAGGGGTCACTACTCCCTAAAAAGATCATGAGATGTATGATATTAGATTTAATTATTATTTTAAAATTTGTATTTTTGTGTAGGCAATAATTATTATAATGAGGTAAAATGAGTGTACAAATTAAGCCTATTACGAAAAGAGGAGTGTTTATTATTATTTCTTTGTTTATATAATATAATGTTTGAAACAAAACGTCTTTAGGCGCGTTGAGAGTTAAATTTCAAGGTAGGCAATACCGTCACGTCATGGAGTGGGGCGACGATTTTGGTATCTTTGAATGTTGACAAAGAAGTTTGACTTCAGACACGTGAGCTCGGCACAATATTAAATCTAATAAGTATATATAAAATTCTCGTGTCACAATGTTAGTTAACACACTACTCCGAAACAGCTGAACCAATTCTAATGAAATTTTGTGTGCTTAGCGGGTAGGCCTGAGAATCGGCTAACATTTTTCATACCTCTAAGAGTAAGGCAGAACAACGTTTGCCGGGACAGCTAGTATTAGTATAAATTATTGCTATTTCAGGGAAATCCTGGCAGCAACACCATCACTTACAACACATTCAGTGGCTGCGACGCCGACACATCGACGAGACTTCAAAAGGGAATCTACTAAAGATGATAGGTATGTTTGTGAAACACGTATGAAAACCGAATTAATTATCTTGGTTTCGAATCCTGGAAGAATAAAAAAAATACCTGCAAAAGATTTTTTATTACAAGCTTACCGTCTAAAACCTTATAAATTATAATTATACTTAAACCTTCCTCTTGAATCACTCTATTTATTTAAAAAAAACCGTATCAAAGTCAGTTGCGTAGTTTTAAAGATTTAAGAATACATTTAGGGGTGCAATGGCTGTATACCACCTAACGGCCAAAGCCAACCTCACCTGCTCGCGGTGCACCCTGCCGATCAACAGACGAGGCTCTGGCGATATTTTTCTAGAGTGGTAGGACTACAACTGCATATAATTTTTTTTATTTTATTCATTATATGCAGCACAAATGGGCTGTAGTCCGTCCGGCGCGATACCACTATCTCACAAAAACCGGCGTAAAGCGTTGAGCGTTTCGCATAGGTGAGTGAGACATTCCGGAGGCCCCCCCCCCCCCCCCTTTTTCCCTTTAAAATCATGGCAGCGGAATTAAAAGATTTATTACCCCAGGAGGGTACCAACACGCAAGGTGCTGGAGAATCCCTCCCTGAGCACTTTTGTTCAGGCTGCCCTATGTATTCTGGGGAGGGCAAAATCCCGCTCAATACTCAAGCACGAGGCAATAAGAGCAACAAGTCCTGTGCACGCCCTTCTACGTTCTGCGTCAACTTTTGTAACATCAGGGGCTTACACTCCAACATCAATGCCGTCCACTACCACCTTGAGACAGCGAAGCCGGCCTTGCTCTTTTTAACCGAAACGCAGATATCTTCCCCCTCTAATACAGCTTATCTCAGTTACCCAGGCTACAATCTGGAGCACAACTTTTTACCCCGCGCTGGTGTATGCGCCTTTATCCGGAATGATATCTGCTTTCGACGCCTCAGCTATCTTGAAGATAGGGATCTTTCCATCATTTGGTTGCGTGTAGACTGCGACGACCACCCTCGCGTCTATGCGTGCCTATACAGATCCCATAGCGGTAATGAGGAAACCGACCGACTCATCGAGCATATACAATCGGCGGCAGATACTATGCTCAATCAGATACCCTGCGCTGAAATTGTAGTCCTTGGGGATTTCAATGCCCATCACTCAGAATGGCTTAAGTCCCGAACTACTGACCACGCAGGTAAATCTGTTTTCGACTTTGCTCTTGCCTATGGTCTTACTCAAATGGTACAATCGCCAACGCGAATTCCTGATGTTGAGGATCATACGCCTTCCCTGTTGGACCTACTGTTGACATCTCACCCTGATGGCTATCAGGTCCACGTTGATGCCCCTTTAGGCTCATCGGACCACTGCCTAGTGCGGAGTGTAGTGCCAATCTTGCGTTCGTCACGGCCGGAGCGTGTTGGCCGTCGACGCGTTTGGCACTACAAGTCAGCAGATTGGGATGAGATGCGTACATTCTTTTCGTCCTATCCCTGGGGCCGTGTTTGCTTCTCGGCAGACGATCCTAGCACCTGCGCAGACTCTGTTGCCGATGTGATACTTCAGGGCATGGAACTTTTTATTCCGAACTCTGTTGTACCCATTGGTGGCAAGTCCCAACCCTGGTTTGGTCTCTCTTGTAAAACGGCATCACGCCGAAAACAAGACTGTTACCAAGCCTGGGCTAATGCACTCGTGTCTAGTGATCCAAACGCCTATACACTTAAGAGAGAACTAAACTCAGCCTCTAGGTCCTTCAAAAGAGCAATTGCAAAAGCAAAGTCAGAGCATATTGCTAAGCTTGGCGAGAAACTTGCCCAACTTCCTTCGGGAACGCGCGCCTTTTGGGCTCTCGCCAAAGCTGTGCAAGGAAACTTCTGCAAGCCGTCACTACCATCTCTGCGCATGGAGAATGACTTGTTGGCCCACACGGCAAAGGAGAAGGCCGATCTTCTTGGCTCCCTTTTCGCCGCAAACTCGACTTTGGATGACATGGGAAACTCGCCGCCTACCATCCCGCGGTATGAGGGCTCTATGCCGGACATCCGGTTCACCCAGAGCGCTGTGCGTAAAGCATTTTTTTGCCCTAGATGTCCACAAGTCGAGTGGCCCCGACAGTATTCCTCCAATTGTGCTGAAGATGTGCGCACCTGAGCTAGCACCGGTCCTCACGCGACTCTTCCGGTACTCCTACTCCACAGGCGTTGTCCCGAATTCATGGAAGACAGCGTTAGTGCACCCAATCCCGAAAAAAGGCGATCGCTCTGATCCGTCCAATTATCGACCTATAGCAATCACCTCCTTGCTCTCCAAGATAATGGAATCCCTTATTAATCGCCAACTACTGAAATATCTGGAGGATCACCAGCTGATTAGTGACCGACAGTACGGTTTCCGTCGCGGTCGCTCAGCTGGGGATCTTCTTGTATATTTAACTCACAGATGGGCTGCAGCGATTGAGAGCAAGGGTGAAGGCTTGGCGGTCAGTTTGGACATAGCGAAAGCTTTTGATCGGGTTTGGCACAAAGCGCTCTTAGCTAAACTTCCATGCTATGGGCTTCCCGAGAGACTTTGCCAGTGGGTAGCCAGTTTTCTCACAGAGCGTAGCATGCGTGTCGTTATCGACGGTTCCTGCTCCGACCCTAAGCCTGTGAATGCTGGTGTCCCACAAGGTTGCGTTCTGTCTCCCACTCTGTTCCTTCTGCATATCAATGATATGCTGCGCAACAGCAGCATTCATTGCTATGCAGACGACAGCACTGGTGATGCAGTTTACACCGGCCAATGCAATGTCTCTCGGGATCGCGTCATTGAGTACCGGAACAACCTCGTGTCTGAAATTGAGGCTTCTTTAGACGAAGTTTCTAATTGGGGTCGACTAAATTTAGTCGAATTCAACCCGAAGAAGACACAGGTTTGCGCGTTTACCGCAAAAAAGCTTCCCTTCGATGTAACCCCTATTTTTCAGGGCACTCCTCTATCAGCCACAGCTAGTATTGGTATTCTCGGTCTCGAAATCTCGAGTAACGTGCAGTTTTCCTGTCATTTGGTAGGCAAAGCCAAGTTGGCTTCTCAGAAACTTGGTGTGCTCTGTAGAGCGGGACAGTATTTCACGTCGCGTCATCGCCTCAGTCTTTATAAGGCGCAAGTCAGACCGCACATGGAATACTGTTCCCATCTCTGGGCCGGGGCACCCCAGCAATACCTCCTTCCATTTGACCGCATTCAAAGGAGAGCTGTACGACTCGTTGGCGAACCGAGTCTCACCGATCGGCTTGATACTCTGGCGTTGCGAAGAGATATCGCGTCCTTATGCGTTCTCTACCGCATTTACTATGGGGAGTGCTCTGAGGAATTGTTTGGAACATTACCCACCGCTGAGTTCCATTACCGCACAGCCCGCCATAAACAGAAATACCACCCTCACCACCTTGACTGCTGGCGGTCGACAACTGTGCGCTTTAAACGGAGCTTCTTTCCGCGCACAACAGTCTTATGGAACCAGCTTCCTAGTACGGTATTCCCGAATGGTTACAATCTGGGGACCTTTAAGAAGAGAGCGTATTCTTTTTTAAAAGGCCGGCAACACACTCCCAATGTCCCTGGCGTTGTGTGTGCTTATGGGCGACGCTGAACGCTTACCATCAGGCGTCGCGTCTGCTCTGTTGCCTCCTCTCTCAAAAAAAAAAAAAAAAAAAAAAAAAAGGGACAGAGAAAGCGACTTTGTTTTATACTATGCAGTGATTTTATCTGTTCTCTTTATTATAGAGGTAAGATTTAAAATGTAGTTACAGTACATTGAGATCATAAAACGTTTGGCAGGATACAGGTCGATAGTCGTCAGAAATTTGTTTAATTTTCAAAATAATATTACACAGACTCGGGAAATTATATTCTGCGGGGAAGAGCTGGAAAAACAATTTCATTTCAAATCTTATACCTTAGGTACTAGCTTACTAACCGCGACTTCGCCCGCTTTGTCTAAAACCTAATTAAATATATACTTCCTAAAACCTTCCTCTTGAATCACTCTATCTATTAAGAAAAACCGTATCTAAATTCATTGCGTAGTTTTAAAGATTTAAGCATACAAAGGGACACAGGGACAAGGAAAGACGACTTTGTTTTATATTATGTAGTGATTAGATTCTTGTTATACTCTGAAATAATAATACATCTTATAGTTACCCAAATAAGTTATGATGCAGTTTTTACACATAGAGGTAAATATATAAATAAACTGTATTATTCACAGAGGGTCGCAAAAGAAGGACAGTAGGCGAGAAAGCAAAAGAAGTGACACGAGCCCTTTAAAGGACAGCTGTAAACGAGACCCCAGGAATGAACCTACGAGACAAGTGGTAAGTAATGTAGGAAAAAAAGTTAAATGAAAGTTATTTAGAACTTTATTTCAGAATTATAAATTCAATCAAAAATTGTGCAGCTTATTCGAATCGAGTTATTTATCCCTATTTCATTTGATTTACCTAGTATTATTTATTCTCTATAGTATTTATTATAATATTCGTGGTTGTACCTGAATATGTAGTCCACATATTCATTACTTCAATCCGTAAAATAAAAATTATCCTATTTCATGCCCTCAGAAAATGTTTTCTTAGCTTACTGAATTCGTTAAAATTAAACAAAACAATAACTACCCCAGATCGTTAACTATTTTTGTTTTCGACACTGACTTTTTCGACCTACCAATTTAATTTAATTGAGCTGATTACCTACCTTTTGCCCCGGTTGCCTGGCAATGATCACTGCTAAGTGATAAGGCCGCCTCATAAGAAACTATTTGTGTGTCTGTTTAAACATAATCTCCTTTACGTATGGTTATATTAAAGGGTTATTTTATTTTAATTTTATTTATTCTTCATTTTATAAACAGTGAAGAAATACAAAAATGAGGGTTAAATAAATAATTAGGTAAACCATTATACTAATTTTCATCCATATCTTTCCAGTACATAGCCTCATTCGACGACGAAGGTGAACAGGCGTTCCGTCGCGTCGGTCCCGAGGGTCTGGTCAATCTGGAGAAGGTTTACAGAACACAAGCGGTGATGGACCATATCGCGAGCTTTCACCAACATCGACATACGCTGGCTAGGACCAGTACACCGGTTTTTGGTGATTATTTGAGGTGAATAATCGAGTAGGTCATGTTAATAATTAAAGGTCTATAGATGTATTTGTAAATGTTATGTTGCTGTCATTATACGCAATCACTTTTGGTTTTCTGCCACTAGTAGTGCTGTTTTTAACCTACTGTTAAATCGTTTTATATGCAATTTATTAATGTTTATTTTTCAGTCTCTCTACAATATAAAATTACATTTTTGCTCTATAGGATATCGCGGTTATAGAGCCCAGCTATTCTCCATTGCCTAACGAAAATAGTATAAACGTATACGTCTTCCAGAACAGTGATCTCCGCTTGCGAACAGCCCGTCTTCGCTCCGCCCACACACAAAGGGTCCACCTTCGAGAACGAAGCGCTATACGAGTTAGAGGGCGGTGGGTATAGCCCCGTGCAGCCGTTGCCACATGATCATGCAGTGACTATGTTCCCGCTTGCACCACAGAACGGGGATCGAGTGGATAGGCATATATTACAGGTGAGCTGAATGTAAAATAAAATGTAAAAAATGTCAACAATATCAAACATGTAAACGATGTCAAGTACATTATTTTATGAATGTACATATTATACATATTACATATTATTATCTACTGCCCTCTGTACATTTTATAACTTGTATCGCTCTTATTTTGTAATCTTGTATCTAGGGTGCAAGGAATTTTTCATTCATTCATAAACGTCAAACAAGTCGATAATGTTTCAACATGTTACAGTGCCACAAACTTAACTGACCCGGTGAAAAAAACTGGAACTACGTGCCACCAGTAGTAAAAATCGACATCAGTGACACCGTCACCGGGTCAGTTAAGTTTGTGGCACTATAACAAAGCAATTTTCAACGAACCATGTCGAACATTTCAACAATCTAAAAAATATCAAATATGATAAAAACAACAACCATATTACCTGTCTGTGTGAAATTAGTTTTGGTAGAAGATCCGAACATAAGTCGACCTTCATCCTGTCCAGGATTTTCCCAGTAAACCCATTTTTAATACATTTTTTAATACACTAAATTTATTATAAAACTAGCTTCCGCCCACGACTTTGTACGTGCATCCCCGTTTTTCCCCGTTCCCGCAAGAATTTCGGGAAATCCTTTCTTAGGGTACGCCTACGTTATGACATCTACCTGCATGCCAAATTTCAGCCCGATACGTCCATTGGTTTGGGCTGTGCGTTGATAGATCACTATATCAGTCACCTTTGAGTTTTATATAATATATAGATTGGTCTCATTCTATTATCATGCCGGTGCAGGTCGACCTTTTGGATCTTAGACCATTTGAAAACATTTTAATATACGACTTACCTACACACGACAGATAATGCACCACGGCACCGCGTGTATAGCGGGCGAGGCGGAGTGGGGCGCGTTCGTGCACCTCCGCCTCGAGCGCGCCTGCGCGCTGCTCGCCTGGTGCCGGACCGCGCACCGCCCGCATGCGCACTGCGGTCAGTGCATACTATAAATAATAAATAAATAAATAAATAAATATTATAGGACATTATTACACAAATCGACCCACAGTAAGCTCAATTAAGGCTTGTGTTGTGGGTACTAGGCGACGATAAATATAATATTTAATAAATACATATATAGATAATAACACCCAGACCCAAGAACAAATAATTGAGTTCATCACACAAATATTTGCCCTGACCGGGGATCGAACCCGGGACCGTCGGCTCAGTAGGCAGTTACTTTACCACTGCGCCAACCGCGTCGTCTTCGTCGTCACTATACATCTTGCTATACATGTTTACAGTGCCACAAACTTATATGTACCCCTAGTGTGAGTTTGATCAAGTACGAAACGTTACTATCACGTCTGCGTCACAGCCGAATTAGTATGGGAAATCGAACAGCGCCCCTAGCGGACGTATGGGGAAGCTTTGATTCCCCATACAAATTTCGCTGTGACGCAGACGCGATAGTAACGTTTCTTACTCGATGAAAACTCACACTAGCCACACTGACCCGTGGCAAAAACTGAAACTACGTGCCGCCATTTTTTTATGTCACATTGTCACAGACTTTTCATACGGAATATTTTTTTTTTTAAATAAAAAGAAAGTGACATCAGTGACACCGTCACCGGGTCAGATAAGTTTGTGGCACTATAAATTAGGTCATTGTATCATTTGACCGCCTCCTTGGTACAGTGGTTGACGCGTGAGCGTAACACACGGGGTCCTGGGTTCGATTCCCGGTGGAGATGAAAGAAAAAAAATGTCTCGGTCTTGTAGGACACAGAAGGCTGGTCACATACTTGTCCCTTGAAAATCGATCAGTGAAACAGATGTATAGTGCATCTGCCCCTTACATGGGGTAAGGGGCAGATGCACTATACATCTATTAGGGGACATGGGACTTAACTTTTTTTTTTTTTCGTTGTATCATTTAGGTGTTCAAATTTTGTTCATACAGTACTATCTATACTAATATTATAAAGCTGAAGTGTTTGTTTGTTTGTTTGATTTCTTTCGGTGTTAGATAGCCCATTTATCGAGGAAGGCTATAGGCTATATATAGCATCACGCTAAGGTTAGAAGCAGAGCCACGCGGGTGTTACCGCGGAGCGCAGCTAGAAAATATTTATTTATTTATTTGACACTTCATTACACACATTGTTTTTATAAAAATAATAAAAAAAATATTTTTCAAGAAACAGGTACAGCATTATGTTCAGACCCTGACCTTCGAACTAGACTGTTTAAATTCGTTTATACTGTACAAGTTGTTCAAATTTTATTCAACCTGTATAGCTGTGTAGCTGTTCAAATATAGTGTGCTGTTCAGATATTGATATTGATCATTATTTTCTATCTATTCAAATTTTGTTCATACTATAATATCTGTTCAAATTGTGTTCATTATACATATACTAGTTGTTCAAATTGTTTTCATCATAAACCAGCTGTCCAAATTTTTTTCATAGTATACTCTAGCTGTTCAAATTTTGTTCTGACAATTCTATTAACCAAATTCATATTATGTGTTATAAGAATGGTTTTTAAAAAATCATGTATAACTTAACTGACTTCCTAAATAACGTCTTCAGGTGAAACCCCATCAGAAAGCGTTCAGCAGCCAGAAGTCAGTTTATCATACAATCCAGAAGAAGTCATACCATTGAAATATTCTGGTAATTTGGTGCATGAGACCGAAGCGGGTGTGGTTGGAGAAGAAGGGTAAGTTTTTACTTAAAAAAATATAATTTGGGGGTATTGAAGTGAAACTTCTTTATGCGCGTTGAGAGTAAAACTACAAGACAATACTGTCACATCATGGAGTAAGGCGACGATTTTGGTATCTTTGAATTTGCCAAAGAAGTTTCACTTCTGACACGTGTGCTCGTCACACACTCTCTTTTTATTAAGAGCTATCTAGCCAAACAAAGCACAGGCTTTGCCTATATTACAATAGGTAGTTATTTCTGGTGTTGACAAATTAATTCTTATCCCGAATCACAGTGCCGTAATTATTATCCTACAGATAAATTAATAATTTATTATGAATTTAGTTCGCTAATTTTCATTTTTATAACAAAAAATTTCGCACTTATTGTGATCTAATGTTTCCAAATTATCTACCGAGCGTTTCTGATTTAATTATTTATTATGCGTACTTAACATTATCTACATCTCTACTTAAAGTCATGTTTTTATCAGTATGATCAATTTTTCCATAACTATAATAATTAAAAGAAAAATAAAAAATACCCAAAAATCAGACTACACTTAACTTTTTGAATGCATGAGTACATTATTGTGCACACTAAATTAAAAACAGTACACATAAATTGCATAATAGGCGACTTTATGGCTACAGAGCCATCCCTTCCAGGTAACCCATTACCCAACCAATATTATTCTTTCAGCTTCATCGACCTCCAATGCGTTAAAGACATGCGTTTGGGCGGCAAGCTGATAGAACCGAAAGATATAGCGGAATTAGTTGCTAATGCTAAACGACACGGTCTAGAGACGTGTAACCAAAGGGCCCATGTTATATCCCTTGTGTATGGAAAGACGTTGAGTGACAATAGGATTGTACATTTTTTGCTGCCACCGTATTCTTATAGGTGAGTTATTTGTATTTTCTGGTATTTGTTATCTGAACTTATTTATCACTAGCTGCTCCGCGCGGTTTCACCCCCGTGGCTCCGCTCCTGTTGGCCGTAGCATGATGATATATATAGCCCATAACCTTCATTCTTTATCGATAAATGGGCTAACACCGAAAGAATTTTTCAAATCGGACCAGTAGTACCCGAGATTAGCGCGTTCAAACAAACAAACAAACTCTTGAGCTTTATAATATTAGTATAGATAAGTATAGATATATAACTTGGACACAATATAAAACTGAAATAATAAATTCTATTGCTCTGGCAAGATCACGGGTGAGTTGGTCAGGCGTCCCGCGTCCGTCCCGGATTGGCGTGTAAGTTGCGGGTTCGAATCCTGCCTCGTAATCGATTTTTATCTATTCTTTATAAATTTATATTAAAGGAGAATAGTTTAATAATTGATTGAACGAACATCGAAGGAAATTCTAAAAAAAATATCACAAATTTAGATCATTTTGATGTAGCTACTTGAGCCTTGAAAATGTGTTTTTTTTTTACTCATGATTTCTTCGTAATTTGAATTTCTCCGGTCCTTTGATTTTCAAATTATCAAGAGAAGGGAATGTTTAACTTCGGTGAAAGCTGGACTTTAAAAAACAAATTTTGTTAAATTTTCATAAATTTTTTAACATGTTTTACAGAAATTGTCGTAAACGATAAGCCTGTATTTTGTACCATTTTTTGTTACTTTCATTTTTTTTTTTATAAAGTACAGAATTAAATAAAATCAATTTTTTTCCAGAGTATGGGCAGTAGGTCTACATTCTGTGATCAAAGCGTTAATAAGCCAGACCAAATTAGCAGATAGAAGTTTAGCCTGGCTGAAGAACAAGTACACAGCGCTGTACTATGAAGATGGGTGTTGCTGCGAACCGCTAGTGTCTGATGCTATTCGGGTAAGTAACATATATATGCCTAATCCTATCCTACTTCACGACATAGTATAAAACAAAGTCGCTCTCTCTGTCCCTATGTCCCTTTGTATGCTAAAATCTTTAAAACCACGCAACGGATTTTGATGCGGTTTTTTTTTAATAGATAGAGTGATTTAAGAGGAAGGTTTTAGTATATAATTTAGTAGGTTTTAGACCAAGCGGGAGAAGCCGCGGGCGTTAAACTAGTAATATTATAAATGCGAAAGTTTGTGAGGATGTTTACGTGTGTGTTTATTACTCTTTCACGCAAAAATAACTGAACCGATTACAATGAAATTTAGCACACACATACAGGGTAACCTCGATTAACACATAGGATAGGTATCCCGGAAATCCCACGGGAACGGGAACTATGCGGGTTTTTCTTTGAAAGCTAGTAGCTTATATTATAGTGTTTTCCAGTGTTTGATTTTACGCGAATATTATACATTTAGAAATTAAAGATTTTAACGGATTTTAAATGGGATTTATTAATTATATTATTTTCCCGACGTTTCGTACACTTTGTAGCGAGCCTGATTACGGGGCGACTGTCTTCCCGTAATATAATGATTAAACCGCGTTTAAAATCTTTAATTTTTAGCTCAAATTAATTTAAAAATAAAATTTACTAACAACTTCAAAGCTAAAAAGTGAAGTAACAAGACACACATTCATAATTAAACTAGACTTCTTCATGTGACAATTTTCATATTAATTTATCAAAAAAAATTCTCTTAACCCAATACAGACATACTAATTATTGGTCTAATATTTACTAAACTTTGCCTATAAATACATTTTTTGAATTAGTTGTATATTTTTTTATATTTATAAAATTTCCAGATATTCGGTGGCCGAGAGTCCATATACGGCAGTTCGTGTCACTCCACACCAATCAAGTACACAGAATCTGAATCTAGTAAAAGCGGAGTCAAGTTTAAGAAGAACAGGTCTACTTCAGAACTTAAAGGGTCTCCCCGAAGTTATAGTACGTCTGGCACTAGGAGTGAAGAGGAGACCTTTAGTTCACCTAGACATAGGTAATTAGTTATTTAGAATCATTAAATATACTAAATATAATAAACAATCTTATATAAGATCATTGAGATAATAGTACCTACTACTTATGGAGGAGACACCACGAACAAAATCTGTGCGCCATTTTTTTGCTCTAACTAAGTTTTAAAATGTATTATCTAGTTAGGTACTTACCGATGAAAATTATTCCTTTGCACTTTTCCGTATTATTTGTGCAATATCGTAACACACACGAAGCCATATTTGATGCGTTTCACTTTAAAACAAATAAAAAATGGGCGTGCAGTTACGCCATATGGCGTATGTTGAGTGGAACATAAGTGATGTAGGCGGTGTCGTCTCCATATGTATATCTCAATGTATAAGATAGATAAGTTGCTTGTTTGCGGTTGGCTTGGTTAGTAGTGCCCCTGCCTGTCAAGTCACTGGTCGTGGGTTCGATTCCCACCCGGGACAAATATTTGTGTGATGAACATAGATGATTATTCTGTGTCTGGGTGTTAATTATCTATATAAGTATTTATTTAAAATTATATATGTATATTTATCAGCCATAGTTTCCATGACACAAGCGAAAGCTCAGATCGTGCCATGTGTGAAAATTGTCCTAAAATATTTATTTATTATATTGTTTTCCCTTATTTATCAATTTATCCATTCCACCAGCTCTTACTCAGCAGCATCAAGTCACCACACATCCTGTGGTCCGCGACACAGCAGCCTCACAGCAACCAGCATCACTTCCAACTCGCCTAATAGGAGTAGGTGAGATCTTTGTATCTGTACCTGTATATTATAGAAAGAAAGAAGAAAGAAAGAAAATACATTTATTTGTACCGATGCACATTAATACATAAAATTAACTTATAACTAGTTAAAACGGCACATAATATCCACTCAGTGGTTTGAGAACCTAAGGACGTATAAGACACTTAGATTCTCGACTGATTTTCAGTGGACACCACATTGACATCCATCATGTCATGTATATGTATGTACCTATATCTATCTTTAACTGAGAAGTGACAACTGAGGCATATTTATCCAGTGTTCATATATGAAATGGCCTGAAAAATATTTAGAAGGATTCCCTGTATTTTACACAATCACATCACAATCACAATCACATTTAGACACATCATAGAAAAAGTTTTTAATATTCCTGTTTATTTATTTCATAACAAGTAATTAACAGGTTTTACCCCAAAGCACGACTTGTTTAATTATCTGTACCTGTATTTGTATCTGTAAATGTGTCTATACCTATATCTATATTTTTATAATCATCTGTATCTTTATCTGATGGTGAATCTATATCGATATATTTTTTTTCAAAGTTTTTACTAATGTGTCTGTTTTGCTTATGAGTAAGTTAAATGTATGAATATAGGAGTTGATTTAAGATAACAATCATAATAAAACGAAATATAAAGTTATTTTTTTCAGACGATTCTTTTAGTTTTAGTTGTGTTCAGCGTATTTCGACAATTATAATGCGATTTTAAAAGAAGTTCAAGGGCCGTATTTGGCCCTCTTATTTCCAGACAGATTACTCCGTCAATTGAACTGACTGGAAAATTCATATTATTATGATCGCCACAACCAGACTAAGCAACCAGCATTGGTTAGTGCAATCATAATATGAATTTGCCAGTCAGTTCAATTCACGGCGTAAACTGTCTGGAAATAAGAGGTCATAATACGGCCCCAGTGGCATAAAAATATTAAGAATTTGGATATAACCTTGATTGAAATTTGAGTGTTGTCTTACAGTTTAAGAAGATTAGAAACAAGTGAACGTTTCTGGGAGAACATGAAGCATCTAAGAACGGGGTCCGTTGGATACGAAACACAACTTGATTTTATGGATTTCGTCTCGCTTTTCAGGAGTTTTAGGTAAGACTAGTATAGTTATTGTTATATTATGTTATAGTTGTTGCCAGTAAGTTTGTTCGCTTTGATTAATTATTATTTATCATATTTATTTATTTATACTCTTTATTGTGCTGCCAAAATACATAAAATACAAACAAAACTTATTCTAAAAGAAAAACAGCACAGAAGGCGGCCTTATCACTTAAGAGTGATCTCTTCCAGGCAACCAACTGATAAAAGGATAAATGTCCGTATTTAAGCAAAAAGGAACCACCCAGCAAAAACGCACTTCTGAGATATCAAAGGATTTACAAAAACATTTGCAGCTCTGTTAGATGAAGTAAAATTAATATTTATTTTATTTAAATTCATTGATAAATTACTTATTTAAGTATGTGTATATAAATTTGCTCTGAATACTCTTAAACTTTCTAGATAATTAAGAAAATGTGCATGTGGTTCCTTTTAACATTTATCAATTGATAGGTTTTCTCTTATACAAAAAAGAACCACAACCCAGGAATTTAATGATATATATGAAACTATGTATTTATAATATCGTAATAAAGCTTTAATTAAAAAGATATATAAAATAATACATATAGAGGACATTTATTCGATGTTATCATCGAATTGGATTTCAAAATCCACCGTGTCTAGTCCATCTATGTGGTCTTCTATTGCATCATCACTAATAAGATTGTTATAAAAACTCTGTGCATATTGTGGAATGAGATGTAATATGGCCTGAATATCGCTTGACGGTGAAGAAAGCTTCTCCAGAGGCATCGACGTATAAGGTTCTTCGTTATCTTCTGTAATAAAAAGAAAAAAGCTTTAAATCAAAACAATAAAGCCGTGTGGCTTTTATACGTAGATATATGGCGACAGCAAAATATTATTAGTTCTTATAAAGCCGTGTCCTTACTAGACGACTAAGTATGTTGTAGGTACATGCGCCATGTACAAAAAACTGGCTAAGTACGAGTCGGACTCGTGCAACGAAGAGTTCCGTACCATTATCCATAAAAACGGCAAAAAAATCACGGTTTATTGTATGGGAGCCTCTTAAATATTTATTTTATTCTGTTTTTTAGTATTTGTTGTTACAGCGGCATCAGAAGTACATCATCTATGAAAATTTCTACTGTCTAACTATCACAGTTCATGAGACAAAGGGACAGACGGACAGCGGAGTCTTAGTAATAGGCTCTCGTTTTACCTTTTGGGTACGGAACCCTAAAAATCACACGCAACAGTGACCAAACCTAGCAAAAAATTAAATAAACTTGTTAAAATTTTCAATTTCGCGGGCTAGGGCCTTGTTCCGGTCAAAACAGTGGCAGCGCGACTTTTAAAATGAAACAAATAATTATATGCGCTGAATGTACTGTACTGAATCTGAATCTAAACGTATTTTACCAAAATAGTAGGTAGATACCTAGATCATCGACAGTTGTTTTTAAAACAGGGTTTAGTAGTTTCATCTCACAATGACAGATGAATCGTAACAAAATGACTCTTAATAATTCGACTCGCCTTCGTGAATAACAACAGTGTCGTTAAAATACCTACGTAAATCCACACAGGATTCCTCTTGTACTTACTAATTAATGAACTATCTTTTTAAAATCACTCCACAATCGGGAATTAATCAAAAGTGGATAAAGCGTACATACCTGCATCTCATAGATTCAATAAACTGTACTTAAATGCATTAAATAAAACTACTTACCCGTTGTATCTTCATTATTATCTTCGGTGTTCGTCTCCAATGCTTTTCTTACCAATTGCTTCCTTATTTATTTATTACTAAACATTTTCACATTAAATTTTAAAGGTAATTAACAAAAACAATAGAACTTACTTCGCGGAGAAAAAAAACGGCCGTCACGCTTAGATTACAAAATAAAATAAAGACCGTCACGTACAATGAATAAGGAATCACAGGATTCCTTAGTCATTGGTCACGTATTCGAAATACTTCGCTGAATGTCACCTATATTGACAGATGTTCGACGTTTTACTTTAAAAATTGGAGTTTTGCACTTTGAGCTATTTAAGACGTAATGAAATACGTTGTTTAAAGATGAGAAGCATTCTGCATTGTGCACAAGTCAAGGCATTTGGTACCGTATAGCGACGATGGGTTTCAGGATGTTTTACAATATTTATTTATGCATGATAGAACCGAATGCTTGTGGTTTTATTTTGCAATAAAAAATTACAATTAAATTATGAATTAATTTTACGCATAACCATACCACAGAAACCTGGTTCCATTTGGTGTATTAAAAATAATTGTTACTAATAGAAATATGTGTAATGTATAATGGTACCAAGTATGTGCGGATCTGTTTTGTATAAAATGACATGATAGTAATATCGTTTATTTATTTGAACAAATCAGTCCAGTGGTGCTGTGGTTCGGTTTTGCTTCATATGTATTATTCGTTGCTGCTGGTGGTTCCTTTCTGCTTTTAGTATACCTTGTTTCCAAGGTAAAAATCATGTGGTTCTTGTTTGTATAAGAATTTAGACCACTTTTAAATGAGTATTCTTCAAGAAACGTAAAAAAGCAAATTTGTCGAGTGGTTCCATTTTGCATAAATACGGACAAATAATAAACTAGAAATAGGAGGTAGGTAGGTAGAAAGTATACGCTAAGATAAATAAATAATAATGTTATACAAAGATAACAAAAATATTATTAAATGAAGGTTATAAATAAACTAAATACTATAATAGAAATATAGTATCTATCTATTTATGTATATTAATTCCTATTTCCGGACCGATCTCTACAACTCTACCTCTCTACTACTCTATCTATAAATATTTGTGTATTTACGAGTTTACAACTCTACAAAATTATATATGTGTATCTCTACGACTCTACAAATCAACCACTCTACCTGCAATTTAGTAATGCGCTCCGAACTCCGCGGCGTGCTCGATCTAATCTATCTCTCCAAAACTCTACCACTCCATCCTACTAATATTATAAATGCGAAAGTGTGAGGATGTGTGTGTGTGTGTGTTTGTTAATCTTTCACGCAAATACTACTGAACCGATTACAATGAATTTTAGCACAAATATATGGCGTAATTTGGATTAACACTGAGGATAGGTTTTATCCCGGAAATCCCACGGGAACGGGAACTATGCGGGTTTTCCTTTGAAAACGCGGGCGAAACCGCGGGCGGAAATCTACTTTATAATATGTGTAACTACCACTATACAAAACAATCTCTATATGTATATCTCTACAACTCTACCTCTCTACTACTACATCTGTACATCTTAATATATATAAATCTCGTGTCACAATGTTTGTCCTCAATGGACTCCTAAACCACTTAACCGATTATAATAAAATTCGCACACCATGTGCAGTTCGATCCAACTTGAGAGATAGGATAGTTTAAACATGTAGGTACCACGGGCGAAGCCGGGGCGAACCACTATCTTAATATATATAAATCTCGTGTCACAATGTTTGTCCTCAATGGACTCCTAAACCACTTAACCGATTATAATAAAATTCGCACACCATGTGCAGTTCGATCCAACTTGAGAGATAGGATAGTTAAAACATGTAGGTACCACGGGCGAAGCCGGGGCGAACCACTAGTATTATAATATAAAACAATTGTATATCTACAACTCTACCCCCAGTCTAGTAATGCGCTCCGAACTCCGCGGCGTGTTCGAGCAACTAGCAGTACCGCGAACACGCGCCGCGTTGCTGGCGGCGGAGCGCAGTCGTAGCTCGCCTGAACTATATGCAAGGAATGCTTGCCGTACTGGTAAGTTTTTGTGTGTGTGTGTGTGCGTGTGTGTGTGTGTTGTGTTTTTATTTGGTTTCCATACAATCATAATTATCTATACATATATAATAAATCTGTAGAAGGGTCAATTCTGTACATTGAAAATATTGAAAAAATAAATAGCAGGGGGTGTTACGATACCAAACCCAAATATGTGATTAAAAAAATTTTTGTCTGTCTGTCTGTCTGTCTGTCTGTATGTTCAGGCATCACGTGAAAACTAACGGTCCGATTTCGATGAAACTTGGTATAATTATACCTTATTATCCTGGGCATAAAATAGGATACTTTTTATCCCGGAAAAATAGGAAGAAAAAAGTAAATCTAAATTTTTCCGCGCGGACGGAGTCGCGGGCGGAAGCTAGTTCATAATAAACTATTGCCAGACTTTCACAATCTTTTTATTTGCTTCCTATACGATCATGTTTTTATCTTTATTATATCGCCTGTAAGTTATAAAAACTGCCAGCACAGTATTACAATATTGCTGCCAGTAAGTAAATTTGTTGTTTTATTTTGATATTCGTATTATTAAAATTCGAAATTAAGTTAAGTAACCTTTTAAAATGACATTGATTTCATTAGTATAATAGCAAACCTTAAACATTCCCATAAATTTAATAGAAAGTTTTCAAATCACTAATTTATACGCTTACATTTTACATCCCAGAAGATTTATTTTATAAAAAAAACTCTACAGGTCTTCTAACGAGGAACGGATCGTTAGATCTAGAACCGCCTAGTGACAAAGCCAGTCGGAAGAAAGCTTTTGACGTCCTAGCAGCCGCTGCGTTACCAGGTAAAATAGACTTAATTTAAGTATTTACTTGGTACCCTGTGAGACCATTTCTACTAACTTCAATCAAATTAAATAGATTTTTCAGTTTATCTGTACATTTTACGCATAACTATTTCCGCAGAGAAGGAAACCTAAGAAATATAAATCAGTTCAATTTCATTTAAATATAGGTAATTTGTTAATTATGGCCCAAAAAATTCAACTAGAAGAAATATCACTTCATATATCTAATGCAAATAGAAAACGCATAGAAGAAATTTTAAAAGAAATAAAATATTACCTATTAAATTTTATGAGAGTATATGAACTGTCAAATTTGTAGATTAGAATTACGTGTGTTGCCAGGCTTGAATTATTTTACAAAAAACTATAACTGACTATAAAATATTACTCTTTTTCTTTTATTATAAAATATTTTCGCAGGTGCAAACGCAGACTTGAGTGGGAGAGTATTATCATTACCGACACTGGGAAAATTCTGCGAGACGAGACAAAATGAACCTAAAACTGAACAGCAGTTAAAAGATATTATTCAGGTAAGTTTAAAAATGTAATTTAAATTCAATTTGAGTTTGATAATAAACAACAACTGAAAAAAAAACATATCTTATTATTGAAAATAATATTATGATAAATGGTCTTCTTACCCATTATTAAAAAAATAGTTTTAATTACTTACACAGTTATTCATACTAAAAAGAGCATGTGTGCCGTCCACACGTGTCAGAAGTGAAACTTCTTTGACAAGATTCATAGATATCATAATCGTCGTACTCCATGGCGTGACGGTATTACCATGACGCGATCTTGAAATTTTACTCTCAATGCGTTTAAAGAAGTTTCTCTTGAAAAACGCAAAATCTTTTACCATTGGTAAACTACATAAATAGCATAGGCTGTCTGAAAAAAGTAAAAAAGTCGATTAATACATTAGTTTTTATTGTATTACAGAGGCATGAACCAGACCCAACGCTACGGTCTGAAAACTGTCTGTCTTTTGAGGGCTTCGTCAGATTTCTGTCTGACAAAGACAATTACGCGTTTGTACCAGAACAAAGAAGAGCTGGCAATTTTATGGGGTGAGTTTATTTAATTCATTATTTGCAATTTGTCAAAAAATATATGGCCAAAAACTTTCACCCCTTTTTCATCCTTTAGGGGATGAAAAAAAAAGAAAAAATTAAAATTCTGTTGCTTCAACTATTTTATTGTAAATTTCATCCAAATCGTTTCTTTTGTTTAGCCATAAAGGCTGCAAAAGACGACCATATAAACACGAATCAAATTGTGTTCTTTATATCCGTCTGCGCTACAGTTCTCATATTTTATTAAAACCTAGCTCAAACGCATTTAATTTTGATCGTATAATGACGACCAATTTTATTTTTTCGGAATATATCTTTGTCTGTACATCTGAAGAATTCGGTTTTTCTTCGTCAAAAATGACTAGTTTTAGAAAGTTATCTATGAAAATAAATTCATTCATTAATAAAATATATTTTTACCAGGAAACCGCCAGACGAAGACAAAACGAAGGATCTTATAAAGGAAATGTCTGGTCCTTTGAGCCAATACTACATAGCGAGTAGTCACAACACTTACTTGACTGGACACCAACTTAAAGGAGAGTCGTCTGTAGAGTTGTATAGTCAGGTAAGTGACTAGAAAGTTAGTGTAGTTACTTTTATAAACAAGTGAGTGACTATGTGAGTTGGTGTACTTTCATTTATATTCAGGTAAGTGACTATTTAATTTAAGTTAGCGTAATTACATTGATAGTCAACTGATTGTAAGTTTGGTAATTATATTTATAGTCAGGTGAGTGACTATGTGAGTTGGTGTATTTTCATTTATAGTCAGGTAAGTGACAATGTAAGTTAGCGTCCTTATATTGATAGTCAGGTGATTGTGTTAGTGTTATTACATTTATAGTCAGGTAAGTGCCTATTTCACTTAAAACTAAGTTTGTAAACTTAAATGAATAATCAGCTAAGTGATTGTGTAATTTTTATGAAATGTATATACATTCATTGTTTAGGGAGTTATATTATTATAGTCAGGTAAGTGACTTTGTAAGCTATTATACTCGTTTGAAGTGATTATAGTCAGGGTAGTGAATATTTTAGTTAGTATAACAAAATTTTAGTGATTATGTCAGATAGGTGACTATGCTTTTTAAGTGTAAAATAACCAGCGTAAGTTAAATGACTTTGCTTACTGAGTGAACTAATAAATCATTATCAAGTAATTTATAAACACAATCAAATGTTCTTTTCCAGTAATAAAATGAACCCTAAATAATGAGTCTATCGAAATAAAACAACCATATCAGAAAAAGTACATTTATTTAATGCGTATTACGTCTATACCAAAACCGCGCTCTATAATCGTCGCTGCAAGTTAAAAATGCCGGCGCCGTTCCCGAGTGAACAATGTACCTGCAAACATAATTTTAATATATTAAAATTAAATTATAAAACACACACATTGTAAAATAAATAAATATTGACATTTTAACACTAAAAACATTTATAAGAATTAGTAGGAACTAACGTAAGTTAAACACTCTTTGAATAATTATTCAAAAGTCAACTTTCTTTGTACTTTGTGAAACATGTGTGTTAGTCAAGTGTGTGTGTGTGTTGTGAGAAGAATGCATGTTAGTCAAGTAGGGAGTTAGTCAATGTTAGTCAACGTCGTAAGTCGAAAGTGTGTTAGTCACGGTAGTGTAGCAAATGTTTTCAAGTTTTTCTGCATGTGTGTAGTATGTATGTCTGATACATATATTTGAGTGTGTTAGTCTGTCCGTGTGTATATGAATCCCTATGTATGTTTTTCAATCGGTATGTATGATGAGTTTGTATGTACTGTGTCAAGTATGTTTGTTTGTGCGTACTATGTCAACTATGTTTGTTCATCAGTCTGTTCGTATGTTTGTGTGTCTGTATGTCCGTGTGTCGCTCACCGCACTGCCCCATTGTGCCCCAACGACATGAGCTGACATCGGCTAGCACTGCGCGAATGCCATGTGCACATCGATGTTGTTACTTCGTTTATCAGTCTGTTTGTATGTTAGTATGTTTGTCTGTCTGTATGTACGTGTGTCGCTCACCGCACTGCCCCATTGTGCCCCAAAGACATGAGCTGACACCGGCTAGCACTACGTGAATGCCATGTGCAAAGTGAAGTTGTTGCTTCGTCCGGGAACATCACGTAGTCTTCCGTGTGATTAAATACAGCTTGCGCGTGGTGTTCTTGCTTGCCTGTTTAATTGTCAATTATTATACATTAATGATGGATACATAAATCATTTTTTCTTTTCGTGAAAATTTCATATTTTCTACATCCTACTAATATTATAAATGCGAAAGTTTGAATGGATGTATGGATGTATGGATGTATGGATGTTTGTTACTCTTTCACGTAAAAACTACTGAACCGATTACAATGAAAATTAGCACACATATAGAGGGTAACTTGGATTAACACATAGGATAGTTTTTATCCCGGAAATCCCACGGGAACGGGAACTATGCGGGTTTTCCTTTGCAAACGCGGGCGAAGCCGCGGGCGGAAATCTAGTATATGTATAAAAATGAAACCCGTTTAGCATTGTCACGGCATCACGTGTGAACGGGTGGACCGATTTCGATAATTCTTTTTTTATTATATTCCTTGAATTACAAGGATGGTTCTTATGTAGAGAAAACGTAAATATGTGCCACGGGCGAAGCCGGGGCGGACCGCTAGTTTTCAATAAATTATATAAATAACTTGACATTGACAATCCGTCCAACAACGACGAACAATTTTGAGGAGTATGGGGTAAAATGTTAGGCTGAAATGACTGTAGCATATAAACAAAATGGATGGATGGATATAGGGTCAAAATAAGTCAGTTATGCTTATAGAATTACAATTGCATAACAGATTTAAATAAAAGAAACTAAGCAAGTAGTATATTAATTATTACTTTATACACAACTAGCTTTCCGCCCGCGGCTTTGCCCGTGTTTTCAAAGAAAAACCCGCATAGTTCCCGTTCCCGTGGTATTTTCGGGATAAAACCTATCCTATGTGTTTATCCAAGTTAACCTCTATATTTGTGCTAAAATTCATTGTAATCGGTTCAGTAGTATTTGCGTGAAAGAGTAACAAACACACACATACACTTCCATCGTCACAAACTTTCGCATTTATAATATTAGTAGGAATTAGTAGGAAGTAGGACAGCTAATAATTATTAATAAATTGAATTCACTATTTTTTTACTGAATAGACGCGAATTAAACCAACTTTACTTTTTAACTTTCCACAAATTACTTTTTATCATAATTATTACCATTACTAAATTTTAATTATCGGTTAATTTAAAATTTAAATAAGGGCCGATTTTTAAAATCTTGGTTAAAATTTATCCGTCCAATAAAGTATTACACGAACATTTTAAAATGTCACCTGTAAACTGTCAAATACGGACAATTAGAATACATTTTTGAAATGGTAGTTTAATACGTTATTCGATGAATAAGTTTTAACCAACGATTGAAAAATCAGCCCTTAATTTAATATAAATAATTACATACCAGTAGTCCCCGCACCAGTATATTGTATGAGACATCTACTACTGGCTAGTTCCCATAATTTTATCGACGAATCCATTCCGGAGGTTAGGAGGTACTGCGAACAAAAAATATTTATAAGAATACAAAAATTCCTTCCATTGACTGGCAGGTTGGCTTGGTTGGTAGTTACCCTGCCGTCCAAGTCACTGGTCGTGGGTTCGATTCCCACCCGGGGCAAATATTTGTGTGATGAACATAGATGTTTGCTCTGTGTCTGGGTGTTAATTATCTATATAAGTATTTATTTAAAATTATATAATATGTATGTTTATCAGCCATCTGGTTTCCATAACACAAGCGAAAGCTTAGTATGGTATCAGATCGTGCCGTGTGTGAAAATAGTCCTGAAATATTTATTTATTTATTATTATTTATAGAGGTCATACGACCCTGACAAAAATGAGGCAGCTCAGCATATGCTGCAATGTTCGGGAACATTGGCAGCGCTGTTTTTCAGTGCTGTATTGTTACTTTATTTGTACATACGCCAATTCATTCCTTAATTGAAGTGAAACTTCTTTATCGGGGTTGGAAAAAAATTTAGTGTAACATTTTTTCGTTACGAGTGACATTTTTCCGTTACGCGCCATCTTTTGCTTAACCCTACCACGCATGATTCGACGTATTTCTGTAAAGTTGCATATAGTAAATTATTTTTTGAAAAATACGGTCATAAAGAAGTTTCACTTCTTACGTGTGTACACTAGTACACGCACACATTTTTTTAACTTAATTTTAATTCATTCGTTATTTCAGTCATTCATTTATTCATTCCTTCATTAATTACCTTGCTGTTCCGTGTGAAAGCGACGGAACAAACTTCGGAACCGTCGTGCGCGTTTTTGAACGTGTTGAAACATCGATTGGACACTGTGTCCCAAAGTTTGACGGAACCGTCCGCGCTGCCGCTGGCGAAGTATTTGCCGTTCGGCGAAAATCTGGAAAATAGACAATTATATTATGAAAATAATATTAAAAATAGTATTGTAAAATCATTTTACATTTGCATATGTGAATGTTTGTGAATTTCTCTTCACGTCACGTCACGTTTAAGTAAACAACTCACGTCAGTACCCCTAGTGTGAGTTTGATCGAGTACGAAACGTTACTATCACGTCTGCGTCACAGCCGAATTAGTATGGGAAATCGAACAGCGCCCCTAGCGGACGTATGGGGAAGCTTTGATTCCCCATACAAATTTCGCTGTGACGCAGACGCGATAGTAACGTTTCTTACTCGATGAAAACTCACACTAGCCACACAGATGTATTTTGTCGTTATGAATATGTTGAGAATACGCATTTTTATTTATTTTATTTTGTTTCACGTATGATTTATCGACTAAGAACAGAAATATAATTGCGAATTCACAATACGTGGTTTCGGGGCTCTCCGCGCCCACTTTATACAATCATTTCTTATTATTTTCTCGCTTGAAATAATTACTAACACATTTTGAACATTATTATTTTTATGTGGATTCACACTGCAATACTGCACACCACTTATAAACTTTGAAATTCGTTTCTATAACACATATTAAATAAATATTTATTTATTTTTCTTCGCAATGCGTACAAATAATTACGTATTTACTAAAGAGTGACGTCACACCTACGCCATGACACCTGCGAGCTGTTTTGGCACAGTTTATAAATATTTTTTTAAAAATATGGCTTTTATCTTCGTTAAATTTAAGTATATTACCGAAATATAGGGTTTTTCTTGTATAGTAAACGTATACTGTATATAGACTACAAGCCCGCATAGGAAAAAAATATGGGTCAAATGAACCACCAGGGGACATATCTAGAACGATAGCAGAGCAAAAAATAATAAGATTCATCACTATGCCGTCACTTGTAAGCTGTCCAACTGAGTGCAGATGAGAATTGAAAAGTACAGGTAGACTCGGTAAATTTTGGTCATTTGACCATGTACGGCATTCTTAACCATCGATAGATCCATTAAAAATAATAAGAAACCGCTCAGTGCCGTACAAAAATGGTGGTCCACAAAGTCGGAATTTTTATTTAATTTCCGAGAGTTACCGGGGGTAAATTTGGTCATTTGACCATGTACGGCATCTGTGTCATACTATGCCTATACTGCTTTTAATCCATTATTCCGCAACGCCGTACAAAAATCATGGGGACAAGGAGAAAAAATCGAGAGTTGCAATCCCCTCTCTTTCCCCACTCCAGGGGGTCATTTGACTAAGTACGGCTTCGGTTCCAAAACATTATCTAGCACTCAAAAGTACTATTAAAAGTAATGCCGTCAAAAAATAATTGTTCTTTTAAATGTATACCAATAATCATCTTAATTTCATCGAATTCTTGATATAAAGAGCTGTAAGGTCATTTGACCCTGTACGGGAACTTTTTTTTTAACATGATATTGTAAAATTCAATTGTTGTATAGTATTGCCGTTCAAAAGAAACCGTTCTAAAAAAAGTTATAGAGAAATGCAAAAACAGAAATTTTGTAAAAGTTTAAACATCGTAGATTAATGAAATATAATAGTTTTCTACACTTTATTCGTTGTTTTAAATAGTATTAACATAGATAAATTAGGAAAAAACGATGCCGTACATTTTTGTGCAGACCACATCTTTTAGGCTGATGAAAGCGACGAAAGCTACAATTTTAAGGGTGCTTTATGGCCATTTGATACAGTACGGCATTAACATATTTTTACCCAACTACGGCAAAGCAAAAGGAGGGTTATGATTTTGACAGGTCATGTATGTATGTTCATCTATTCCCTCGTAACTTCTAAACTACTTATCAGAATTCGACAAATGACATATCATTAGAAGCGTCTGAATAGTTCACTGGATAACCAGCGACCAGCTAGCTAAAGGCTATATGGGGTTTCACAAAATCTAATGTGGCGCCCTCTAGCGGACAAAACATACAGAGTAAAAAAATAAAGTTAAGATAAATATGCCGTGTTTGGTATCATTTGAAAGCGCTTTACTTGTACATTTTGAATATGTATATATTACTAGCATTTGCTTGTGACTTTACCTGTATTCATGGGCTGATTGCATATAATTCACATCTTTTCGTTCATAGCTTCTTTATTAGTTCATCAATTTAACGGAGTCCATTCCACCTGACTCCGACTTTCCAAGGTGATAATTAACCACCTCGAGCTTCTTAATATTAATGTATATTTATATTTTATTATCAAAATATAAAGCAAACATTTCGTTATATGGATTTTTTCTTTTTCAGATTTTTCCCCTTTGAACCAACGAAAATGTACGGCACATGAAAAAATATTATCTATGCATAAAATACTTTAAAAATAAATTTATTTCGTGTTGTGTCAAATGACCCCCTGGAGTGGGGAAAGAGAGGGGATTACAACTCTCGATTTTTTCCCCTTGTCCCCATGATTTTTGTACGGCGTTGCGGAATAATGGATTAAAAGCAGTATAGGCATAGTATGACACAGATGCCGTACATGGTCAAATGACCAAATTTACCCCCGGTAACTCTCGGAAATTAAATAAAAATTCCGACTTTGTGGACCACCATTTTTGTACGGCACTGAGCGGTTTCTTATTATTTTTAATGGATCTATCGATGGTTAAGAATGCCGTACATGGTCAAATGACCAAAATTTACCGAGTCTACCTGTACTTTTCAATTCTCATCTGCACTCAGTTGGACAGCTTACAAGTGACGGCATAGTGATGAATCTTATTATTTTTTGCTCTGCTATCGTTCTAGATATGTCCCCTGGTGGTTCATTTGACCCATATTTTTTTCCTATGCGGGCTTGTAGTCTAACACACATTATGGAAGAGGATTTCAAAATCTTTCGTCAGGCCTATTGTCTCATTTCTCGTGCTATGGCACGGGTCATATGACGTCACACAGTCATAAACGGTCTCTTTCTCTCTCTTTCCAAACTATCTAGTAAATTTTCCCTCTCTTTCACACTCTCTTTCCAACACTATCTTTCTATCCCTCTCTCACACTTGATAGAATTGTCTCATTTCTCGTGCTATAGTACGGGTCATATGACGACACACAGCCATGAACGGTATCTCTCTCTCTCTCACTCTCCCTCCGACACTATCTATCTATCTCTTTCTAACACTCACTTGATAGAATTGACTTGTTTCTTGTGATGGTGCGATGGTACGGGACACACGAAGCATTGGCTCGTGGTGACGTCATACAGACGTATCACCGGGTGCGTAGTAGAAGCTATTATATGATCGCCGAGCGGATGGAAAGCCACGCATAGAACTTGTTCTGAGTCCTGTGTGAAATACATATGAATTAATAACAAAAATAGTAAAATTCTTTACACTGGACAGTAAAGTAATCTATACTTATAGTATAAAGCTGAAGAGTTTGTTTGTTTGAACGCGCTAATCGCAGGAACTACTGGTCCGATTTGAAAAATTATTTCGGTGTTAGATAGTCCATTTATCGAGCAAGGCAAAAGTCTATTATAAACGCGAGGCCGGGTAAAATCTTAGTTTGAATGTCATAAGAAAGTACTGCGATTCTACACAGCTACCTAATTGATTAACAAATCGCAGCAAGTGAACGACTTAGCAAAGTGAAGGTAGTTGGGTCAAACGTCGTATAAACAACGTCCGAGCCCCTAGGCACGATTCGTACGAATGCGCCACGAATCAAAGGAAAGCGGTTTTTTATAGTATTCGACAGCTAAGCATGTTCAGACATGAAATAATGACAACTACATTGGAAATATTAATCTAAAGTAACGTCTAACACTATATATAATTACACTAAGACCAACAGGAGCGGCGCCACGCGGGTGAAACATCTTTACCAAATTTTAATTTCCTGTTTTCACATTAAGTACCTTTTTTGTGGGATAATAAATAAATATTAAAGGTTTTGACTGTAGCATTACCTAGTACATATACCTTTTACCATATTAAATCTTAGCATTAGATCGTTTTTATAATTGGGTGTCGCTGAAAATCAGCTCTGCAATGAAGGCCTATGCTTTTCATTGTAAAATGCTTAGCGGCATATCTTTTACCATGTAGGTTGTTAGATTAAGTAGATTGTAAGTACATAGATTGTTAATTTTAATATTGCCTACCTGCTAATAAAGAGTTTATTATTTTTTATTTTTAATAACTACACATCACTTGTATGGCCTTTCGTTTATAATCCTGTATTAATTGTGCAATAAAGGATTTTTCATTCATTCATTCATTCATTCACATCACCCACGGAACTTTAAAAATAAAAGAAAATACAAAAATCTCACCGTGATAGACTTGTACGCCTTCTTAGCGGATGCCTTGGTGATATCAAAGAGCTTGATACAACAATCCCTCGACGCGGAGACCAAAATCTGTTCGCGGGGATGGAAATCTAGCGCCGTAATTTCGTCCGTGTGATCGTATCTGAGGAAAAAAAATATTTTAAGCGTAGCTTCTATCGCGGGCCTTGAGCGCGGGGACCGAATCGGGAAATTCCGTAACGAAAGAACCTCACGCTCCCCACGGGGACGGGCGGAGGTGTGGCTTGAAGGCATAGCATGCAATAGCGCAACCGCCCCAGTCCCCGAGTGACACACGTCGTTTTTTTGTTTTGGTTTTATGGCATTCAAATGTTTAATAAATATTTTTTTTTTGTTCGGAGCTTTCACCTGTAAAGTAGAAAAGGAACTAGACAGACTGTAATAATATTTTTTTTTTCAAAAAATATCTTTTTAAATATCGTTATTTTAACCATTTCAAGAATATTGATATTTCTTTTGACGTGACAACGTCTTATAAATTGGTTTGCCGGGTGACACTTCAAGAAACTGCGTTACGCTCCGCTCACGTTATGCGCTCACAATGAGAGCGAGTGAGAGGCACGCGTCCCTTCCACTCGGGCATGGTTAGCCCGCCTAAGAGCGAGAGAGACAGACATAAAAAGTCGTTGTCACGTAAAACTTTCGCGCGTATACCGACTTTACAGGCAACCAATTTTTTTTACCTTACAAAATAACGTCTCTAATTAATTATATAATATAATCTTTACAGATTCTTTAAGGATCCAATTATTTACAAATTAACAACCATTGACTTTTAGATTCTAGATTGCAGTAATTTGACGTTTGTATATGCAGTAAGTCTCTTTTTTTATGAAGTCCTTGAATACTCACAAAGTCCGTATAACCGGATGTCCCTGTTGCTCCCTCCCCGGATCGACTTCTTCCGGCGCGGATTTGGCCAACATACGTTCCACGTCCAAAATCTACCGAATATATAATACATAATTATGTTTTATAATAAATGCGAGTTACTTTAGATTAAAATATTTTTTGTTGGCTTTTTCTACTACACTGCTAACATAAGGTTAAGGTTTCCTACTAATCAACACAATCCGCTTGTTGTGGACTGTATATGTTTGGGTTTGGAAGGAAACACCCTTCCTTCGACATGCATTTATTTTCCCTTATTTACACTATTACAATTTATAACTTATCACTATTACTTATTCACTACTACTCTCGAGGAAGAACTTGCTGGAACTGACTCTAATTCAAAAATGTTGGCTATTTATGTGTCGCCGGCGGCGAGTCGCAAAGCGGCCGCCCGGCGGCGAGTCGCAAAGCGGTCGCCCGGCGGCGAGTCGCAAAGCGGTCGCCCGGCGGCGAGTCGCAAAGCGGTCGCCCGGCGGCGAGTCGCAAAGCGGTCGCCCGGCGGCGAGTCGCAAAGCGGTCGCCCGGCGGCGAGTCGCAAAGCGGCCGCCCGGCGGCGAGTCGCAAAGCGGTCGCCCGGCGGCGAGTCGCAAAGCGGTCGCCCGGCGGCGAGTCGCAAAGCGGCCGCCCGGCGGCGAGTCGCAAAGCGGTCGCCCGGCGGCGAGTCGCAAAGCGGTCGCCCGGCGGCGAGTCGCAAAGCGGTCGCCCGGCGGCGAGTCGCAAAGCGGTCGCCCGGCGGCGAGTCGCAAAGCGGTCGCCCGGCGGCGAGTCGCAAAGCGGTCGCCCGGCGGCGAGTCGCAAAGCGGTCGCCCGGCGGCGAGTCGCAAAGCGGTCGCCCGGCGGCGAGTCGCAAAGCGGTCGCCCGGCGGCGAGTCGCAAAGCGGTCGCCCGGCGGCGAGTCGCAAAGCGGTCGCCCGGCGGCGAGTCGCAAAGCGGTCGCCCGGCGGCGAGTCGCAAAGCGGTCGCCCGGCGGCGAGTCGCAAAGCGGTCGCCCGGCGGCGAGTCGCAAAGCGGTAAAGCGGTCGCCCGGCGGCGAGTCGCAAAGCGGTCGCCCGGCGGCGAGTCGCAAAGCGGTAAAGCGGTCGCCCGGCGGCGAGTCGCAAAGCGGTCGCCCGGCGGCGAGTCGCAAAGCGGTAAAGCGGTCGCCCGGCGGCGAGTCGCAAAGCGGTCGCCCGGCGGCGAGTCGCAAAGCGGTAAAGCGGTCGCCCGGCGGCGAGTCGCAAAGCGGTCGCCCGGCGGCGAGTCGCAAAGCGGTCGCCCGGCGGCGAGTCGCAAAGCGGTAAAGCGGTCGCCCGGCGGCGAGTCGCAAAGCGGTCGCCCGGCGGCGAGTCGCAAAGCGGTCGCCCGGCGGCGAGTCGCAAAGCGGTAAAGCGGTCGCCCGGCGGCGAGTCGCAAAGCGGTCGCCCGGCGGCGAGTCGCAAAGCGGTCGCCCGGCGGCGAGTCGCAAAGCGGTCGCCCGGCGGCGAGTCGCAAAGCGGTCGCCCGGCGGCGAGTCGCAAAGCGGTCGCCCGGCGGCGAGTCGCAAAGCGGTCGCCCGGCGGCGAGTCGCAAAGCGGTCGCCCGGCGGCGAGTCGCAAAGCGGTCGCCCGGCGGCGAGTCGCAAAGCGGTCGCCCGGCGGCGAGTCGCAAAGCGGTCGCCCGGCGGCGAGTCGCAAAGCGGTCGCCCGGCGGCGAGTCGCAAAGCGGTAAAGCGGTCGCCCGGCGGCGAGTCGCAAAGCGGTCGCCCGGCGGCGAGTCGCAAAGCGGTAAAGCGGTCGCCCGGCGGCGAGTCGCAAAGCGGTCGCCCGGCGGCGAGTCGCAAAGCGGTAAAGCGGTCGCCCGGCGGCGAGTCGCAAAGCGGTCGCCCGGCGGCGAGTCGCAAAGCGGTAAAGCGGTCGCCCGGCGGCGAGTCGCAAAGCGGCCGCCCGGCGGCGAGTCGCAAAGCGGTAAAGCGGTCGCCCGGCGGCGAGTCGCAAAGCGGCCGCCCGGCGGCGAGTCGCAAAGCGGTCGCCCGGCGGCGAGTCGCAAAGCGGTCGCCCGGCGGCGAGTCGCAAAGCGGCCGCCCGGCGGCGAGTCGCAAAGCGGTAAAGCGGTCGCCCGGCGGCGAGTCGCAAAGCGGTCGCCCGGCGGCGAGTCGCAAAGCGGTAAAGCGGTCGCCCGGCGGCGAGTCGCAAAGCGGCCGCCCGGCGGCGAGTCGCAAAGCGGTAAAGCGGTCGCCCGGCGGCGAGTCGCAAAGCGGTCGCCCGGCGGCGAGTCGCAAAGCGGTAAAGCGGTCTCCCGGCGGCGAGTCGCAAAGCGGCCGCCCGGCGGCGAGTCGCAAAGCGGTCGCCCGGCGGCGAGTCGCAAAGCGGTAAAGCGGTCGCCCGGCGGCGAGTCGCAAAGCGGCCGCCCGGCGGCGAGTCGCAAAGCGGCCGCCCGGCGGCGAGTCGCAAAGCGGTCGCCCGGCGGCGAGTCGCAAAGCGGTCGCCCGGCGGCGAGTCGCAAAGCGGTCGCCCGGCGGCGAGTCGCAAAGCGGTCGCCCGGCGGCGAGTCGCAAAGCGGTCGCCCGGCGGCGAGTCGCAAAGCGGTAAAGCGGTCGCCCGGCGGCGAGTCGCAAAGCGGTAAAGCGGTCGCCCGGCGGCGAGTCGCAAAGCGGCCGCCCGGCGGCGAGTCGCAAAGCGGTAAAGCGGTCGCCCGGCGGCGAGTCGCAAAGCGGTCGCCCGGCGGCGAGTCGCAAAGCGGTAAAGCGGTCGCCCGGCGGCGAGTCGCAAAGCGGTCGCTCGGCGGCGAGTCGCAAAGCGGTCGCTCGGCGGCGAGTCGCAAAGCGGCCGCCCGGCGGCGAGTCGCAAAGCGGTCGCCCGGCGGCGAGTCGCAAAGCGGTCGCCCGGCGGCGAGTCGCAAAGCGGTAAAGCGGTCGCCCGGCGGCGAGTCGCAAAGCGGCCGCCCGGCGGCGAGTCGCAAAGCGGTAAAGCGGTCGCCCGGCGGCGAGTCGCAAAGCGGTCGCTCGGCGGCGAGTCGCAAAGCGGTCGCCCGGCGGCGAGTCGCAAAGCGGTCGCCCGGCGGCGAGTCGCAAAGCGGTCGCCCGGCGGCGAGTCGCAAAGCGGTAAAGCGGTCGCCCGGCGGCGAGTCGCAAAGCGGTCGCCCGGCGGCGAGTCGCAAAGCGGTCGCCCGGCGGCGAGTCGCAAAGCGTTCGCCCGGCGGCGAGTCGCAAAGCGGTAAAGCGGTCGCCCGGCGGCGAGTCGCAAAGCGGTCGCCCGGTCAAAAAAAGTAATAAAGTTATAACTTTTCTTTTACGGGGACTTATGTCGATGGAATTCCACGTATCTCGATGACTTTGTTATTGTGTCATCGAGATACGTGAAATTCCATCAACATAAGTCCCCGTAAAAGATAAGTAATAACTTATTATTCTATTATTTTTTAATCATTAATATAGAAAACTAATGTTTTTATTGGGTTATTTCATATTTGATACACTTTTAGGTTGGAACGTTAATTTGATGATATGTTAGTTATTTTTTAAATGTGTCTGGCAAGATGTAAGAACCATGAAAACTGTCCGGCTCTTGAGGTACCATATTTTTATACGTCCCCAAGTAACATACATAAAATTTAGCTTTTAAAGTATAATGAAAGTTAGGTACAATTTTATAAACCTTTACTACCTGTTTCCTGCCAAAGTAACCACAACCCAGACTTGATAATCGCTAGTCGTTCTTATCTGTATCGGAGACATATACAGAGAAACTTTCAACTTTCTTATAGACAGGAAAGTCTGGCCGTCGTGGGCTCTTGATCTAATATATTTGTAACCTTTTTAACTGAAGAATATTCCTAAGAATGACAGCAGTTAAAGAAATTGAAATAGAAAAGTTGCAGTTAGTGTTTACGACCAACCAACACTATTTCAAACCTATTTTCTCAAAATTACCCAAAATTACCGGTCTTTCCACTAGTTTTGTTACCTTTCACCAATATTGAATGTTAATTTTACCCTTATTTTTGTATTTTTGCGTATTTTTCTTGTCGTTTTCTGTATTTTACCTTAATACTCGCGTCCACACTGCCGGTGGCCACGAGTTGTCCGCACGAGCTGAACGCGCCCGCGCGGCACGCCATTTTGTGTGACGTCACGTACGCCGTTCCATACTAACTATATATATCTTTTTACTTACTAGAAAGTTAGTAATAATGGAAAATTCGAGATTTTTAACGTTTCTGCGTTATTTTTAACCAATTTTCCACAAAAAAAAAAAATCATTTTTCTTGTTTTTTTTTTCACTAAAACTAACATTTTAGTAAGTATTGTATTTTTTTCCAAAAAATGCAGTTTTGTTGTATTTTGCCCGCATATTTCCCTACTTTTCACTAACCTTAATACTCGCGTCCACACTACCGGTGGCCACGAGTTGTCCGCACGAGCTGAACGCGCCCGCGCGGCACGCCATCTTGTGTGACGTCACGTACGCCGTTTCGTACGTCGCCGGCTCGGGCGCGAGGGACGATGCGTCCATTTCGAATTCCAAGTCTGTTGAAAATTAAATAATTATTATATGTGTAGATATTTTTTGAGGTTTCACTAATTTATATACCAAATTGAATATAAATTATTATTTGTGACCCTTTGTTAAATTTTATTTACAAGCAATAGAAAAACAACCAATTCGTTAATAACATACATGTCTTTTACAGATAATTAAAATAAAAAAGAGCGTGTGTGCCGAGCACACGTTTCAGAAGTGAAATTTATTTGGCAAGTTTAAAAAATACCAAAATCGTCACCTTCCTCCATGACATGACGGAATTGCCATGACGCGACCTTGAAATTTTACTCTCAACAGGTCTAAAGAAATTTCACTTCAAAAGTTTTAAAACATACCAAACCCAGTAGTCCCCAGTAGATGTTCAGCCCCACTGGACGCGGCGAGTCGATCCTTCCTATCCGGCTCATGCTGGAGCCCCACCATCATGAGGTTTAGAAGCCTGCAAATATTTAAAAGTATCGTAAAACATAACATATTGAGAGATATTTTTTAACTCAAATCTATACTAATATTATAAAGCTGAAGAGTTTGTTTGAACATGCTTATCTCAGAAACTACTGGTTTGATTTGAAAAATTCTTTCGGTGTTAGATAGCCCATTTATTGAGGAAGGCTTTATTATATCATCACGCTAAGACCAACAGGAGCGGAGCACTGCGGGTGAAATCATGGAGCACAGCTAGTGGTACATACATGACTAACTGTGAAAGGGCTTTTCAAATAGGCCCAGTATGTTGATAGTAATACATTCAAACAATCTCTTCAGCGTTATATTATTATACTAGCTTTCCACCCGTGGCTTCGGCCGCATTTTCAAAGATAAACCTGCCTAGTTTCGTTCCCATGACATTTCCGGGATGAAAGCTATCCTATGTGTTAATCCAAGTTACCCTCTATATGTGTGCTTAATTTAATTGTAATCGGTTCAGTGGTATTTGCGTGAAAGAGCAACAAACACACACTTACACATTGTCACAAACTTTCACATTTATAATATTAGTAGGAAATATTAACTTAAAAGATATACCTGTCACTCGGTGGGCATGGTGGATCAGCATGAACAGCTGCAGATAGCGTAGCAGCAATCGGTTGGAATCCATCATAGAATAGCTGACTGAAAATGATTAAAAAAAAAGATTGTATCACCCTGAAAGACAAGAATAATTTATAGTAGACTTGTGGCCTTAATATGTTGAATGTTTAATCCTGTTACAAATTTCATATAACTTTATCTACATAGATAGTTCAAAGTAAGCTAGTTATGTAATTAAACGACTTAGGGCCGATTTTTCAATCTTTGGTTAAAACTTACCTGTCCATTAAAGTATATCACGATAATATTAAAAAGTCACCTGTAAACTGTCAAATACGGGTACATAATAAGAATACATTTTTGAAATAGTAGTTTAATACATTATTCAATGAATAAGTCTTATCCGAGGATTGAAAAATCATATAGTTAAAAATAAGAAAAACGTTTATGTTTTGAAATAGAAAGATAAACACTTTATTGGAATTAAAATTATTATCTTGTGTTTGTGTCGTGTAAAGATAAAAATAGAAGTGTGGAATAAGTATACGAAATAATTTCTAAGTGAAAAAATTACCTAAAGTTAACCTTACTTTATACAAAAATACTACGTATTTTCCAATTTATTACGCGAAGATTTTAAATAATTATTAAACCTTCATAATATCCCATTTAAAATTAAAATGTACGTTCAAATAACTTTAACTAAACAATAACAACGATCGTATGCAAAAACTTTAAATAAATCTTACCTGATAATCATACGATATAACAATTCCCTGTTCTTCACCACATTCCTCGTATCTACGTCTGGTGTAGCTTCCTTCATTTCTCTAAATTGAGTTTATTAGATTTTCTTAAATATTGAAAGAACTGAAAAACCGGCAGAAATGTTTTTATTTTCAACAAATTGACGTCCAACCAAACAACAATCTCCTTGACAGTGACGTTTCACGTTAGTCTATCTCTATGGTAGTGCCACAGGTTAAAAATCTGATATAGATATAGAAAACCAGTTCACGTCGGAAAACACGACCGCATAGAGACGAGTATAACTGCTTTGTACGTGTGCTTTGTACTTTGTACGTGAGTTTAAAATAAAAATAACAATCAATAACTCTGATCATGCGCTGTAACAACATTCTATATGAATGGGTACCACGGTACGAGAAGCATTGCTACATCAGGCATGTGCACATATATGCAATTTATTTTTATAGTTCATTAACACTAATCTTTAAAGGGCTGAACATGAATGAATGGACATAATCCTTTCCTCTTTCATTAAGTTCTTTGCCGTGTCGATGATCTTTAGACTATTTTATAAATATTTTCATACACATAGATTCGCAATATGTATGAGTTGTAAAAATTTACGATATAATAATTTTTGAAATACAACTATAAGACATCTGTATTTTTTTTAACCGCCACAGGAAATCGAAAACCGGTCTATTTCCTATTTTTATTCTGATATTAGAAAAGTTTTTGAAGATCAATACTAGATTTCTTTTTGTGTGTGTTTTCAATGATAAAATATTATAAACTAGGTCTCCAGACGCATTTCAAAAGAAGATAAATGTATTCTTTCTCAAATTATCTATAAATCAAATTTCATCCAAATCGGTTCAGTGGTTTAGGCCTAAAGACAGACACCAGACACACAGAAATGAAATATTTTTGCAATTATATTGTACAACTAGGTCTCCGCCCGCGGCTTCGCCCGCGCAGTCAAAGAAAAACCTGCATAGTTCCCGTTCCCGTGGGATTTCCGGGATTGCGTCATTTTCCCGGCATAAAAAGTAGCCTAAGTCCTTTCTCAGGTATCAAAATATCTCCATACCAAATTTCATGAAAATTGGTTCAGTAGTTTAGGCGTGATTGAGTAACAGACAGACAGACAGAGTTGCTTTCGCATTTATAATATTAGTATGGAATATATAGTATATATTCCATATAATATTAGTATGGTATAAAGTAGTTCTTTCATAACATTTACTTTCCTTCCCCAGGTACTGCTCACGGGCTGTAGATGCGTGGAACTCGACTGCTGGGACGGGGACGACGGCAACCCAGTTATATACCATGGACACACGTTCACCACGAAAATACCGTTTCGGAGAGTGGTTGAAACCATTGCCAGGTACCTAATCTACAGTACCTATAAAAAGTTGTTGCAGCAGTAAGCGACTTTTTATATTATAATATATTTCCTTAAGAATGCTTAGATCTAAAGAAATATTCAAAGGAAAACTATTCAATGCGATTTTTAATACAGAGAGATTTAAGAATTATCATATAAATAATGTACATAGAAGTCAAAGCGTAAATGTGTGTCTTTGTGTGGAAGAATGGCTTTGATTCATAATTAGACGCGAACGGAGCCGCGGGCAACAGCTAGTTTTACTTTTTGCATGTACCCTCACATAAAGCGTATTAAATTATACTTTCATTAATTCAATAATTAAACGATTTTTCATTTTTTATTTTTTTAGGAGTGCATTCGTCACATCGCCTTATCCTCTTATATTGAGTATAGAGAACCACTGTAGCTTACCACAACAGCAAGTCATGGCTAGCACATTTGAGGTCAGTTGTTATTTATAAATAAATACCTATGATAAACTATAAATTTTTTACAAAAATTAAAAAAAATAGCGTAGTTGTTGAAAGATTTCGACACATTCGACGCATTTTTTTTACGTTATAATTTACATTATGATCAAAATGTATTATATTTTAGTAAGCACTTCCTGACGCACCTAGTAATTATGTACATAGGGGTACTTTTAGGAATCTAGGACATGTTCGACGATCCCGGAACTACAAAGACGACAAATAATTTTTGTTTTCTTTCTATGTTTCAATTATTTATTTCTCAATGAATGCAATTTAAATGTTATAACGGTCTACGTGTTATGTCATTTACTCTACTAGTTCTCTCTTCATCCAGGCAGTGTTTGGAGACCAATTGGTAACATCTTTTCTATTCGATGTTGATTATACGGATGAGCCGAGACTACCCAGCCCGGAGCAACTAAAATTTAAGGTAGGTAAATAGGTAATACTTAGGTACTTCATACCATAGACTATAGAGGTTATAAATATGGTTCAAAAATCTTAGTCAAAAATGGATTTGTTTCTAATCTCCCAAATTATGTGATGTATAATGAGGTGATAATGAGCATTGAGCATGAAAGTTAAGAATTTTGTCTATTCAATCGATTTTACGATGACGGCACTTTTTTTTTTCTTTTCTATTTGCGATGGTACTTGTCTACGTCATTTCGTTCATTTCGTTGAAGTTTGAGTATTTTTCGCGGGAAACAAAATATTTTCAATGTAACAAAAAAAAATCATACCTACTACCCAGTAAACACTTGAATCTTTCAAGAGTTCATTTTTTTTAACGATTTGAACGCGCTAATATCCGAAAAAACTAGAAACCTTTTAACCTTGTCGTATGGCTAGCCGCACACACGCAATATTATTGATCAATATTATTGTTGACTATATTGAACAATATAATGGTACCTACCAATTACATGTCCCGCAGCCGGAGGCCCCAAAAGAAAACTCAGATGTACTTAGAAACTACATTTAATGGCTAAAATGAGACTTTACACCCATGTCCGCACGATGCGGACCGGAGTCAAAGAATGAATTTATACATTATAATAATTATAAAGACGTAAGCTTGGATGCTAACTAAGGGAAATCGCACCCACATTCTATTCCCGTGCGAACGGCGTATTCAGCAGTTTTGTATGAAGGCCGGGCCGTAACTCCTCCCGCCGAAGTTCAGCGACCATTTTTGAATATTGTGAAAAAATGTTGCTGGAAGCTGGGGCTCATCTGCTTCCTCATCTGCTCATCTGTGGTCCTCTATAAAGTATGTGTCGATCTGCGTCACATCGTGTACCAAATGGCCAAAATTAAGACTGCACCAACCAGAATTATGTATATAGGGATAGTTGTTTGATATATTGCAGGATCCTTTTCTATAGCGATTGGGGTTTCCTCCAAATTAACTGAGTTGAGAATTGCGTATCTTGTATATTTATTTATAATGTCCTTGATATATGTACGCGTATCTTCAGTCAGTGGCTGTTCCTTAATTTTGTCATTTACATTATAGATCTTGAAATTCTCCGACTCGAACATACATCCAGTAGGAACAAGTTAATAAGAATGTACCTTGGAGTATCACGAAGTCCTCTTGTTGCATTTATAGTGAGATTTAAGATGAGCGTGGTAAATATAGTAAGTAATGTATTATACTTCGGGCATTCAGCCTCTATGTACAAGAATGAGTTACTGTTAGTTGCTATATAGGGATAGGAAGGGATGAGGGCCTGCCTATTCTTATTTGGAAAAATAGCTAAATGAAATAAATCAAGAATATCTGTAGAAACTAATGGAAATTTAAAATTATTACAATTTGCTTATTTGAAAAGTAGTATCCAGGCTTAAGTATATTATAATATTCCCTATCTTAAAATTCTTATATTTGATTCTTATCATAAATGTTACCTAATTTCTTAATCATCTTCCTAACTGTTTCCATAACTAACATAGAATGATGATTAGCTAACTTAACGTATCTAATAAGATTATAGTCATTTAATTTTTTTTTTGAATTGAATTAGGTAAATTAATGTAATTAAATGATTTTCCAATATCTAAGAAAGAATACTATGATGGCTATTTTAAATCATTAGATGATATTATATAAACTAAATGCTCATTTTTTTAGCATAAATGAAATTTTCATATTTTATAGCATCATTGCAACCCAAATTAATACCTGTAATACCTATGAAGATCGATCCTAATCTTCACAGTCAGTAAAGCATAGTGTGTAAAGTTCGGATCATATGTATTGTATAGTATATACCGATAAGGCGATTCACTATAATTTTAATACGAATAATTCTCGGAATAAAAGTTAGGGCCGTACTCAGGTGGATATAATTCGTGCATATTCATTTCCCGCATTTTAGAATTATTTTGTGTTAAAGGTAAACCTCTAACGGGTTTCGAATTAAATTCTTTTCTATATTTGTTACTAATTATTAAAATTATTTTTATTCTTTAAATAAGATGCATTTAATTCTTCGTACATAAATTCTAATGATGAAATTAAATTAAATTTAATGAAAAATTTAATTGTGACAATTTTTTAAACGTTTTTTCAATTTAAATCGGCCGCATATATTGAATTCTTGAGCCTAAGGCCTCATATAAACCGCGAATAAAAGCTTGTAGAATTTTTTATTTATATAAAGTGTACGTTTTGCCTCTATGATGATTGCTAGGTGCCGCAAATGCCAAATCATTATATAGAGTGGTTTTATCTTTTTGATCCTGAAATTATTTATTAATGCATTTTGGATGCCTACTTAATTTTGGGTAAATATGCTATTACATATTTATTCGATTCATCATTGATTAAGAAATTAGGCTATACACTACCTTCAGCAGTAGGTACTTATATAACTTTATAATCTAGTTAATAAGTATCTAATCTAGTTAATAATATAATTAATTTTAAAGTAAAACTCTAATATTATAAAAAACTAGTCCACGAACAGCCTAACTCTATGTAGTGCTCTCGGGAATTAGACTTTCACGGATGGAAAATCTTGGAAAGGAAATTAGGACTAAAAAATAATATAACATAGTAAAAGGAAGCAACACAGAACTATTCTATGTACTTACCAATTAATCTGGTTACTTTTCGGGATCGATGTTTGATTTAGCCTCCAGGCCGCAGAAACCGTAGATTCTGGATCCTCAGCTCCGTAGCGATAGCAAGGTTACTATCTATGCCACGTTTTTTGAGGATCCTACCGACTGCGCCAATTACATGTCCCGCAGCCGGAGGCCCCAAAAGAAAACTCAGATGTACTTAGAAACTACATTTAATGGCTAAAATGAGACTTTACACCCATGTCCGCACGATGCGGACCGGAGTCAAAGAATGAATTTATACATTATAATAACCCTTAGCAGGTATCGTGGGTCAAATTTGACCCAGAAGCGAACATTTTCGGTTATAATTCTTTAAATATTTTATGCAACGACTGTGCGCTTCTAAGTATTCTCAGTGCGTCGCTAGCTGCAGCGGGGTGTTGATGTGCAGAACTGTGACTATCTTAGGAGCGGAGGTAAGTAGCTTTCTGGGTCACGTTCGACCCACGATACCAAATAAGTAACTTTTTTCACTGAGTGTAATTACTTACTTTTTTGGTTTTATTGTTTATTTGTACTACATTGGAGGGCTTTTTGAACGACAGACAAATCGAGGAGTTGATGAACGACTTAAGTGATGATTTGGAATTGAAAAATGAAAGAATACCAAATGTAAACCAACTTTGTGACGACGAAATCATCAGCGATCGAGACAATCCCTAATCTGTTAGTTGCTTAGAAGACAGTGTATTTGGAGTAAGTTCTGACGACAGTGAAAACGAAGAGGAGATACGAGAATAATAGAAAATATACGAGGAACGAAAATACGAGAGATGAGAGTGAAGAAGATGAGGATGATAGTTGATGGTAGAAGTCATTTTGGTTTTGGTTGTCATTTTCTTTATTTTATGCTGATTTCAGAAGCAATTTGTTTTTTTGTTATAATAAAGATATTAGAAGTGCCATAAATATATTTTAGTTAAAGTTTTTCTAACATTTCAATTTTTTTTTATGTTTTAAGTTCACATTAACCAAAAAGTGCCAAAAAATAAGGTTATTTACAAATGTGTGTAAAACATGATATTTTTTTTTATATTCTAATTGTTCGGAACAATAGGTACGAATGTACGTAAATAATTTATAGTCATTTATAGCTTTGTGTTTTTTTGATAACTTTATTTGAATTATTAAGTTTAATGTCGAGAATTTAGTATAATTTCATAGTTGTGTCTCACTCTATTAATTGACATGCGACAGTGATATATTCATGTCTCGCTCTAGTAGTGTACACGCGACAAAGACAGCAACTATCTCACTCTTGAGATTTGTAATAGCATGATCGCTCTGTCTCGATCTAACAATTCACTTTGTTCGATAACTTAATATTGTAATTTATATCGTTTTTATTATAATTTCATATATTCCATTGTCATATAGTGTAATACATAACCTATGTAATTTTAATAGTATAGAGTCAAAACGTTTGAGTAGTTTGTGTTTTCGATTACATTTTTATCAATGTAAAACAACCAAATATATGAATGTTTTAATAGTGAATGTATAGAGAACTTATTTGTGTTTTAATAATAGATATGTCGTAATGGAAATAATAGTTGATTTATTTGTGTCTATAGTGAAAAGCCATAGTTTGTTTACATTAATACTTTACTCATAGTTATAGTTTTGGAAATTGTATAGACTCATTATTATAGTAGTTAATAAATAAATAGTTTATAAATAATGATGTAAATAGTGATAAAAATATAGAAACATGGTGTAATTTGTATAGAAATAAACGCGCTATGCCTACCTCCGCACGCACCCCACTAGTCCGCGCATATTAACGCGCAAAAATCGGACTAAAATCACTCTCGTCAGGACTTTCGACTCGTCAACACATTCGTCAAGTACTCTCAAGCATACAGTCCACAAGCTCTACAGTAAGCGGCGAGGCCTGGCATAGCAAAACATCAACAACTAGGCATTTTGATTTACTTCAAACCCAGCATCCAAATAGTACGGTACAAAATAGTTATAGACTTGTGCCGTACATTTTTGGACCTTCGACTGCCGGATAACGAATCATCATGCCTACAACAAGAAGCAAGCGCAACGAGGATGGAGCGGGAAGCAGCGAAGAAAACGTCACAATTGAGGAAGACTCTTCACGTACCCCAACTACGGAAGAGACTACGACGACTGAAACCACAGCTCCGCTACCAGAAACGTCACAGAAAACCGTCCCTACAACGGAAGCCTGCAAGAAACCATCCAAGGCTTTAAGAATAGCTCGCGCTAAAGAGGAACTAATTAATCTACAAGTTAAACTGGCCGCCGCACGATTGGAGACAATCGAATTAGAAAAGGACGAAGAACAGGCTGCCACAGCACAAAACCCCGACGAGAGAATAGCACAATGGCTCACAGAAACCGACTCTGCAGACACATTAAAGAATCCGCCTGCCGAAACACACCTCACAGAGGCAAAGAAAATAGAAAAGGACGGCAGAATAGACATCTCAGAGCTCGCAACAGCTATAGCCATCGCCGCCCGCTCAGGGCCACAGTCGACCCGCCCCATAGATTTACCACAATACGGGGGGTCTCATCACGACTGGCTATGTTTTAAAGCCGCCTTCGACGAAACACAGAAGCTATTCACAGAAAATGAAAACATAGCGAGGTTACGCCGTGCACTAATAGGAAGAGCCCGCGAAGCCGTTGAAAATCTCTTATTATACAACGCCAAAACAGAAGATGTTATGAACACACTGAAAATCAGATTCGGACGACCCGACTCCATAGCACTCGTCGAAATGGAACGATTAAGAGCATTACCACGTCTCACCGATAACCCCAAAGATATCTGCATATTCGCCAGTAGAGTAGCAAATACAGTCGCTACGCTACGCGCATTAAACAAACAACATTATCTGTTTAATCCGGAAGCAATAAAAGTCACTATTGAAAAATTAACTCCGTCGCTGCGCTGCGGTACGACTTCGCAACAGAACAACAACAAGAAGACCCCGACTTAGAGAAGCTGGCTGCATTTTTAAATAGAGAATCGGAGCGCTGCAGTCGTTATGCGCAACCCGACACATTGCACGAGCCGGCACCTCAAATAGCAACAAGACGACACAAAACCTACAACTCAATAGAAAAAATAGACAATAGAAACAGATGCGTCGTCTGCACCGGGGATCACGACACAATAGAATGCAAGAAATTCACGCAAGCGACCGTTCAAGAACGATGGGACATCGCAAAAGAAAAGAAGTTGTGCTACTCGTGCCTGCGCTATAGAACAAGAATGCATCGTTGCAAGCGAGTACGATGCGATATAGATCAATGTCAATACTGGCATCACAAATTATTGCATTACAAGAAAATCGAACAAAAAACAGAAGAAACTGTTGCTTCAACATGGGCAACACATGGGTGCACTTCATACTTAAAAATAGTGCCCATACACGTCACGGGGCCGTCGGGAAGCGTCGACACACACGCCTTACTCGATGACGGATCAACGATTACGCTAATAGATGAAGAAATAGCGAACAAAACCGGGGCGACCGGCCCAATAGAATCATTGAACATAGAAGCGATCGGCGATCATAAGTTATCAGCGACATCACGACGAGTAAACATAACAATCATCGGGGGTTCTAATAGAAAATACGACGTTCACGCTAGAACATTGAAAAATCTGAAACTTTCACCGCAAGTCATAACTGAGAGAGATCTTCACGACTGCAGCCACTTGAAAGATATAAAGAAATATCTACAATATAGAGAAGCAAAACCACGAGTGCTAATAGGACAAGATAACTGGCACTTATTAATTGCATCGGAGATTAGGAAGGGACGGCGACATCAACCTATCGCCTCCCGCACGCCGCTCGGCTGGGTGTTACACGGTGCACGCTCAATAGCACATATTACAACGAAACAACGCTTCAATGTAAACTACGTCAAGTCTACTGATGAAGAAATGAACGAACAACTGCGACAATTCTTTGCATTGGAATCGTTGTTAATAGAGGGAAAGAGACCGAGCACCGACCCAGACGTTCGCGCACTACGCACACTAGACGAGGGAGTTATAGAAAAACAGGGAAAATATGAAGTCCCTCTACTGTGGAAAAACGCAGAAATCAAACTCCCCGACAATTACCACAACACATTAAAACGTCTTGTCAACATAGAAAAGAAGTTAGACCGCGACCCGGCGCTGAAAATAAAATACACAGAGCAAATGGAAGCGCTCATTGAAAAGGGGTACGCCGAACGAGCTCCGTCTGAAAAAATAGAGGCAAGAACATGGTATCTGCCACACTTCGCTGTGTTTAACCCTACTAAACCAGCGAAAATACGAATAGTTCATGATGCGGCCGCGAAAACGAAAGGACTCTCGTTAAACGATCACCTACTCAAGGGGCCCGATCTAATACAATCGCTACCCGGCGTGTTAATGCGATTCCGTCAACGCAACATAGCGATAACAGCAGACATTAAAGAAATGTTTATGCAAATTAAAATAAAAAATGAAGACAGAGATGCACTTAGATATCTCTGGCGTGGTGACCGCAGAGATAACACAGCGCCCGACGAGTACCGAATGACTTCATTAATATTCGGCGCAACGTGTTCACCCGCCATAGCAATATACATCAAGAATAGAAACGCGGCTAAATACATAGAATCTGATCCAGAGGCGTACGACGCCATAGTACGAAACCACTACGTCGACGATCTCCTAAATAGCTACGACACTGAAGATGAAGCGATCAACTCGGCTCGACGCATAAGCGAAATACATAAAGAAGCGAGCTACGAGCTACGACAATGGACGTCTAATTCGCGTAACGTGTTAAACGCGTTAGCACCGGGTACAACGAGATCATCGATATCATTGGACGGCAGCAGCAACGTCGAGCGCACTTTGGGTGTGATTTGGGACCCAGCGAGCGACGAGATAGGCTTCAACCTAAGTCTAGCGCGTCTGCCACCTGACGCCATAGAAAACTCACAGCCAACAAAGAGAGAAACACTACGCATTCTCATGTCGCTGTTCGATCCATTGGGCCTCGCTTCACCAGTCACAATAGGCGCTAAGCGCATACTACAACACATATGGAGGCGTGGCACCGGCTGGGATGAACGTATACCGCAAGATCTCGCCGAACAGTGGACGAAATGGATAACACATCTTATAGAATTAAAAGATGTAAAAATACCGAGAGCGTACTTACATTACAGTAACGCTACATCGCTGCAGCTACACATATTCGTAGACGCGAGCGAGGAAGCCTACGCCGCAATAGCGTATTGGAGAGCGTCGACAACGACCGGTGTAGACATATCACTCGTAGCAGCTAAAGCTAAGGTCTGCCCGCTCAAACTTACGTCTATACCTAGACTCGAATTACAAGCCGCCGTGATGGGTAGTCGTCTGAGCCGCAGCATTATAGAAGAACACGATATAAAACCAGAGTCTACGACATATTGGACCGATAGTAAAACCGTGTTAACATGGCTCAAGACCGGCGCCCGGTCGTACCGCCCGTTCGTCGCGCATCGCATAGCAGCTATAGAAGAAAATAGCACATTATCAGACTGGCGATGGGTTCCCACTAAACTCAACGTCGCGGATGATGCAACTCGAGATGTGCCGATAGACTTCAATAAACAACATCGATGGTTCACCGGCCCTCCGTTCCTGCGCGACGACCCGTCTACGTGGCCTACAGAGCGACCTACAATAGAAACACCCACTGGCGAGGAGAGAGTAAATCTCGTTATAAGCAACGTCGCAACATACAGCGAGGCCGTGCCCGACCCAAAACGCTTTTCCAAATGGGAACGGCTGCTACGATCAACGGCGAGAATACTACAGTTTATTGATTTATGTCGCCCCGCACATAAGACTTGTTATGGTTATAGAAGAAATAGAAAAAATCAACAAGCCGACGCAGATTGGAATAGCAAAAATACGAAAAAGAAAATTGCGCCCGGCTCATCGTTACGTATTAAAAACGTACAACAAGAACGTCGCTTTAAAAATATAGAAAGCGAACATTTACGACGCGCTGAAGAATTACTCGTGCGAGTTTCACAACACGACTCGTTTTCAAGTGAAATAGCTAACATGGAAAAAGGAAAACTGCGAGCGTTGTCAATAGAAATAGAAGATGGTTTACTGAAAATTAAATCACGTATAAGCGCAACGGAAGGCATCACACCCACGCAATCGAGCCCGCCTGTGATATGCGGCGATCATCACATCGCAAAATTATACATAGAATACGTACATAGGCGATTGCATCACGCGGGGGCTGAAGCAACAATAAATGAGTGTCGTGCTAAATACTGGATTACTAGACTTCGACCGATCACGCGCTCAATAGTGCATAAGTGTATAAAGTGCCACAGAAGACGAAGCGCGCCCGCTACACCGCCTACGGGGAACCTACCACAGTGCAGGCTCGCGCATCATCGTCGGCCCTTTAGTTACACGGGCCTCGACTACTTCGGCCCTCTGACGGTTACCGTGGGACGAGTTACACAAAAGAGATACGTGAGTTTATTTACATGTCTCACGACTCGCGCCGTGCACTTGGAGCTTGCGAACACGCTCAGCACAGAATCGGCGGTTATGGCGATCCGTCGATTCATAGCTAGAAGAGGTTGTCCGACAGAAATATGGTCTGACAACGGCACGAACCTGCACGGCGCCGAGAAGGAATTGCGACACGCTATACAAGACGCTTCTCATCACGAGGCCAGCATGCGTGCAATCAACTGGCGCTTCATACCTCCCGGAGCTCCCTTTATGGGCGGGGCCTGGGAACGACTAGTGAGAAGTGTGAAAACGGCGCTATACGCGTCGCTCAATCAACGCCACCCGCGAGAAGAAATTTTATTAACATTGTTAGCGGAAGTGGAATTCACAGTGAATAATAGACCGCTAACACATGTATCTGTGAACCCGGAAGACCCGGAAGCTCTAACGCCAAATCATTTTCTATTATTGGGACCGGCGATGAACCCCGCACCCGGCTCGTTTACAAACGAAGATCTCATCGGCCGTAAGCAATGGAGGACGGCGCAACGACTCGCCGATATGTTCTGGGAGCGATGGCTGCGTGAGTACCTGCCCGAGCTACAACAGCGACGCGACCCCCACGGTCGAGGCAAATCACCGCAAATAGGCGACGTAGTGTTAATTGTGGATAACACTATGCCTCGCAACACATGGCCTATGGGACGAGTATCACGCATCTACCCCGGCAACGATGGCGTGACGCGAGTAGCAGACGTGCAGACAAGAGGCGGCGAGCTTCGACGACCGGTCAAGAAAATGGTGGTGCTAGTTGAAAATTGTCCCTCACCTGTTAACAAGTGAACCTTAATAGACGTAGCGGTTCACGGCGGGGGGAATGTTCGGAACAATAGGTACGAATGTACGTAAATAATTTATAGTCATTTATAGCTTTGTGTTTTTTTGATAACTTTATTTGAATTATTATGTTTAATGTCGAGAATTTAGTATAATTTCATAGTTGTGTCTCACTCTATTAATTGACATGCGACAGTGATATATTCATGTCTCGCTCTAGTAGTGTACACGCGACAAAGACAGCAACTATCTCACTCTTGAGATTTGTAATAGCATGATCGCTCTGTCTCGATCTAACAATTCACTTTGTTCGATAACTTAATATTGTAATTTATATCGTTTTTATTATAATTTCATATATTCCATTGTCATATAGTGTAATACATAACCTATGTAATTTTAATAGTATAGAGTCAAAACGTTTGAGTAGTTTGTGTTTTCGATTACATTTTTATCAATGTAAAACAACCAAATATATGAATGTTTTAATAGTGAATGTATAGAGAACTTATTTGTGTTTTAATAATAGATATGTCGTAATGGAAATAATAGTTGATTTATTTGTGTCTATAGTGAAAAGCCATAGTTTGTTTACATTAATACTTTACTCATAGTTATAGTTTTGGAAATTGTATAGACTCATTATTATAGTAGTTAATAAATAAATAGTTTATAAATAATGATGTAAATAGTGATAAAAATATAGAAACATGGTGTAATTTGTATAGAAATAAACGCGCTATGCCTACCTCCGCACGCACCCCACTAGTCCGCGCATATTAACGCGCAAAAATCGGACTAAAATCACTCTCGTCAGGACTTTCGACTCGTCAACACATTCGTCAAGTACTCTCAAGCATACAGTCCACAAGCTCTACAGTAAGCGGCGAGGCCTGGCATAGCAAAACATCAACAACTAGGCATTTTGATTTACTTCAAACCCAGCATCCAAATAGTACGGTACAAAATAGTTATAGACTTGTGCCGTACATTTTTGGACCTTTCCGCGCTCGGCATCGAGGCGGAGTTTCCGGTGGGCAGGCTGCGTATGTATGCTGTATACAGGCCGCCCGGGGGGAGAGTTGACACGAACGAGGTGAAACGACTTTTCGCCTCGAGCGTGCCGACGATCGCCGCGGGCGACTGGAACAGTAAGCATTCGCACTGGTTATCCCGCCTCGATTGTTGCAACGGCAAAGCCCTTTATAACATTATCGATTATAACGACATTGTTATAGAGGGCCCTTCCGAACCCACTCACTATCCTCGTACAGACTCCCACCAAGCGGACGTCATCGACTTTACGATTCACAATGTGATCCGCCAGTCGATGTCGCAAACTGTTATTGTGGACGATCTCGGCTCAGACCACCTGCCGGTATTGGTCGAGATCACTGCAAACAGTTCCGCGCTTGCCCCATCCTACTCCCGCCGTTGTGTTAATTGGGAGTTATTTGCGAATACGCTTGAGCGCTCTACGCCCTCACGCGCGGTTTCAAGCGCCGAGGACGTGGAGATATTCGCAAATGGCTTGCATGAAGCACTCAAGTCCGCTCTTTCCCAAGCCACGACACTTAAACCGTCCACTTCCATACTCCCCCCCATTCCCGCTCACATCAAAGCCCTCATCCAGAAGAAGCGAGCTCTGCGACGGCAGTGGCAGCATTCGCGCTGTCCCACCCTCAAGCGGCAACTTGCTCGCTTGCGAGAGCAAGTTAGCGATGCGCTTGAGGCGAACAGGATCGAGGGCTGGCACCGTGCGATCGACTCGGCCGCCGAGGACTGGCCCTCGCTCCACAACCTCTGTCGCAGGCTTAAATCTTCAACTGCCCCCGCGCGCCCACTCACCGACTCCGCGGGTAATTATATATACGCCCCTCAGGGTCGCGCTGACTTGTTCGCCGAACATCTGGCACAAGTTTTTCAGCCGAACCCCCTGACGCCGTCGAGCGCCGCCCACGCAGCAGTGGTGAACGAACACCTGTCAGGTTTTCTAGCATCACCGATACCGCCCGCTGAGGAAGTATTCTTCACCTCCCCGTCCGCCGTCCGCCGTGCGATTTCGCGTACAAAGTTGCGCAAAGCGCCCGGTGAGGACGGCGTGACGAACGAATCCCTCCGCCACCTCCCCCGTAAAACAGTCGCGGCTTTGTCGCGGCTGTTTAACGGTATATTACGCACCGGCCATTTCCCTTCAGTGTGGAAAACCGGTCGCGTAATAATGATCCCGAAACCCGGCAAGAATGCCTCCTTAGCGGGCAGTTATCGACCCATCACCTTGTTGAGCACAGTCTCCAAGGTGTTCGAGTCACTACTGCTGCCAATGCTGCGTCCGTACGTGTCGCCGCGCGCTGAGCAATTCGGCTTTCGCTCGGCACATAGTACCACCCTTCAGATATCTAGAGTATTGCACCATGTTAGCTCCGCCTTGAACAGGAATGAGAGAGCGGTCGCAATATTTCTAGATATCGAAAAGGCTTTCGACCGCGTCTGGCACGAGGGTCTTATATATAAGATCCTTACCACTACCCAGTGTCCCGCGCGGCTTGTGAGGATATTGCACTCCTTCCTCACGGACCGCTCCTTTCACGTTTCCGTGTCCCCCGCCATTTCCCGAAACCACTCTGTGCAGGCGGGTGTCCCGCAGGGCAGCTGTTTATCGCCCGCGCTTTACTCCGCCTACACAGATGACTTCCCTTCCCCCGCGCCAAACTCTAATCAAATCCTCGCGCTATATGCCGACGATGTAGCTTTGATCGCCGCATCGTTGAATACAACGCATGCGATGGTTAAGGCGCAACGCTGGCTTGATGAGTTGCCTGCGTATTTCGAGCGTTGGCGGATATCTGTCAACGCGCGAAAGACACAGGTGATTCGGTTCGGTGGTTTGACCCCCTCCCACCAACTTACTTTGGCTGGTGAGCAGATCCCATGGTCCGATACTGTCCTTTACCTAGGTGTAACTATTGATTGCAGGCTTCGCTTTAACAGCCACGTGAAGCAGGTAATCAACAAGTGCAAAGCCGCCCACGCCATACTTCGTCCGGTGTTATACTCTGAACTCCCGCTGCGTATAAAGGTAAGCGTTTATAAAACCTACCTACGGCCGCTCCTCACGTACGCTGCGCCCGCCTGGTATGTGTATGTGTGTGAAAGCCTGCGCCGCAGAATGCGCGCGCGGCAGTCACTCGCATTACGCGCTATCGCCGGCGCGCCGAGGTATGTGAGAAACGAGCTAATACGTAGCGATCTCGGTGTAGAAACGCTGGATGAATTTATCCTTCGTCTCTCCCAAAACATGTTCTCGCGGGCGGACGCTTCCTCTCATCACCATCTCCGAGAGATTGCTCCGCACCGCGCCATTCCCGGGTCGCGTCGTCCAAATCCGCGCGACCTACTGCCACCCCCCTCTCCTAAGGCGTCCACAGCGCCCTCCCACCAGCCGACGTTGGAAACAGCGTCGGTATCCAATCTAGCGCTTCCAGCGCCACCTACCGCCCACGCACTCTGTGCGCCCCTCACTACTCCCTCCTACCAAATCCACTCCCACGCGCAAATAGCGCAATCCCTTATAATACCCCCTCCCACGCAAGCCCCGCCTGCGACGGCGCACTCTACCGCGCCGTCTGTCGCCTCACCCTGCATAAATCCTACACAATCGGTACACAACGTACCCAGCCACTCCCACGCCTATCCCCACGCGCAATTGGCGCTTCCTACCTCACCAATCGGTTTTGTGTCGCTCCCGGGTTCCTTGTCCGTCCCCGGCCTAAAAAGTTCTGGCCGGGCTCGTAAAACCAAACACAGGTCGGTCGAGTCTTCGCAAAATGCGAAAAGGTTTAAATCTTCTGAGTCGGACACAGTCTCCTATACTGTGTCCCAAATACAAATACCTAAACAGGGCGGTTCGCCCCCACAGTAACCCGCCCGTATTAGCGGGCGGCGCTATCTACCTGCTGCAGGGGGCTTCCCGCCCCGACCAGCATTCCCCACGCAGCCTCCTAACGGAGGCCGCGTGTGTGAAGACCACTCGACTAAAATCACTCTCGTCAGGACTTTCGACTCGTCAACACATTCGTCAAGTACTCTCAAGCATACAGTCCACAAGCTCTACAGTAAGCGGCGAGGCCTGGCATAGCAAAACATCAACAACTAGGCATTTTGATTTACTTCAAACCCAGCATCCAAATAGTACGGTACAAAATAGTTATAGACTTGTGCCGTACACTAATATTAAATAAGGTTATTTTGTAAAAAAATATTTTTTTATTTCTTTTCTAACCATATTTTATACAAATAATAAAAAATCTACGTTCTACAACAGATTGTTTGGTATGGGTAGAATTTGACCCACGATACCGGTAGTGTTGCCAAAAAAGGCGATACCAGCTAAGGGATAATTATAAAGACGTAAGCTTGGATGCTAACTAAGGGAAATCGCACCCACATTCTATTCCCGTGCGAACGGCGTATTCAGCAGTTTTGTATGAAGGCCGGGCCGTAACTTACCGCACATTATACAATATTATTGCCAATTTTTCTTAATTGAAAACGACTCATTCATCCGCAGCATCTCGATCAGTGTGCACTGTTTTCAAAATGGATAAAAAGAAAAAAGCTATTGCATTGATTGTTTTATTGACTTTATTCATTAAAACGAGGCATTCAAAAAAAAAAAGATGGATAAAAAAGTGGATGATGAAAAAGCTCAACTAAACCATTTAAATGTCATAAATGTTATTTTTCATTGGCAGCTATACTTCCTTGAGTATTTTCTAGTGTCCGTCTGCCCTGAAATCACTCTCAACTAAAATATTGACGCACACTCTGCACACGACAATATTATTGTCAATTTCCATGCCTCCCCCCGATATTGACGAAAATATTTCAGGATTTCCGGAAATCCACAATAATATTGATCAATACATCAATATGGATAGCAAACGATCAATATTATTGACAATACGTAAATTATTGACAATATTATTGCGTGTGTGCGGCTAGCCTCCGACTATATTTTTTTAATTATCATACCATGTAAATTGTTATGCTCTCGTTGAAAATGCTACAAAGAATAAGCAAGAATGTCGAAAAATAATCACAGAAGCATATTTTGTCCATGTTAACACTAAATGAATAAAATATATATATATATCCACAGTGCATGCAAACTACACTAAATAGATTAAATTTTATTATGTGGTTAGGCCTGTTGCTGTTCATTTGGTAATGTAGTTCATAGTAATTAAATTTCATACTGTAAATGTTACATTTAACTTTTTTAGATCAAATTTTGATATAATTTTAAAATCATCACTACATAATATAAAATAAAGTCGCTTTCTCTGTCCCTTTGTATGCTTAAATTTTTAAAACTACGCAACGGATTTTGATGCGGTTTTTTTAATAGATAGAGTGATTCAAGAGGAGGTTTTAGTATATAATTTATTAGGTTTTAGACAAAGCGGGCGAAGGTGCGGGCGGTAAGTTAGTTTATTATATTTTTCCAAATCAAAATATAAGTCTAATATAATTATAAACAACTATTATTTTTTCCATCCCTCTAACCACTTCAATGAATTAAAAAGGTGTGAATGAAACTGTACTTGTATCAAAAATATGTTTAATAGTCTGAGAAATCTTAATATAATTTGATGATAACACTTATAATAAAATCAAAACAATCCTCCATCTTCTGCAATACATGATTTACACCTTTTAACGATATCCTCTCTCATTTTTTTCATAATATCACCTTCCAATGCTAATTCCTGAACCTCTTCAAAGGCTTCACTAATTTTATCTTGCAATTTATCCAAAGTCATAGTTTCAACGTCATGATCATCGTCATAAACACGTTCAGTAATCAGTCCCCAAAGGAAGAAATTGACTGGTGAGAGATCAGGCGACTGTGTCGGCCATCTGACAGGTCCGTTTGTGCCAATCCAGCGATCCTCGAACAATTCCGTTAGACGCACTTTAACTTTTTTCATTTCTTCCTCTGTCTCATTTAAATGGAACCAGAAATTGCCGTGTTCAGTCAGCGGCCGTTTATCTATGAAGTCTGACACAGAACGTTTAATTATTTTAAGACTTTTCATCTCGCTGAGGTCATGTTCATAAAAAATTGGGCCGATTATCTCTTCTCCACAAATACCAGCCCACACATTGATCGTGTTACCACGTTTCGATTTCCAGTATGATGTCCCGTGACGGTTTAACATGCCTGAAAATGTAAATGTAGATTCGTCCGTCCAAATGATATTACTTGTGAAGGTTGCGTCTCTATCCAGTTTGCTCATTAACCATTCACAATATGCTTTTCTAACTGGCATATTTTCGTCTGATATTTGTAGTGGCTGCTTTTTTATGTACTTAAATTTGTTACTCTCTGCTAACAATCTCTGCAAAACATTTGGCGGTTTATCAAATTTATTTGACGCCATACGTAAACTAGCGGTAGGGTTGCGCGCGAAAAAATCAAAGACTCTCTCCTTAAAACGTTCCTCCTTGGATAATTTGCTTGAAGATGATAAATAACGCCCTAGTTTTGGAATTATAGGTCCGTTTTCACGCAATCTCTGTATTACACCCATAATAGTGCCGGTAGAGGGGCAATTTCGTTTTGGATATCTCTCGGCATATGTTCTAACTGTGAGTGTAGTATTGTATTGACACTCACCATACAGGAGAAGCATGTCCACGTATTCTGAAGCCGTATACAACATCTTACAATGCTTTTAAAATTAATTTATATCACCGAACAAAATAAATACAAAATTGTGTTTGTATTTTATTTGTAATTGACATTGACAAGTAATCTGACATCACACAGAGTATATAACTTTTAAAAAATTATGCTGTGGTGTGTGTCTTTGTTCTGAGGGCTTTAATCAAGAAGCTTATATCTAATACACTGGAGATTTCGGTATGAACATTGACGTGTAACAAGAAAATATTGCCCAGTTCATGTTTTTTATCACTTTCACACCTAACTTGGTATTGCCACTGTTAATACGAAGTTTTCCCAAGGCTACTATGTATGCTGTAATATTCTGTGCAAAAGGTTAGTTTTTGTACATGAGTTTGTTGATAAATTGCCAACAACGTCATTCAGAAGCATTGTTGGATGAGACAATTATTATTTATGCTAAATAAACTAAGTATCTGAACCAATTATTAAAAAGCGATACTCCCTGATTATGGGTAGTCACCATAATAAAATTGTAGCAACTCTCACTTTGTCAATATGGCATGTGTGTCAAAAAAATTGCGTCGCTTCGAATATTTAAGTTAATATTGTTGCTTATTTAATGAATATTTTCCAAATATAAAGAATGCATTGTATTGTGCAAAATTGCAGAAGTGTTTGGACACCAAATTCTGGCACGGAATTTCACAGGCAAGTGTATATTTACGTTATTTACAATATTCCTCAATACTCCTGCATTTACCTGTTTAGAATCATTTCAATGGCAAAAATTGTCTAATTTAGCATCATTTTAGTAAGCAGTCATGTTAAATTTGTTATTTCCCTAATACTTTATCATTTTTCAACAAGTTTTCAATAAACAGATTTAACAAGTAAGGTAACCATGATGACGAGTTTTTATGGATAGCGAAGAGAATATATTGTAATAACAATATTATGATGAAAATTTAGAACACCATTTTAAAGATTGTTACTAGTAATGAAACAACACGTCATGACATCGGTATTGCACTCACATGTAGTTATAAGATTGTTCGTTTTTACATTGAAATTTATACTTTTTTAACTTACCTCATATTTTTTTGTTTTACGTATTTCAGCTTTCCAAAAAGTAAAATAAAAAGAAATATATGTGCCCATCAAGGTTACTGAGGATTACGACCCAGAAAAAAATACCTTTTGAAAAATAAACTTTGTAAAGTTAGCTGAAATTTGTGCAAGGCTGCTATAAACAGTTTTTCTTTGATGATTCTGGCTTGAAATTGACCCGTCGAAGCAACGCGTTTAAAAAGAAGATCTGAGTAGCTAACAATTTGGTAAACAGCATCTGATGCAAAACACAACTTTCCTCTATTTACAAAGGATGTTAATGCTATATATCGGTTCATATCCAAGCTTTGTAGCCAAAAGTTATTTATAACTATCATTCTATACCAATTAAAATTGTATGTACCTACCTATAAAGTATGACCATAATATTATAATATAAATACTGTTAAAAATATATGTCGTTATTATTTATAGACCATGATTTTTAGTTTTTTCTATTTTGAAAAATCCTGAATTTACAAACCAGCGTGGTCACTCGACAGAAAGAGACAAATAACATGACTGACGTCATTGAATGTCATAGTTTCTTGTTTCAAGTTAATGGTCATAGTGCAATCTCCAGTGTATTAGAGGATATAAGCTTCTTGGCTTTAATGCAGACATAGATTAAAATAATATAATGATTAGTTTTTTTTTAGATGAGAGTTAAGTGGAGTTAAAATACCACATAAAATACGAAATATAATTTTTAGAGTAGACTTTACTTTTGTGAATGTAATGTTTTGTAAGTATTTTATATTGTATTTTACAATTATTAGTGCAATAAAAATAAAAATAAAAGCAAAAAATTTATCTGGACTATAACTAGAGGTGGCGCGAACGCGAAAACCCTGTGATGACCAGTGCCTTTAAAAAAAAAGACGTGTGGCACTCGGGGACTGCCGCGGTAAAGCTATTGCATGCTATGCCTTCAAGCCACACCTCCGAGCCCGTCGGAGTGGGCAGCGTGAGGTTTTTTCGTAATGGAATTTCTCGATTCGGTCCCCGCGCTCAAGGCCCGCGATAGAAGCTATGCAATAGCTTAAAAATAAAGAATGTATTGTTCGACGAAATGTTAATGTTTTATGGAAGGGATAAAGAACACAAAATCGAGATTATTTATGCAACGGTGGTCATGAGTTTGGTATAATATAAAATGGACTATTTTTGGCATATTTTTTTTTTACTTATTCAAATGAAATGGCGACATCAAAATTGTACGAAGCACTGTCTACCTGTGTAATGTGTATAACGTGTGTATAACGCAGTTTTCTAATGAGCGTATACAAAGACTTTGAACATTACGGCCATGTAATAAGGTGCTAATTTCAATGAATGTTTACTACCTTCGCTTGGACGTTTTTTACCTTTTCATACGCGATTTGGAGACAAGTTTACTTTATAGTTAAAACTAATTTACTTTCAGGTACTGATAAAAAATAAGAAGTTGTTGCCGGTGGAGTCAAGTCCCACTATAGGCTTGACTGGCGCGACGTCCGTCCAAGGCGGGGCGCTTTCTTCCACATTCAGGTGAGAAACAATTTTAACCGACTTTAAAAAAAATTGTTGACGATTGTTTTTTTGTTACGATCTACAGGTCGCAGTCTAATTGTATTATTTCGCCGTTTACAAACGCTTGGCATTTTGTAATAATATGTCGAGAATTCGTAATCAGAAGTTTTTGGTTTGGACAAGAGGGTGGGTTAAATTAGGTTTGTGTTTTTTTTTTACTACACAGAAATATTAGCCCCGCAAAGTGGGACTCCGTCGGCTCGCGACCGTCTTTTTGTAGAATTTTGGAAAAAGTAAATCCTCAGCATTTTACAAAATGCCGAGCATTTGTAAACGGCAAAATAATATAATTTGCCTGCGACATATACATAATATTATGTATTATAATAAAATCGTAGGAACTAGGACTGTCAAAACTGTACATTGAATATTATTGAAGTGAAACTTTATTAAGTGCGTTGAGAGTAAAGATCGCGTCATGGCAATACTATCGGCGAAGGCGAAGTAAAGGCGACGATTTTGTTATCCTTAAATATTGTCAAAGAAGTTTCACTTCTGACACGTGTGCTCGGCACACTCGCTCTTTTTTTAAGAATACTTGGGGCATGATTTGCAATCGATAAACCCCAAAATAATATAGTTTTCATAATTTTTGTCTGTTTGTCTGTTTACAGTTTATTTTTTTACATGTCCGTGTTGAACTCAAAAAGTACTCTAAAATTTGGAGTAAAATCTATGGATTTCATGGATACTACATGTCGGATCAACATAATCTATACTAATATTATAAAGCTGAAAAGTTTGTTTGTTTGATCGCGCTAATCTCAGGAACTACTGGTCCGATTTGAAAAATATATATGATCACGCCAAGACCAATAGGAGCGGAGCAATGCGGGCAAAACCGCGGAGCACAGTCAGTAGATAATATAATACTATTCTAGATATTAGTAAATAGTACAATAATAATTGTATCCAGAGCTAACGGCCTACGGCAGACCAGCTCGTCTTTTCCTGAAGCGTCAAATAGGAACAGCTCCATAATGTCCAACCAGTCGGCTGGTTCCTCCATCACCGAGTACCTCTCTGATGAGGATTATGATGAAGATGATGAATTTGAAGGTAATTGTAGCAGCAGCAGTATTTAAATAGGACCACAATAAAAAATACTGACAATTTGAAAGCGGTTTATATTTTTGTCAAAAATATTTATGTACGGTTTTAATCTAATATTCCAATATTTTATGATGAAGATGATGAATTTGAAGGTAATTGTGAGCAAAATGGATGTATAGGTGAATCAGTTAAAAGTGAGAGAAAGAGACATGTTGTGGCGTCACGTCGACAGTAATTTATTATAATTTATTATTTATTATTATAACATACAAACGGTAGTTAGATAAAGTATAAAAAAGTATAAAAATCTTTATTGAAAAAGTTTAAATTAATACATTTAAAATTTTGGGGAAACTAAAGCCTGTGTTAGTTGGAAACTGTGTTACAGACTTTAGAATCCCTTCACAATTTTTGTCTTTTTCATTATATTTTAAGTTGAATGAATGTTTATGTGTGTGTGTGTGTGTGTGTTTGTGTGTGGGTGTGTGTGTGTTTGCGCGTGTATGTGTGTAATAAAATAATAATTTCTATTAAATATACGAACGTAATAGATTCTCTGTGGCTTCATAATCTAACTTGTTAAGAATAATTAATAGTTATTTTTTAAATTTATGATTTGAATATTTTTTAACTATTTTTACGTTATTACCAAAAAGGCCATTATATATCTTAGGTGTAAAGAACTCTGAACTTCTACTACCGAACGCAGTATTAAACGTTGGAACAGGAACCCGCTCCAATCGTTTGTCACATTGTGAGAGTGTCGGTACAACGTATCGATGAAATTTGCAAAGGCAGCGATATAACAACATTTTTCTTACTGTTAGTACATTACATTTTTGATATAGATCAGTTGTAGGGTGCCTGAACGGTAAACGATACATGACCTTAAGTATGGCGCGTTGTGAACGTTCCAATTGTATAAGGTTGCATTTAGGTGCACGTGCGGGGTGAGGTAAGTGTTTAATTTTGGCGGGAGGCGGAGAGTGTCCGTTCTGTAGCGTTTAGCTACTATTACCTATGTATTCTGTGGTGCAGTGTGCGAGTGCGGGTGCGCACAGGTCCCATAACGTCCCGCTATATTACTTGCTCTGTGGCTATTACCTAAAATTATTTTCTGCGCATCGGATCGTACGATATTCCGAGCCGCCATTAAGTTGATGATGAATCGTACTGTTTGTTACTAGCCATAGTTTCATTCAAACCAATGAATGATCAATCGATTCGAATATAATTGAATACAATGATTGATCTTTTGAAAAAAAATACGTTTTCAGTTCTTAGTTGGAAGTTTTCAACCGACTTGGAAAAAAAGAGGCGGTATGGTGATTCGTAAAATACCGTAGAGACACATTAAAATTACCGTGTTTATGTGACAAATTACCTTGCATCTGTTAAAAAAATACCTTATTATTACCGTGTAAAATAAAAAAAACTACAGAAAAATAAAAGTTTTATTTGAATTTAAATCAATTCTATCTTAATCTAAACTAATTTCTTCATTTTAAATCACACACAAACAACTTTTAATATGTTTTACTACGTCCATCAAACAAAATCAAGGACTATTTACAGGTAAGATAAATAAGACATTAAACTACCGATTTTAATTTAACTAACAGTTTACCATCGCACCTTTCTTATTTTGTCGTAACAATCGTTCAAGTTTAGGGACTTCCCCAGCCAGCGATGTCTATGATGGAATGGAAATAGTGTTGCCAATTTATGAAATTACGATCACGTTTCGATCTACGCATATTTAGTACCTACCTAATCAAATTTTAGTTTTCCATTTATAAATATAATTGCAAAAACGTGACACGGTAATTCGTAATGAAAAATACCGTAGAAAAGACCACGGTGTTACTGCAGACCGTGTTTTGATCAAAATTACCGTGCATCTACGGTAATTACCGTGTATCTGGTAACACTGGGCGGTATTGCAATTTGACTTAAAGAATTTGTTACCTCAGACTAACCCAACCGATTTTGATGATTCTTTTTTTTATGTAAAATCTGAAGCCCCCCATGTAGTCTTATTTAAAACAACAGCAAGTTTAGTGCTGGCAATTTGAAAGTGGTTTATTTTTGTGTCAAAAGTAATTATATACGGTTTAAATATTCCAATATTTTGTTCAAGAAAAAGAGTTGCACAAGATACTCAACGCAATGGAGGACAAGGCGGGTCGGACGTCTCTCTCCCTCTACCAGAGCTTCCGCAGGAGTGAGGGAGACGGCGATACCACTGGCAGTATGAAACACGCGGCCAATAGGAAACGTAGCAACCAGATTGCGAGGGAACTTAGCGATATGGTCACTTATGTTCAAGTGAGTATACTTATCTTAGAAAGATAATATTATAGTCTTATGTCTTTTTAGGGTTCCTTATACGTAAGTCTTAGTAATAGGGTACCCTTTTACTAAGACTTCACTATCTGTCTGTCTGTCTGTGTGTACATTTCTAGTTTTGTACGGAGCCCTTAGTATTCCGAGTCCGACTTACACTTGACCGATTTTTCCTTTAAACAATACAGTGTTTTATAAAAAATCAAATTAATTCTCCAAGTTACAGAAAACTATCCATTAATTTATTTTAATTAAAAATCCTTCCCCTTAGGTTGCCTGGTAGAAATCCATTAGTAGCGATAAGGCCATAGTATTTTCTAGTGTTTGATTTTACCCGAGTATTATACATTTAAAAATTAAAGACTTTTTAAGTTTTAACGGATTTTAAACGCGATTTATTCATTGTATCACTTTACAGCGAGCGTGGTCTCCCCGTGACCACGCTCGCTGTAAAGTGTTCGAAACGTCGGGAAAATAATATAATGAATAAATCGCGTTTAAAATCCGTTAAAAAGTCTTTAATTTCTAAGCGATAAGGCCACCTTTTATCTGTATAACATGTTGTCTGTTTCTTTTTTAAAATATTATGTATTTACTTGGTGCTGAATAAAGTGTATTTATTATTATTATTTATTAATTTCATGAATAACAGGGTGTTTCTTCAACATTATCTTTTTTTATTTCAGGCGATAAAATTCCGCGGTCTCAGCCCTCTCTCCCCGCGCAGTTCTATGAAACAGCCGAGCACGGTGAAGGAAACTGCACCTACGTGTAGTAGCTTTGAGTCCTCTGAGAGCAGTGATAGTGCTGGCACGGTAAGTTTATCATCATCATCATCATCTTTAGAGTCATCACCACCCGTATCGTCATCATCTCAGTTATCATCATCACCATCATCGTGACTATCATTATTTTAATTTGAACACCATGAATCGACTGACCGGTTGGCTTGGTTGGTAGTGACCCTGCCTTCCAAGCCAGAGGTTGTGGGTTCGATTCCCACCCGGGGCAAATATTTGTGTGATGAACATAGATGTTTGCTCTGTGTCTGGGTGTTAATCTATACATAATTTAATAAATCTGTAGAAGGGTCAATTCTGTACATTGAAAATATTGAAAAAATAAATAGGAGAGGGTGTTACTGGATCGATACCAAGCCCAAATATGTGATTAAAAAAAATTTTGTCTGTCTGTCTGTCTGTCTGTCTGTCTGTCTGTCTGTATGTTCAGGCATCACGTGAAAACTAACGGTTCGATTTCGATGAAACTTGGTATAATTATACTTTATTATCCTGGGCATAAAATAGGATACTTTTTATCCCAGAAAAATACGTAGAAAAAAAATAAATCGTAATTTTTCGCGTCGCGGGCGGAAGCTAGTTATCAATATAAGTATTTATTGAAAATTATATATGTATGTTTATCAGCCATCTGGTTTCCATAACACAAGCGAAAGCTTAGTATGGGATCAGATCGTGCTGTGCGTGAAAAAATGTCCTGAAAATATTTATTATCATCATTCGAATCATCACCACCCGTCACCAATATAATAATAAAAATATCGAAATAAGATGGAGTATTATTTTTTTAAATCTTGCTCTACCATGTTTTAGCAAATATTTTTTTATTTTATTTAATTTAATTTTTAATATAATAGTAAACAATATTTTAGCAACTACTAGGCGGTCAGCACACAAGAGGCAGGTGTCTCAACACACCAGCAGTTCATCACCCGTGTTACAGGTGTTCATCTGTCAACGAAGCGATAGCCAAGAAAATTTGCAGGAAACACCCCCTCGCTATAATAGCGCATACTGAAACGCAGCTCGTGCGTACATATCCGGCTGGGTGAGTCTTTGTTTTTATGTGTGTTTTATTTGATTTAATTGAGATGAATGGATGGACAAATGAATGGAAGTGTATTGAGATATATCTATTAATTATATTGTATATTGGTTTCTGAAATATCATGTTGTACCAATTTAAAGATTTCAATCAACCACTTGCTAATTATCAAATGGTAAACTAAATAAGAAATTAATTAAGTGACCTATACATGCACACATCCACTCCCAAACTTATTAAATCGACGAAATTGTTCTTGTACCAGTCGGAGGATACTCACACATTCATCAACTCATTCATTCACTCACTCGCTAACTCACTCACTCGCTCACAGGCTTCGGATAGACTCGTGAAACTTCGACCCAGTGCTATTCTGGTCGTGTGGAGTACAATTATTAGTAGCGCTCAACTATCAATCAGAAGACGCAACTATGTTACCGCTATCCCACTCACTCACTAACTTACTCACTCACAGGCTCCGGATAGACTCGTCAAACTTCGACCCAGTTCTCTTCTGGTCGTGTGGAGTACAATTAGTAGCACTCAACTATCAAACATAATACTTAGCTATGATATCACTATCCCCCTCACTCACTCACTAACTCACTCACTCACTAACTTACTCACTCACAGGCTCCGGATAGACTCGTCAAACTTCGATCCAGTACTCTTCTGGTCGTGTGGAGTACAATTAGTGGCGCTCAACTATCAAACAGAAGACGCAGCTATGGCGGTTAACGCGGCGATGTTTGAAAGTAATGGCTGCCTTGGGTACGTTCGCAGACCGAGGGTTATGTGGGATCCATCGCATATTGCTTATAGACGGTGAGTTTTATTTATTTATTTTGATTTTTGATGTGAAACTTCTTTATCGGGGTTGGAAAAAAATTTAGTGTAACATTTTTTCGTTACGCGTGACATTTTTCCGTTACGCGCCATCTTTTTCTTATCCCTACCACGCGTGATTCGACGTATTTCTGTAAATAAATAAATAAATAAAATAAAATAAATAAAATCTTTATTTTGCTTTAAACATGGTATTCAATGGTGAATGGTGATACAATTATATTAATAAAGCACAAACATGTTCAGCCAATACAAACATGCAAAAATAATTAGGTACCATAAAGGAGTTAATGGTCTGTTCGGGTTGAACTTTCCATGAACTCCTTTATGGTATAGAAGTTTTTTTCATTAAGCCAAATAAGAAGATGTTTTCTAAATTTATAATCATTACACGTCTTTAAGTTATTTGGCAGATGATTGAATATTTTAACGGCCATCCCCACGCAACTTTCCCTGTATTTGACGATACAAGGGTTCTCTCGTAAAATTAATTTATTCGGATCCCTTCGTGATCTCGAGTTTAGTTGAGAGGATGTTTTAAACAAACTACTATTTCTAAAAACAAAGTTGCATATAGTAAATTATTTTTTGAAAATAAGGTCATAAAGAAGTTTTACTTCTTACGTGTGTACACTAGTACACGCATACATTTTTTTTTTATCTTATTAGTGTAATAGATATTCAGATAAATACTACTTTCAAGTTAGCTAGACATTCATGTACTAGTTTTAATAGCGTATTTAATTTGATGGGATTCAAGTTGTGTGCTAGTTATGATATTTTTTTGTTGTAATGATATCCCGTTATATAGAAACGTTTAACAAATTAATTAAAAAACCAATTTCCAGTAGAAATGTTTAATTGATTTGATGGGATTCAAATTGTGTACAATTAAGTTTAAATTTCAGCTTCAATCGCATACCTACAAAAGGTGTTCGATGTTATTCAAGCTTTTTTACTAAAATTTATGATCTTCAGGGTGTCCCACTATTGGTATACTAAGCGCGAAGGGACTTATAGTTTTGCATACACTGATCACGTAAAAAAAATACTTAAACAACAAAATAACGTTAAATTTTTTTTTGCTAATTTTTTCTAATTTTTCTTTGCTTTTTTTAATTTAAATCTATGTTTCCTTCTCTAGCTTCGCGCAGCCGGCATATACCGCTTCACAAATGTGAGCATTTTGTCTATAAAAATATAATCTTAAACGATATCTCACGTGCGGGCGGCAAATTTGGGTGTGTTGCTTGGGGTGAATAAATAAAACACATAGAGTTTTAAGAATTCATCTATCCGAAAAAAAAATGCGTCTGGAATTTTATAAGTATTTTTTACGTATTCAGCGTATGAAAAACTATAACCTCCTTTGAGCGTAGTATACCGAAAGTGGGACACCCTGTATATGATATTTTTAAATTTATTTCCTAAATTAATAGTTTAAAATTCCAGCTTCAATCCCATGGACAAAGAGTTCGATGGGATCCACGCTGCCCACCTCACGCTGGCCGTTATATCGGGGCAATATGTCGCTGAGAACGTGTATTCGTTCTACAACGCGTATGTGGAGGTCGAAGTGCTTGGAGTTCCAACTGATTGTAGGAAGATAAAGACGAAAGTGGCCAGACGGAACGCGCTGAATCCTATATGGAATGAGACGTTTAATTTTAAGGTGGGATTAGGGAAATTAATCATATTGTAAATGCGAAATTGTATTTATTTGTCTGTCTGATTGTTTTCCTTTCATGTGACCACGCAGTGATATTATAATATGTTTTGTTTTGTATCTCGGGATAGTTAGGAATATAGAGAATAATATAAGCTACTTTTTACAGCAGTAATATATCCCCATTCTCATGATGGTCATTAGAAAAATATACCCCCATCTGTTTGTAAGCTGATAAGCAGATATATGGTGGCAGATGTTTTTTTTTTTTTATATATAAATTCATAATAATATTAAAATCAGCCTTTGAAATGATGATGGTTCATCTAATTAACTATATTAAGTGTATTTTTCTAATTCTGGATCTAAGACGATGAGAAGATCCGTTAGGTATGTACCGAATCACTCTGAAATTCATAAATTCTGATAGATGGCGCTAAACAGACAGTTACTGTTCATTTTTTTGAACACGCGAGCAAAACAGGCAGAAAACTAGAAAGGCATAAAATATCCCAGTTCAATGTGTAGGATGGTTTCATAATTTAAATGTATTTGATTGGTTGGAATTTAAAAAAAATCAAGGAAGAGAAAAAAAAATACTTTTCAGACATAAAGTTATTTTTTACCGATTTTTGTAGACATTATTAAGAACTAAAGTTTAATCTACATTTAAATTGAGTATTTGAATAAAAAAAAATATTGATTTTTTTATGTATTTTAAACCTTATTATAAATAATAGTGATATTTAATGCAAAAAACTCCAAAAAAATTTTTTTTCAATTAATTATAAGCAATTAAAAATTGATGAAATTTAAATTAAAATCACGTGACTATAAACGCGCCATGGCTGGTCACCATAGATGTGACGTCAAAATGTTTTAGTTGTATACGTTTTTCTATCAACTGCAATGTGTGAAAACTAACATTATGACGTCACACGCGTCCGGATGACGTTTCAGGAGTCGTGGGTGTGTTTTCGGTACTGGATTCAAAGACTAATTTTTATTTTGAAATAACTTTTGAATTATTGCAAAAAAAATTTAAAAAAAATAGTTTTGTTATAAAACTAATATATTATAATCTTTCCATTTAGCACAAAAAAAAAATTATTCAAATACTCAATTACGGAATATTAAATAAGAATAATAAATAAAATAGCCTTTATTGCTGTTTTCTTAAGAGGGCTTATTCAATTTAACGCAAGTCAAAATCTCCGCGATCTATTACGATAGATCGCGGCTTGCGCTATCCTTTTACTATGAACAGCATAGGTCCACAGGAGAGCGCCGAGCAACATGTCCTCTCTCTGGGAAGACTCGCTGCCGACTGATTTTAATCGGGTCGCGCGCAGTGTTTTATAGTACTTTAAAAAAATTTGTAGAAAAATAATAGAGGTACCTTAGTTGATTTTTTAAATTTAATCTTATAAGTAAGACGTTCTTTTATTGCAATATGTATAAATTATATTCGACTAAGTCAAATATCTTGGTGAAAATAATCATTTTGTCGACTATAATTTCTAAAAAAATTCACATTGTTCGGATTTTAATTTCGTAAGTTAGGAGTCCAAAATAAAAAAATCTTTTAACTAACTATTTTAATAAGGATTTTTGCAGTTAGTTAAAAAAAATGTGTGTTAGATCTGTCAGCAATTTCAGATATTTTTAGCTTCGAAATTGACACTAAAAGTGAAATCAAGTAATCATCGGCTCAGTTATCTTGATGGTATTCACAAATACTGTATTAATTGAAAAAAACTCTTAATGTATCATATGTTGTAAGATAAGTGGTTGATGGACAATCTGGTTTGAAAAATCACATATTTGAGCCAAACAGCGCACGGACCGCGTACACGGCCTTAAGAAAAATTATTACATGCCAATTTCTTAAAAACTAAGTTAATTCTACTTATACTAATTTTTATTTATAATATCGGCAACAGGATGTTTATAAGGAACAGCTTGTCTGTCGACAAAGGACTCCTCTAAAGATTTCCATGTATTTCTATCTGTTGCTAAGCGGGTCCATACAGCACCGGCTATTTTCTTAAATTCATCTTCTCATCTTTTGCTTTGTCTACCTCTATTCCTTTTGGTATCTCTTGGATACCATTCTGTTACTAACTTAGTCCATTTCTCTCTACTTTCTCTAAACATATGTCCTGTCCAACGCGAATATGACGGAATATTATGACCTTTTTATAATTATATGTATATTTCCAGGTGAACTTCCCAGAACTAGCGTTCGTTAGATTCGAAGTTTACGACGCAGATACTAACTACATGCTCTCGCAGCGTGTGATACCGCTGCTTTGCTTGCGTCCTGGATATCGACATGTGAGATTACGGTGAGATATTTTAAATAGTAGTTATAGTTTTTTTGTCGAATTTTGGCCTTACTTTGTATCTATACTTATTAGTGAAGTCCCGTGTCCCATAGTGGGGTAAGGGGCAGATGCATTATACATCTGTTCACTGATCGATTTTCTTTAGGGACAAGTAGGTCAGCTTACTGTGTACTGCCAGACCGAGACATTTTTTTCTTGTCTCCACAGGGAATCGAACCCAGGACGCCTTGGTTCTTCGCAATTTAACTACTCAAAGTCTTTATGCATCACTTATTTGATGTAACAACCACTTCTCTTGTATGTCGCTAACCAACCTCAACATTTAATTCTTACCTTTTAGCTGTCAATTTAATCACACAGTTTTTATTTTAGCTCCCCAACGAACCAGCCACTAAACATGGCGTCCCTTCTCATATTCTCTCGCTGCACAGAAGAATTAGCCGGCGAAAGTTGTCGATTGGACATCGAACCCACTTCCCCCGCGCAAAAACGAAAGATACACTTTGTTGTCGTACACGCGGTTGTTATGAGCGAGCCGTACTCGATACTGAAGGTTACGCACGATACTACTGCTAATGAGGTGAGTTGGTGAGTGAGTGAGTGTGAGTGTGAGTGAATTAATGGGTCATTCGATCGATGTATACTTATGTGAATAAGATGAATAATATTGTAATGTGTATGTGAATGAATGAATGAATAAACAGTTTGATATAGAAGGTTTATACATGATACTACTATTTATTTATTTATTTATTAAGGTCATCCAACACCTGTACTTAAAACTAAGGTACATGTTACTATTAAACATTTTGACAATTGTGACTAACTATTATAGGATAACACAGCATGCTACATAATTAGATTTGAGTAAAGTCACTAAAAGAAAGACGAAGCAGAAAAAATAAACAAAATTAAAACAAATTTCTTTAAATATTTATGACAATTGTCGTGAAAAATATCAATACAATTACAACTTATTATAACTGATAAGTTAGTTACATATCGAACCCATTATAATTGAATACTAGATGATAAAATACAATTTATAATTTTCCAGGCAATAGCGCAATGCCTCACAAAAGCTGGCGTCTGCCGTTCAGCCCGGGGCAGTTATGTCCTCGTAGAAGAAGTGCCCTCCCGTGCCCCAACACAGCGGGTACTTGCCCCACACGAGAGGGTCCTGCGAGTGACGTCACGGCCCGGGGCAAGATTGGTGCTGAAGAGGGTCGGCGATGACCCCAGTAGTAGGGCCTGGTTGACTAGTATACGGTGAGTTTTAATTGAGGAAAAAAAACATACAAAATGTTGCTTCAAATGAGAAAGTGCCCTCATTTGCCCCAACACAGCGGGTACTTGCCCCACACGAGAGGGTCCTGCGAATGACGTCACTGCCCGGGGCAAGATGGCGATGACCCCAGTAGTAGGGCCTGGTTGACTAGTATACGGTGAGTTTTAATTGAGGAAAAAAATATACAAAATTGTGCTTGAAGTGAGAAAGTGCCCTCATTTGCCCCAACACAGCGGGTACTTGCCCCTTCAAAGTGCGTCTAGAAGAAGTCTAATTGAATAAATAAATGTTTAAGTTTGAGTTTGTTTGAGTCTGCATTATACCAGGTGAAAGGTAAGACGTTAGACGAATTTAGACAGGAGCTTCTACTCATGAAACTGAACAACTTTTGTTCTACAACTTTGCTGAATTCGTAAAAAAAATTGGACTTTGTAAGGAAACTTCGCTAATCAGCTGACCGATTTCCAAAAAAAGTCCAAATTTTTTCTACGAATTCAGCAAAGTTGTAGAACAAAAGTTGTTCAGTTTCATGAGAAGAAGCTCCTGTCAAAATGCGTCTGACGTCTTACCAGTCACCCTGTAGATCAAATTTATTTCCTTGATTGCATTCGCAAAGGCCCTACCTATATTGATCGCTTAGTGCTTACTATCAGGCCAACCACCAGCTCGGTTGCCTGTAAAACATAAAAATAATATTTTTTTAACCAAGTTCCTTCTCTATACAGGGTGTCCCACTGCAGGGTGGTATTCGAAGCTCGAAGGGGCTTGTAATTATGCATACACTGATCACGTAAAAAATACTTAAACAACAAAATTGAGTCAAAATTTTTTCCTATTTTTTGCTCCAAATCCATGTTTTCTTCTCTAGCTTCGCGCAGCCGGCCGGCATATACGGCTTCGCTCTTAAATAACAACTCACGTGCGGGTGGCAAAATAGGGTGGGTTGCTTGTTAGGGGTGTACACATAGAGTTTTAAGAATTCATCAATTTGAAAAAAAATGCGTCTGGAATTTTATAAGTACCTATTTTTTACGTACTCAGCATATGCAAAACTATATACTCCTTTGAGCTTAGTATACCGACGATGGGACACCCTGTATATAGCCCAAAACAGACAACAGGTTACCTAATCATTTTAGCTACATAAAGTTTTTTACTATAAACTACAATATTTACCGCCTCCTTGGTACAGTGGTTGACGCGTGAGCGTAGAACCGAGGGGTCCTGGGTTCGATTCCCGGTGGAGACGAAGAAAAAAAATGTATCGGTCTGTTAGGATACAGAAGGCTGATCACCTACTTGTCTCTAAAGAAAATCGATCAGTGAAACAGATGTATAATGCATCTGCCCCTTACCCCACTATGGGACATGGGACTTCACACATTTAAGTTGTACCACAGAATAACATAATAGTAGCTAAACGCTACAGAACGGACACTCTCCGCCTCCCGCCAAAATTAAACACTTACTTCACCCCGCACGATCAGCCTGAAAATGGTCCGCATTTTTCTACAAGGATGATACGCAACGAAGATTGATAATTTTATTATTTTGGATTTGTGATTATCGTTTTTCGTAGAAAATGGTTAGATATTGTGCTTGTTTACGGATGTATTTCATCAGAAAAACGCGAATTTTTTTTTTACGTTAGTCACAAATGTGCCAACCATAAAGCGTTAACACACACATTTGCAGTCTCTACAGTGTGACTGTCAAAACGATAATTTTTTATGGAGTGTCCGGGGTGTGCTTGTACTAGCAATGAATGGAAACCGGATTTATATAAATTTATAAAGAATAGAAAAAATTCGATCACGACGCGGGACTCGAACCCGCATCCTTTCGCGCCAATATTTCTATTCTTTATAGATTTATATTTATAAAGCATTTGAGTGCGATAAAACCAAAAATATAAATTCAACCGGATTTTTTTCTCATTTTTCAGTTCAACGTCAGAAAAAACTCAATCTTTACCATCTGATGAAGAATCACAAGAGGAAGCGAGGAAACCCGCGGACAGTTTCCTAGTGTGCGTTCATAATGTTTGCCATGAAATACCATATGCTATATTGAAGGTGAGTTAAAACGTTTCGAAAAAAAAAATATACTTGTCGAATTGATAACCTCCTCCTTTTTTTTGAAGTCGGTTAAAAAAATAAACAAACTCATTTACTTACAAATACACTTTAGTCCCTCAGTAATCCTTAAATAGAAAAAATATGCTAATTCTCTCTCACTACTTAGTCAAAAAATGAACAGAAGTGATGATACCGCTATAACAAAGATTAGAAAATTATCACTTACTCACTCACTAACTCACAAAAATTCTCACACTTTCACCAGCATTAAGTTACATTTTACTCAATAAAATATTGTTTTATTCATATAAATATAAGTATATTTTTCCTTTTTTACTCAATAATTTTTTTTTATTCATATAAGTATTTTTTTTTTGCAGGTCCCCCTTACAGCGACTGCTTCTTATGTTATTTATCAAGCATTGACTAAGGCAAGGTGTACTGATGATCCTAAAAGGTAAAATTTTATATTAAATTATAATAAACATTTGTCATTTTTGTTATTTAAAAATAATATATAATATTTATGTGAAATTTATGTTCTATGTAAGAAATTTTATCGAAATCTGTTCAGCCGTTTAGTGCTAATAATGTTCATAATATCCGCGCCTGAACATTAATGCTGCGTGATAAGTTTTAATAGGCGATTGGGAGTGTAATATTTTACTTGCTTATTGGAGTGAAACTTCTTTATCGGGGTTGGAAAAAAATTTAGTGTAACATTTTTTCCGTTACGCGTGACATTTTTCCGTTACGCGCCATCTTTTTCTTATCCCTACCACGCGTGATTCGACGTATTTCTGTAAAGTTGCATATAGTAAATTATTTTTTGAAAAATAAGGTCATAAAGAAGTTTCACTTCTTACGTGTGTACACGCACATATTTTTTTTATGTTTTTTTTTTTTATTTCTTCATAATTAAAACATAATATTTTATAGTATTGATATTGTTTTTCAGATTTGTCTTAGTAGAAGAATTAGAATGGGGTGGACGAGCGAATTCGGGGCCTCAGCATAGAGCATTAGCTGACGATGAGATTGTGTATACTGCACAGGTAATATTATTATGTAAAAAACATTTATCTATACTAATATTATAGAGCTGAAGAGTTTGTTTATTTGAACACGCTAATATCAAGAACTACTTCCGGTTTGAAAAAGTCTTTCTGTGTTAAATAGCCCATTTATTGAGGAAGGCTTTTTATCATTACGCTAAGAACAACAGGAGCGGAGCAATGCGGGTGAAACCGCGGGGCGCAGCTATAACAAAATTTAGAAAAATATTATGTTACTAGCTTACCGCCCGCGGCTTCGTCCGCTTTGTCTAAAACCTAATAAATTATAAACTAAAACCTTCCTCTTGAATCACTCTATCTATTAAAGAAATCGCATCAAAATCCGTTGCGTAGTTTTAAAGATTTCAGCATACAATGATACAAAGGGACATAGGGACAGAGAAAGCGACTTTGTTTTATAGTATGTAGTAGAAGTGGCTATCTCTAGGCACCGATGACTATTGTTGGTGGCCCTAACCCTTATTTATTCAAACATAATATTATGAATCTTATTTTATATTAAAAATTAAAATTAATATTTTTTTATTGTTTACTAGAAGTCCGCCCCGGCTTCGCCCGTGGTACATGTTTACGTTTTCTCTCCGTAAGAACCATCCTCGTACTTCAAGGATTGTTATAAAAAAAGAATTAACGAAATCGGTTCAGCCGTTCTCGAGTTATGCGCTTACCAACACATTTTTATAGTATAGATAAATCTTTTTTTGAACTAAAATTAATATAATTTTATTCTTTATTAAAATTAATATATTTTTATTGTATATTCCAGGCAAATTGGAAAACCCTGGGTCGTTTTGTTCTCCAAGAGCGAGGAGTTCCGCCGGCAAAACATAGAGCGGCCTTCGCGAGGATACAGCGCGGGCTTAGCATTACACGAGGGGCGATAGCAAGTGAGCATACATACATATTTATTTAAAACTAGATTTTCACCCGCAGTTTCGCCCGCGCAGTCAAAGAAAAACCTGCATAAAATACGGCCAACGAGAAGCGATACCAAATGTAAACAAAACACATGGAAGGTCATTGAGAATTGCAGGGGTGCGTAACTTTTTCAAAGTTGTATTTATATATGTAGTTTTAAAAAATATCCGGCAAATTGTAATAATACCAAAAAGAATACTCCATTTGTATAATTTTTATCGTAATTTGAATTATTGTATAATGTAGATTTAAATTAAATAACGCGAATAATAATATTTTTCTGAATCATAAAATACTTTAAAATACATAATATAATTAAAATTATAAAATTGCTGCCCGAGTGTTAGCGAATCCGTCTTGACGTTGTTATGTTTTTGCCGGAGAACGAGACATTACGACAAAGGCACAAGATGGAAAGAGATAGATATTAGATTGTCAACGCCACAGTTGTTTTTTAGGCGAAACCTTTTGTATCGCTTCTCGTTGGCCTTACTTTAGTTCCCGTTCCCGTGGGATTTCCGTGACAAAACCTATCCTATGTCCCGGGGTAAAAAGTAGCCTATGTCCTTTCTCGGATATCAAAATATCTCTATACCAAATTTCATGCAAATTGGTTCAGTAGTTAAGGCGTGATTGAGTAAAAGACAGACAGACAGAGTTACTTTCGCATTTATAATATTAATGTATGGATTATGAAAATTATTTTTTTTTTCAGGTACTACAGGGTTCCCCCTCGTGAGTAGTATGACGTCACACGAGGGGGTCGAAAAGACCCCCGTACAAACTGCTTATAGCGACCCCACACATTGTCGGTATGTTATCACTACATAGTATAAAACAAAGTCGCTTTCTCTGTCCCTATGTCCCTTTGTATGCTTAAATCTTTAAAACTACGCAACGGATTTTGATGCGGTTTTTTTAATAGATAGAGTGATTCAAGAGAAAGATTTTAGTATATAATTTATTAGGTTTTAGACAAAGCGGACGAAGCCGCGGGCGGTAAGCTAGTTTTTTTATATTATGATATTTAATATTATGGATAGTTGGATAGAAAGAAAGAAAAAAATACTTTTTTAATACTAAAACAATATTATAACACAAATATGTGTGCGTGTACTAGTATACACACGTAAGAAGTGAATAATTAATCAATAATGGTGTATGTTTAGATGGTGGAAAGAATAATGCATATATAATATATTAATTTATAAATTGGCATTAGAGTTATTGAAGTGAAACTTCTTTATCGGGGTTGGAAAAAAATTTAGTGTAACATTTTTTCGTTACGCGTGACATTTTTCCGTTACGCGCCATCTTTTTCTTATCCCTACCACGCGTGATTCGACGTATTTCTGTAAAGTTGCATATAGTAAATTATTTTTTGAAAAATAAGGTCATAAAGAAGTTTCACTTCTTACGTGTGTACACTAGTACTAGCACACATTTTTTTTTAAATAAATTATCACCATTATTAATTTAATTCTATTTTGCAGGAGAGTTTCAAACCCTTTGAGCAAAGGTATCGGGCGGTCAAAAGGTCATTCGGATAGAGACATCAGATTTTTGCAGAAACGATCTGGTTCTAGAGATGTAAGTACATCTCTTCTTCAATAATATAATCTCTTTATATAAAAATGAACCCTTATTACCCTTGGTCACGGCATCACGCGCGAACGGCTGGACCGATATCGATAATTCTTTTTTTATAATATTCTTTGAAGTACGAGGATGGTTCTTAAGAAGAGAAAACGTAAACATGTACCACGGGCGAAGCCGGGGCGGACTGCTAGTAAGTATATAAAATTCTCGTGTCACAATGTTAGTTACCATACTCCTCCGATACGGCTGGACCGATTTTCATGAAATTTTGTGTGCTTATTGGTTGAGAGTCAGCCACCATCTATTTTATACCCTTACTTTAGCCAGGGCAGCTATTATGTTTTTATAATTCTCAGATTTATTCTTATACTTCAAGGAATATAAAAAAAAAGAATTATCGAAATCGGTCCACCCGTTCACGCGTGATGCCGTGACAACGCGGAACGGGTTTCATTTATATATATATATGTAGATTTTAGTAGCTTATCAAATTTTATTCATTTTTTGAAGTGAAACTTCTTTATCGGGGTTGGACAAAAATTTAGAGTAACATTCTTTCGTTACGCGCCATCTTTTTTAATCCCTACCACGCGTTGCATAAAGTAAATTATTTTTTGAAAAATAAGGTCATAAAGAAGTTTCGCTTCTTACGTGTGTACTAGTACACGCACACATTTTTACACGCTTTATATTAGCTTCACCTGTATGTTTGTATGTTTGTAACCGACTTCTTTGGGCGCGATTCTGACCCACTTTAAACGGCCAGATTTCGTTCAAACTTTGTAGATTTATTGAGGACCGATGACAATACACTAATTTGATATTTTCTATTTTTTAGTTCGGTTTTCTATAAAAAACGTGTTTTTTAGTTTTTTTAAACTATTATTATTTTGTATGTATGTATATCTCCAGGCCCAATCCGAAGGCGAGGCCGGCAGTTCGCTCGCAGCGGAAGCTCTCGCGGCACAAATGGCGCGCTTCAAGAGAGTCTCCTTACGGAAATTACGCGCTTGGCGGTCCTGAGTGTGGCAGGTAATATCTTAATATATATAAATCTCGTGTCACCATGTTTGTCCTCAATGAACTCCTAAACCACTTAAACGATTATAATAAAGTTCGCACACCATGTGCAGTTGGATCCAACTTGAGAGATAGGATAGTTTAAACATGTAGGTACCACGGGCGAAGCCGGGGCGGACCACTAGTATGTATATGTAATCTCGTGTCACAATGTTTGTCCTCAATGGACTCCTAAACCACTTAACCGATTATAATAAAGTTCGCACACCATGTGCAGTTCGATCCAACTTGAGAGATAGGATAGTTTAAATCTCAAATCGTTTAAGAAAAAGCGGGCGAAGCCGCGGGCGGTAAGCTAGTAGTATATATATAGTAAAGAAATATTTTGACTGTGATAATAAGACAATGGAATAAAATTAATAAAAAAAAACTTTTATTTTTACTAAGAATAAAAGGGCTAGTAAGAAATATTGCATGAAAAGTGTTAAGAATAAAATATAAAAAAGACCAAGTGTACAGAGCACAGTGTCAGAAGTGAAACTTCTATGGCAAGATACAAAAATACCAAAATCGTCGCCTTACTCCATGACGTGAAGATATTGCCATGACGCGACTTTGAAATTTTACTCTCAACGCGCCTAAAGAAGTTTCACTTCAAGAAATTATTACATGACTGTAATAATTTCAGAAAAAGTTTATTTTTTTAGTGTAACAGGTAATTGATATAGTAGGAAAAGTATCAAGTACAAACAAACAAAAATACTTTATTATATATCTTATATTTCCTTTACAGGTCTTCCGCCGACTCGGCACGAGTCTGGCGAACCATCGTGCATCTCTTTCCTCCGAGTTGGGTTCACTATGGGATTTCTTCAGGATAGACAAGGACAGACGACGATCCACACAAACTTATGAGACAATCGAAAGCAAATCACCTGTAAAACTCGCCAGAGATTTACTCCAAGTGCTTCAAGAAACGGTTTTCTCAAAGAAGTTCGAAGAAAAAAGATGTCCGCTTGTCAAAGAAGAATCAGATTTAAGTTCAGATGACGAAGAAGGCACTGATAGGATAGCGAATTTAATAGATTTCTTCTTTACGATCGTGAAAAGTCAAAAGGAAGACAGGAAAGGCAGCAGTTGTTTCAAAACTGAAGCTAGCAAAGAAGAAATATACGTGCCGGCCAAAGTTAATACAGAATTGGAGCAAAAAATGGAAACCCTCATAGAATTCTTAGCTACTAGTGGCGTTGAAGAAACAAATGAAAAGAAAATCACGTTAATGGAGTTCCTTTTTGGAACAGATGAAAAATGGGAGAAGCCAATCATAGAAATAAACATGAAGGGCATGAGTCTATCAGAATCTGACATTAATGTCAAAAACTTAAAGTACATAGACGAGACACCAGAAGAAAATGAAACATTAGTCGAAATGCTCTTCAAATTCATGGATAATTACAATAGAGAAAAAGATAAATCGCTTACTCCATCGCTTTCGGAAAAATCCAAATCCGACATGACGATAAGCAAATTTGAAACTTTCAGTGATATGAGTAAAACTAAATCTGATTCCACGCTACAGACTCAAGACACAGTCATAGATAAAGGCGAAGACCGTTCTAGCAAATCGAGTCGACGTATTTCCGAAACCGTAGTCGACTTGAGTCATATAAAAACAGATTTGGAAGACATTTTCGAAGAAGCCATACTACGTGTGTGCGAATTGAAAATGGTCGATGATACAATGAGTGACCAAGAGGATTTGGACAATTTTAACTCTTATACCAAACCAATACAGTACAGTTTACCGTACAGCGTCGAATTATCAGACATTTTGGAAGAGGACGAAGAATATTCACGACTTGAAAGACAACAATCTCAAGATAAATTGACACAAGCAAGAGAATTAGCGGAAGATCTACTTAAATACATAGAAGATAAAGTAGCAAAACATCTAGAAGATAGTTCTGGTCCCTCGACTGAAGATTTTAGTCGAGAATTCGACTTGAGTCCAAGTATGAAGTCGCAGAGCTTAGTCGATTTGAGAAATATTCCCGATTTACCTCCGAGTTTGATAATAAAACCTAAAGTATTGAGAGTGGATAAGTCTACTTCAACAACAGATGACTCTATATCCGATAAAATGTCTTTAACGGAAAAATCAGAGAGAAATGAAAGGGCTTTGGATAAATTGGAGTCATTACATAGATTTTTCTCAAGGTCCAGATTGGAAATTATTGACGAGAGCTTAGAAGAAAATGAAGGAAGGAATAAAAGTGAGAAAAGAAAGAATCAAACTTCTCTCGATGATGTTGAAGATATTTTGGATGATAATGAACAGGATTTTAAGAAAATATTAAGTGAAGATGATTGAGTGTCAAATTTAAACCGAGTTTAAAACCGTTAAGTTATTACTATACGAGGCAATTAAAAAAAAAGTATTTTATAGTTTTTTTTTCTACCAAGCATTGTAAGGAAGCTCTATCGATGGAAAATATTTGATAATTAAAATTTTATATAATTATATGTATTTGACGTAAATATAAATGTACATAAAATATTTTTAGGTAACAACCCTTTATAGGACTTTTAATTTTTTAATCGTTCCCTTGAAAATAAAAACATTTTTTGTAAACTTTTAAATGTATTAAAATGCGACTTATTTTTCTTTACCATCAAGTATACCAAATTCGATAAAATTTGTAAAATAAAAACAAAATATATCCTACAAATGATGTAACCTTAGTTATTCGACCCCATAGCACATTGGTTATAGCATAATATAATAAGGTCCTGGGTTCGATCCATAGTATATTCAAATGGAGCATGGGACATATCGTAGTAAATTCCACCAACCCTTAATTAAATACGTCATACTTAATATTATACATAATATTTTAAATGCATCTGCCCCTTAAAGGACAAGTCAAACGGTAAAATAAACTCTAAAAATATATAAATGAATCACATATCGTAGTAAATTCAACAACCCTTTGCTACTTATACAAAAAAAAATTATAAAAAACTTCAGACGATTGACGATTCATACAAAAAATCAGTTCGATTCCAACTTTCATACGGAACGGTCGTCTGACGCGGTGCTCGTATGAACGGGCCTTTATAGTGAGATTTTAATATTTAGATATTAGTATAGAGAAATATAAAGGTACGTATTCATTTGGACACTCGTACGATGGACACGCGCCCTAATCAAACGGCATATTTATCAAAAGTTGAATTTATAATATTATCGTAAATTTTATACTAATTAAATTATTATAGTTTGTTTCACTTGTTTTCTAATAAAAAATATGTACGTACAATGGCAATATTGAGCATTTTTTATTAGAAAATAAGTTAAAACATTAATGGTTAAAAATAAATGTATAATTTATTGATGTTAAAAATTAAGTTCCTTTGTAAATTATTTATCACATAATATGTAATGGACCAATGCTAAGATTATTTCAAAAGGCGGTAATTTTTCCATTCAATTTTTTTTTCTTTTTAAAAAGGTTCTATATCCCCAAGTATAATGAAATTAAAGGCTTAGATTAAACAATAATGTTTTATCTCTTTCATTCTACAGCGAGAATAGTGTTAAACAGGGATATAATTTTATTTTATTATTTGTATAAAATTCGCCGTGTGTAGATATTTAGTTAGATTAATAATTATGTTATCTGTTTAAAGCAGCTATAGTTCGTTTACATTGTCACGACACGACTTCGTTACGATATTTAATTGACGCTACAATTTTGTGACAACAAATTATATTATACATTTTATGATCTTTGTATTTCAATAAATATTAAATCTATGTAATGTTTATAATTTGACGTAGGTAACTTGCATAATTTATATATTATGTTACCGTTAAAACCCATAGGCGGTGTACGATATCGTGTGGTCGTGATGTAAACGGACTGAATTAGAACCAATGTTACACTGTTTCATATGTTGACACGACAATGTTTCATATTTCTATGTCATTTTATCTATTTTCTGATACTATGTTCGCAGTTCGAAATATATTTTATGACAAAAATACAAATTTATTAAACCGTACAGTTGTATTATTTTATTTACCTATATTTATTAAATTCCTACCTACTTAAAAAATGCCTCTATTCACTATTGTATTAGTTTAGATAATTCCTATAGACGACAACGATTGGCCCTGCCTTCCAAGCCAGAGGTCGTGGGTTCGATTCCTACCCAGGGCAAATTTTTGTGTGATGGACGTAATAATAATATGTATTTAAAGTTTTCGTAGAAGAGATGAACGATATTATTATGAGAGAAAAGTTTCCTAATATGACGTGTGTGTGTGTGTGTGTGTGTACATCTTATGAAAATACAAGTTAATAAAAGCGTATTAAAAAAATTATATTATCATGTCGCCGTCCCCGGAGAATAAAATGATAACTGCTAAAACACAACTGTTCAGGAGAAATAAAAAACCGATAATTGACTATAACTTGCCAAGCTATTAGAGAACTGAAGATAATTATTTAAAAAGTTAAGCCCGGCATTCACTACACGCACCGCGAGCCGAGCCCCGAGCCGTACCAATCCGTGGACAAATCCGTCATCGCCCACACACTACACGTCTATCACCTTCTATCACTCTCCGTCTCCAGACGGCGAGCGCCGCGCCGAGCCGCGAGCCGCGCACAACTACACATACACACGCAGATTTGTCCGCGGACTTGTCGCCAGCTACAAATCCAGCGGATGGGTGCGCCTGTGAATGGTACCCTTTAGTAGCATTTGAATGACATATTGTAAATTTACTAATACCTCACTTATCATTTTATTCTCGTTCATATTGAACATATGCTGGATAATAGGTGTTCGTCATTATTTCGCCGATTCGTTTTTCCGAGAATATTATTGTAATAACTACCTATTATCACATTAAGAGTAAAGAAACTTTTTCACTATCTTTATTTTCTAGTACGAATATGTTCTGGGAAAAAGCAGTGAATATTATTGTTATATCTTATAACTTTGTGGATTACAGGAGAAAAATTACAAAAAAAATTGTATTATAAATTGTATGTATTAGGCTACGTAGGCTTCAAATATCGCATAACAATAAAACCTATGATAATGGCGATTATCATTTTATTCTCCGGGGACGGCGATGTAATCCGTAGCTATTATTGCATTCTTCAACACTTATTGCAATTTAAATACCACTGAATAGGTATTCAGATAAAGTGAAAAGAGAACTATAATTAGTTTCTTCGATAACTGATAACACACATAACCTTTGAACGAGACCTGCCGAGGTCGGGCGGCATTTGCATTTTGTATTCGTTTTTAAATCGCAATGACTCATAGATTTTGGCGGGAATAGAAATGTCAATTTTTTTTAATGTCATGGAATATTTTTTTCTTTTTAACCGACTTCAAAAAAAAGGAGGAGGTTATCAATTCGGCCGGTATGTTTTTTTTTTATGTATACACCGATTACTCCGAGATTTCTGAACCGATTTACGTGATTCTTTTTTTGTTCGATGCGGGATGGTGTCGAATTGGTCCCATAAAAATTTTATTCGGATAGGCCCAGTGGTTTTTATTTTATGAACATTTTTGTCTGTATTTGTAAATGTGCAAGTTGGAAGTCGGTTGTTTTTAACGCAGTTATTGACTTGTTATTTATTCATACTAGGTATTCATATTAGATAGAACTCAGGACATATTTTATACCTTCGTAAGGAGAAAAACTATCAAATGGGTTCAGTTATTTCTGAGCGCGTCTTTATTAGCGCGTTCAAAGAAACTCTTTAGCTGTATATTTTTAGTTGTGATTTTTTCTAATTATCTTCACATAGAAAAATACACCTAATGAAATGATGAGACTGGTCTATCTAGTTAATTAATAATTCGATATTTCCCGTACATCTATTTTCATTATAATTACATTGATTAATTTACTAATAAAAGAAAACATCAGAAACTTATTTTAGAAAAATTAACAATTTTGCACTCGAAATAAAAAACGAACGATGTCGCGGGCATTAACTAGTTAACTGCATAGTTTCATACAAGCGGACATACGAATAATATGATAAGCTAAGAGATAGTGCCAAAACATCCGTTATAAATAAATTTACTATTTGCTTTTATATCTTATTTCTATGAATAGGTACTTACTACTTACTTACCCTAATAAATAAATGCCGCCTTGCTGACTCAATCTTGTAAAAAAGACGTGGGGCACTCGGGGACTGCCGCGGTAAAGCTATTGCATAGCATGCCTTCAAGCCACACCTCCGAGCCCGTCGGAGTGGGGAGCGTGAGGTTTTTTCGTTACGGAATTTCTCGATTCGGTCCCCGCGCTCAAGGCCCGCGATAGAAGCTATGCAATAGCTTAAAACCTTCACTACATAGTACCTACCATAGTATAAAACAAGGCTCTTTCAGCCTGTGTGTCTGTATGCTTGGATCTCTAAAACGACGCAACGGATTTTGATGATGTTTTAATAAGTACCTACCTTACTTATTCTTGGGGTTTTGGTATATAATTTCTAATTTGTAAACAAAAATTTAAATAGCAGGACTAATGAAATGAATCTAGTTAGAAGTCTTACTAATATTATAAATGCGAAAGTTTGTGAGGATGTGTGTGTGTGTGTGTGTGTGTACTTGTTACTCTTTCACGCAAATCCGAATACAATGAAATTTAGCACACATATAGAGGGTAACTTGGATTAACACATAGGATAGGTTTCATCCCGGAAATCCCACGGGAACGGGAACTATGCGGGTTTTTCTTTCAAAACGCGGGCGAAGCCGCGGGCGGAAAGCTAGTAGATTTTAAAAACGGTTAAGATGTTTTTGAATGTATTTTAAATAAAAATGAACTAGGTATTTAGTACTTAGTTATCTAAAATCAACCCTTCAACGTTCCATGATGTATTCAGAAAGCTTTTCCCGCGGTTTCATCAGTGGGCACAGATACAGAAGTAATAATTTAATAATATATTATGTGTTACAATAATAACCTGTCTTTATAGTCATGTTTAAAAAAGTTGTATCGACCTTCCGAATAACTTAAACGGTACTCAAACCTTACTCAAGCCTTGATGTGATATTTCCTCCTTAGTTGAACAAAATACTTAGGTACTTAGTAATAAAATATTTATATGCATATCAAGAGGAAAGTTTTGTTCGTTTGTTACGATTTTACTTAAAAAATACTGGACCGATTTTGAATACCTATTGTTTAGTCATCAGAAAACTACCTAGTTACTTGTCTAAGGATAATTTGTATTTCAAAACAAAAATACCTACCTATGTAATGGTAACATTTTTAACCTGTGTTCCGACTTTGGACCATTTGGACGTAACTTTTTAGCTATTTTTCTCAACAATATTTTATCATTATGTAGACTTATTTATGTACTTAATGTTATAAGCTTACTCTATAGTGCGTTGAAAAATAAAACAACATAATTATTATAAAAAATCGTTTAATCAACCACAGAATCGAAACTGGAACGGTCATATATCATATAATTCATATAAAAGTTATAAAAATTAATGATAACTTTACATTTACACACACAACACTAAGGGCCGATTTTTCAATGCTTGGTTAAAACTTATTCGTCCAATAAAGTATTACACGATAAAATTAAAATGTCACGTAAAATGTCAAATACGGGCAATTAGAATACGTTTTTAAAATGGTAGTTTTATATACATTATTCAACGAATAAGATTTAACCAAGGATTGAAAAATCAGCCCTTATTCCAATAAATTACAATAGAAACACATTATTAAATTAAACAAAGTATAAATATATAGTGACGAAATATATGGCAAATAGTATATTTTTATTTACATATGGCAAAAGTTCTAATAATAGTTAATAGTTAGTAGGTACCTACTTAATTCATTAAATTTCATCATTTTGAACACGCTCACAAAATATAATATAAAGATTTAACAAATCAGTTTTGCGAAACAAAATCGATATGTAAATGCATTATAATTTTAAATCATAATTATTTATTAATATTGTCACGAAAAAGTTGCCATTAGCGAAAAATTAAATACCTACTTATATTAGATCTATACTAATATTATAAAGCTGAAGAGTGTGTTTGTTTGAACGCACTAATCTCGGGTACTACTGGTCCGATTTGAAAAATTCTTTCGGTGTTAGATAGCCCATTTATCGAGGAAGGTTATAGGCTATATATTATCATCACGCTACGACCAACAGGAGTGGTGCCACTGGGGTGAAACCGCGCGGAGCAGCTAGTTTAAAATATATCGTAAAATCGACATAACACCTAACGGTAACTTTTTCTGACAATGTTTTTTTTTTTAATTACATTCGTCTATCAAATACTTATGCTCGACTTTATACAATTTAAGTAAAAAAAATATTAACAACATTAAAAATCATCAATTCTAGCTTATAATTATACAAATATTCTCCAAAAATATATTAAAATTTTAAATATCAGATCTTATTTCTTATTTACAATAAAAACTATAAATAGAACCGCCTTGTTTTACAGCTACCTATTCAGTCTTTATATTTTCACATGACGTTAATAAAAACTTACCATAAAACTATAAAAATGTATTCATAAATTATCAGAATTCAATCGACTTACAAAATCAGTCTTATAGCACTATTTACATACCTATTAAAATAAACACATTTACAATCACAAATTAACTTCACATCTATAATTATTTGTCCATAAATTCTCATAACCTAAAATAAACGATTTTAATAGACCCTTGCCGCCATGCTAAAGGTTAAAAATACCTACGTCGCTACTAAGGAAAATGTCAAATCACGAAATTTTGTAATAATATTACATCAGCATCAGACTCTTCAATAACTTTCACATTCACAAAGAGTCAATAATTTATTCCCGCCTAATTGCTATCACCAAGCAAAGGTTCAGACTTCAGACTTCAGAGCCATACAACCAAGATTAATAAAACTAAATAGGTAGGTACCTACAATGATTCTTTTTCAAATTAATATCCGCACACGTTCATCCACTTGTAGGGAAGTTATTGTTTGATTAAGCATTTTAAAAATTATTTAATTAAGCATTTTAAAATAACGATTATGACTGAAAACTACAGGCTAAAAAAATAATTTATAAATTATTGTTTTCGTAATGTTATCATTGCAAGACAATAAATATTATTATTTATCACAAATCATATTAATTAGGTATGTATTTATTAAAACAAATTAAGAGTCTGCATTCCTCACTAGGTTTTTAGGGTTCCGTAGCCAAAATGGCAAAAACGGAACCCTTATAGTTTCGTCATGTCCGTCTGTCCGTCTGTCCGTCTGTCCGTCTGTCACAGCCGATTTACTCGGAAACTATAAGTACTACAGTGATGAAATTTGATGGGAATATGTGTTGTATGAACCGCTACAAAAATATGACACTAAATAGTAAAAAAAAGAATTGGGGGTGGGGCCCCCCATACATGTAACTGAGGGATGAAATTTTTTTTTTCGATGTACATACCCGTGTGGGGTATCAATGGAAAGGTCTTTTAAAATGATATAAAGTTTTCTAAAAAACATTTTTCTTAAAGTGAACGGTTTTTGAGATATCAGCTCTCAAAGTCGTTAAAAGTATGTCCCCCCCCCTCTATTTTTATAACTACGGGGTATAAAATTCTAAAAAAAATAGAGGTGATGCATGCTAATTAACTCTTTCAACGATTTTTGGTTTGATCAAAGTATCTCTTATAGTTTTTGAGATAGGTTGATTTAACTGTAATTTATTATATTTGCTGCTACGGAACCCTTTGTGCGCGAGCCCGACTCGCACTTGGCCGGTTTTTTATTAATTTTAAGCATCTGTAGACGGTTCCCATGTCGTTTATTTATTCAGGACAAGTTAGGGACCGATTCAAATTCTCCTAATGTTAGTTTTACCATGAAAAAGTTCTGGGAAACTTAATTTTACAATTTTATCTTATAACTTAAAACGACGACTTTTACTAATTTCGTTAGTCGTTGTTTATATTGAAATCTAAACAATAAAACGAAGACATTCCATCAACTTTACAACTGGCAGAATTTTAGTCGATTTTAATCGATTGTCGTTGGCACGGCAACCGAACTGGCATTATGTATATGAGGACATCCAGTTGCAACCAGTTTTTAAAGACATAAAAATAACAACAGCTATTTATTTTATTTTATTTCAATGTCCAAAATGCAAAGCACGTTTTGTGATTATCAAATGTATTATGTATTAAAACTTTTACGTAAGTATATAAATAAGTAGATAAATGTTGATTCCTACTGCTAGATACATTAGTATCACACGTAGTACACGATATTATAGCATTAATTAATCAATGTAATCATTTAATTTAAACGATTGACAAAACAATATCAATTAGGTGCCTACCTATTTGATATTGTGTCCAAAGGTTTTTACCCGACTGCCAAAGAAGGAGGGTAATGTTTTTCGAGTGTATGTAAGTATGTATGTATGTCTTTTCCTTTGTGACCACCTGTAGCCTAAACGGCTTGATGGATTTTGATGTATGAGGTATCGTTAGATTTGTCTTGATTACGGGAGTGTCATAGGATACATTTTATCCTAAAAGTCCCACGGGATAAAGACATAATAATATTTTTTCTAAATTTCCCTTTAAAAAAATATGTATGCGGTATCATTAGATTCATTTCAATCACGGGAGTAATTAATATAGGATTTTTACTCTTTTTTTAGTGTGCAGTCGGGTATTTTGTTTTTTTAATAATTATCAACACTTGTTAAAGTTCGTATTTCTAATTAGTTAAAGTTTGATGAAACTAGGTAGGTATATTGTATTTTAAATTTTCCATATTAAGTGAGATTATAGCAGTTATTATCTTTTCAGGATAACAACTGTATAAATATTTTTTATGGAATCTAATACGTTTTTTCAAATGATCGATAAATATAAATTCCGTACTGATAAAAGTTGCTAGCAACAAACAACTTTCTTTGTTTATCACAGATAAGATAAATAATAGTAATTAACGTTTTTACAACCATTTGTTGAACTTTACTGATCAAACTAAATTAAGTGATAAGACATTATCAACGGAAGTATTAAGACGACCTTTCAAAACCTCAACATGGCGCCAGGGTCTTTTAATTAATGTACCTATCTTAAATTCTATAAATAATATTTCATAATTTCCTTCCCATCATGCATTTAAATCATGTTTAATTTTCACATAATAACGTCTTTTATGATATGATCCTGTAAAATTGTAAATCGACAATTCCATTTCATTTGCTTCTTAGAAAAGAAATCTCCTCATAGAGTGAGATCCTGGTCATTTATTACACTATGCCGTCTACTTACCATACTTCATGAGCTATGAGCACAGAATGCTTCCAAAAACAGAACACATTATAGTCACTACCACATTTCACCAGTACGGAGTATGCCCTGCATCGGACCTGCTCCAGGAATTCCCGTATTTTATCCTTGCGCACGATATAGCCGGCGTCTTCCTCACTGACGACTTCTCTATCGTGTAGTTCTCTCCATTCTTATTATCCCAATACTCTTTGCCCCCACACCGAAAACTGACACAGAAGTCCAATCTCCTAGAATGTATTGGCAGCTGCAATCTGAAGCCAAACGTGTCATATATTGAGACACCGTTCTTACTCAATGGTCCGGTTTCCACAAACGCACAGAACGTGTCTTCTTGCGTCCTCCATCCATCGGATGTGGCTCGCACGAAGACCTCCTTTTCGAAGTCTATATTCTTCACTTTGACGGTACCATCAACGGCACCTTCGTTCTGCTTCACAATAACGTTTTCTAACGCCACACAGTTCTCTGTTATCCTTCTTCTAAATTCCAAATAATCTGACGCGGGTTGGGCAAATCTTATATCCCAAGTGTCTTCCACTCGTTCTGGTTGTTTTCTTTCTGTTGGAGGGCTGGCTACAACCTTGAGTGCCCAGTATGGTGGGACGTGCGAAGGTTCCGTCATAAACTTCACTTGTTCAAGAGCCAACCCTCTATCATCCGCAAACACAACATGTTTCTTTTTCTTCTCTGTTGACAGCCGTATGCAGCTCCTAGGCGCAGTCTTCAACGTCAGCTGTACAGGCTTGAGCGCTGTCAACGTGGGTGCAGAAAATCCTCGAGTTGTTAATTTCGTTGGTCTCCTAACTGGTGCCGAATAATCTGTTAAGAAACCGGCTGGCGGACTGTGGCCGTAGAACATTTGCTCGGACGCCAACATGTCTATAGCGGCGCACATTCTGCAACACACGATACGTGTTTACTCGCGCGCTGTCTGCGGCGAACTAAACGGTTTTAAACGCTTCGAGGGTTTATATAGATGCGCCGGCGCATGCCCCGAGGTTGATGCGGGCAGGTGTAGAGTGACATTGATGTTGGGATGGTTCCGGATAAAAGTGTATTTAGTGTTTGATTTGGGGAATGAGGTCAAGGGTTTTGTTTACGTTTTCAGTACGTAAATATTATTGGAGGTGAAAGTTTTATGATAACATCCTTGGAGGATCCATTCGTTTCAGGATCGCTTCCTATAAATTAAAAAATGCTTTTTAGGTCAAAGAATATACGAAAATATAAATCTAAAATCAGTATCACATCATTTTTTTTATCATAATTAAAAATCTCCATTATATAAGACAACTAGCTTACCGCCCGCGGTAAGGTTCTCTAAAACGATTTGAGATTTAAACTATCCTATCTCTCAAGTTGGATCGAACTGCACATGGTGTGCGAATTTTATTATAATCGATTAAGTGGTTTAGGAGTCCATTGAAGACAAACATTGTGACACGAGATTTATATATATTAGAAAGAAGATTTAATAGTAACATGTATAACATAACAACAAAAGTACTCGCCAAAGCTACACATACTGATTAATTTAAAATAACGCGTTTAAATACATCCTATGAAAAGTCTCAAAATAGAAACAGATAAATAGAAATAGTAATTAATAGATGCTATAATTAATTTGTTTGTTACCAATTAACTATTATTGATAAATAAGTACCACTCATCAATGTGTTTACATCTTAATGCTGATTTAACAAAATATATAATTACTTTGTTTACTATTAACCTGGTTGTTAATAGCTTTTACAATTTGTATAAGAGGAATTTAATATCCCTTTTATTATATCTATAATTAAATCGTTAAAAATTGTTTATATGGTGTATATTTGATGTGAAACTTTAGGCGCGTTGAGAATAAAATTTCAAGGTCGCGTCATGGCAATACCATCATCGTGGAGTAAGGCGACGATTTTAGTACCTTTGAATTTGCCAAAGAAATTTCACTTCTGACACGTGTGTTCGACACACGCTTTTTTTTAGCTAGAAAAAAAATAAGTATTATTCCATACTATATTATAGTACTAGAGATTAAACAAACATCCATATTAATATTATAAATGCGAAAGTAACTCTGTCTGTCTGTCTGTTACTCAATCACGCCTAAACTACTGAACTAATTTGCATTAAATTTGGTATGGAGATATTTTGATACCCGAGAAAGGACATAGGATACTTTTTATCCCGAAAAAATGACGCAATCCCGGAAATCCCACGGGAACGGGAACTATGCGGGTTTTTCTTTGACTGCGCGGGCGAAGCCGCGGGCGGAAACCTAGTGTTTTTATAAAAACACATCTTTTTTAGAAAAACAGCTTCTTAATAATTATTCAAGTGAAATAAAAAGTTGAATGACCATTGACCGTATAACTTGATGTGGTGATGAAATGAATAATAATGATTACTTTTAATACTAATAATATGAAAAATATGTATGTATTATTGTAGGACAATTTTGAGATCTATGGTAAAAATATTAACTTTAATTTAAATTTAACGACGTGTATTAAATTATATTTTTAACCATTTTTCCAAACGTATTATATTCGAAAAATAAAATTAAGCGTACAGGTTTCTCTGATGAGGTTTTTTTAATAGATAGAGTGATTCAAGAGGAAGGTTTTAGTATATAATTTATTAGGTTTTTGACAAAGCGGGCGAAGCCGCGTGCGGTAAGCTGGTAAGATATAAAATAGAACTATATAATTATTTCGTTACGTTACATAATAATCTTCTTGCTTTATTGAGTGACCGCCTCCTTGGTACAGTGGTTGACGCGTGAGCGTAACACCGAGGGGTCCTGGGTTCGATTCCCGGTGGAGACGAAGAAAAAAAATGTCTCGGTCTGGCAGGACACAGAAGGCTGATCACCTTCTTGTCCCTAAAGAAAATCGATCAGTGAAGCAGATGTATAATGCATCTGCCCCTTACCCCACTAGGGGACATGGGACTTCACTTTTTATTGAGTAAATAAAAATTGCACATTAACTATAGTCAATATGGAACTTGTAGACAAAGTCTTATGAATTTTTCATTCATGTTCCGATTTACTAATTATTTATTCTTATCTAAATATTTGATAACTGCGATAAAAGCCATATGTTTATTTATTTATTTATTTTATTTATTTAAATCCTTTATTGTACTGCCAACAAAAGTTACAAAAAGAAAAGAAAACTTATACTAAAAGAAGACACAGCACAGATGGCGGCCTTATCACTTATAAGTGATTTCTTCCAGGCAACCAACTAAAGATGTGATAACAAAATAGAAAAAGGAGGTGGGTAAAAAGTATACGCAAGAAATTATGTATATAATAACAATAAAACAAAATACTAATAAATATACTATAAATAATACATAGATATATAATAGATATCATACATATAAATACATATATACCTATAATTATAAATACATACCATAAGTAAAATAAATACATACATACAATACATATCATAATACATGTAGGTACATAATATATAATATGTATATAACGGCAAATTACAGCGAAAGAGCAAAAATATACTATCCCGAGCCAAAAGCAAGATTCAGATAATGACTTCTGACAAGGCTTTTGAATGTGGATAGCGTTTGGGCTTGTCTGATATTTATCGGCAAGGCATTCCAGAGGTTAATGGCAGTAACCGTAAAGGAATCGCCATAGAAGTGTGTGCGGTGAAAAGGAATACTTAGAACAAGCCTATCCACAGAACGAAGAGAATAATTTTCACAATGCAGGAAGTTAAATTTATTTTTGAGATAGGAAGGGGTCTTAGGGTCAAAAAGGATACGATATAGTAGCTGCAAATAATGCACATTCCGGCGAAGACGGATTGGGAGCCACTTGAGCTTCTTGCGAAAGGAGGAGACGTGATCGTATTTGCGAAGACCAAATACGAACCGGATACCGAAATTCTGAAGACGCTCAAGTTTGTCTAATTGCTCCACTGATAGATCAGGAAAGCATGCATCAGCGTAATCAATAATGGGTAGGAGTAGGGATTGTGCTAGCATAATTTTTGTCGATATGGGTAGGAAGTTACGAAGACGCCGTAGAGAACTAGACGCAGCGTAAAATTTCCGACCAAGTTCCTGAATCTGATGTGACCAAGATAAAGTCTGATCCAAGTGAATACCTAGATTTTTTACATTCTTACTGTAAGGTATGATGACGCCGTGAATATTTATGGAAGGCAATATACCCCAGTCAACCTCAGAAAGTTGATAAGGACTACCGATAACGATGACCTGGCTCTTTGATGGGTTCAACTTAAGGCCGAATTGATCGCACCAACTAACTATGTTAGCCAGTTCGTTATTAATAGAGCGAACAGCATGCGGTAGGTCATCAAGCGTTGACTGGACATATATCTGTAAATCGTCAGCAAACATATGGTAGGGAGAAGTTAATTTGGATGTGAGATTATTAATGAAAATGGCAAAGAGCAGAGGTGACAAAACGCCACCCTGTGGCACACCGGCGGAGACTGCACACCAAGATGAATGTTTTTCATCAAGCAAAACACGCTGCCGCCGATCGCCCAGGTAACTTCGAAACCAATCAAGAACTGTTGATGAAAAGTTAATAAGACGTAGCAAACTAAGCAGTATATTATGATCTACGGTGTTAAAAGCATTGCTAAAATCCAGAAGTGCTAAAACTGTGAGTTGCTTATTATCCATACCGTGTCGAATGTCATCGGTAACTTTGACAAGGGCAGTGGTCGTACTATGACCGGGACGGAAACCAGACTGATAAGGACTAAGGATACTATTAGTGTTGAGGAAGGAACTAAGCTGGGAATGGATAAGACGCTCAAGTACTTTGGAAAGAAAAGGTAAGATGGAGATGGGTCGGAAATCAGACAAACTTAAAGGATTCGATTTTTTGGGAAGAGGGATGATATGAGCGTCCTTCCAGGCGCTAGGAAATGTTCCGGAGATAATTGAAAAATTTAGGATATGGGTGATGATGGGAATAATGATATCAAGGATAGGAATGATCATATTACGACTGATAAGATCAGTACCGATGGCATTCGACGATATGGACAGGATTGTCTTCTTAACGTCATCAACAGAACTTTGTTTAAAAATAAAGGGAGGAAAATCAAGAGTAGAAACGGTAGAGAGATTTTTGAGAGTAGAGGCATTTTTTACGGTATCGTTAAGAATAGATGGAGACGCAAAGTGTGAATTTAAATTGTCAATATTGATGTTGCAAGAAGGGAACGTATGGGAAGATTTACCAACTCCTAGAGATTTTAAAAATTTCCAAATTTTAACTGGGTCGCCGTTTTCGACTGACATCGTGATCGCTAGATAATTATCATTTATGTATAATATTGTCATCAATAGATTTTTGAACTAAAAATGTTAATTATTATTCAACAAGGTATGTACTCAAAATATATAAAATGTAGGATTTGGGATACATTTCAGTTAATCAATGTGATTAGAATTCTTTTATCAAACACCATAGATAATAAATAATTAATCGAAAGCAGATATTTTGCCCCGCAGTTTTACCCGCATAAAACCGACAATTTCCTACACAAATACATACTTTAAACGAAACCCATTTTGTGCCTATTTAGAATCGGCCACCATCTATTTTTAAAACCCCTTAGTGATAAGAGTAAGGCAGAAGTACGTTTGCCCGGAAAAGCTCCAAACACCGTGTCAGAAGTGAATCTTCGCCTTGCTCCATGACGTGACGTGACGGTGGCAATAGCCATGACGTCGACGTGCCATCCTCAACGCGCCTAAAGAAGTTTCACTTCAACAATATTATTATTATAGATATAAAAAATCTGAGAAAGCTTTATTATAGTATTCGAATAGATAAAAAAACTGGGAAAGTTCCACTATCCTCGCTATCATAGTCACCCTACTGTCACGCCGCGGCCATCGAGCGTCGGCACAATCTTGCGTGATACAATATAAACGCGTTTTAAATTCTATTTGTGTTAAATTCGACTTTATTTATAGGTAGCTTTTTTTTGAGTGGAAAGATTTGGGATTTTTAATACCTGTTAAGGAATAAGTTTGTCTTTATTGGTATTATGTGTAAAGGGCTTCTACCGACGATTATTTTATTTTAAGTTAAAATATTTTTTCAAAATAAATATTTTTTGTAACTACCTAGAAAATAATAATAAATAGGATTTATCACACATACTGTACACACGATGCTTGTTTCTGTTTATTTTTATTTTTTTTATAAATTCGAATTTATGTAGCGTAATGAACGTACCGAGTCATTTGTATATTATTTTCATTCAACTTCAAATAAAATATGAGATTCTTAATTCGACTTTTTTGAGGGTCTATTACCTGAGAACCTTTGACTGGATGAACAGATTTTGAAGACGCCTTCCGTTTGGTCCGACTTCATTTTTGTCTTGTTCTGACAATTTGAAAGCTAGGTATGTAAGGATAGGTTTTTGAAAAGAAAATTTCATTGCTACAGAAATTACCACATTACAACAAATTACCAATAATAACACATAAGTACTTACTTAAATTCGAAAAACATAATTCTCTTTGATAAAATGATAAATTATTTTAAAGAATAAAAACAACATCGAACCCGAGTCTATATTTTGCCATTTTTCGTGATCGATTTTTTTCTGTTCTTTTAAAATTTCTCATTAATAATCATTTTAATGCTATAGAACTTACCTAATATAAAAATAATCCTCCTTTTTTTCACATAAGGACTAATACTAGGTACAAATTGCAAAAATATTCCTTTTTACGAAGTAAATTTGTCCTCAAACATTGTTTTTACTCTGTGTTACATTTTGACCACAGATTTTGACTATCTGCAAAACAAAACTGTCACCTGACACCTACATACCTGTATTAATCAACAAAAAACAAACTTATTTACACACAATTATTATTATTTCATAAACAACTATTAAAACCGTTTATCACAAGGCGCCGTGCGTGTCACGCAACGTGTTATCAATGCCTGTCTAGCCTGCACGAGGGAAATACATGGCTGATATAGTGTAGGGTCAGATGTTTTTTAGTACATGCATATAGGTACTACATATACAAGGACGCACACAAAAGGACTACATACAAGAATGGGAGTTCTTCGTCAAAAGCCCAATACTAGCTTTAAACAGGCGACTTCGCCCATGCAGTTAAAGTAAAAGCCGCATAGTTCCCGTTCCCATGGGATTTCCGGGATAAAACATATCCTATGTCCCGGGGTAAAAAGTAGCCTATGTCCTTTCTTGGGTATCAAAATATCTCTATACCAAATTTCATGCAAATTGGTCCAGTAGTTAAGGCGTGATTGAGTAACAGACAGACAGACAGAGTTACTAAAGAGTTCGTTTGTTTGAACGCGCTAATCTCAGGAACTACTGGTCCGATTTGAAAAATTCTTTCGGTGTTAGATAGCCCATTTTTTGAGAAAGGCTATAGCTATGATATCTATCATGCTATGACCAACAGGAGCGAAGCAATGCGGGTGAAACCGCGGAGCACAGCCAGTATATTATATTCTTTCCTTGAATCTTATCATCTATTAAAAAATGTCAGAGGTGTCACATGTGGGACACCCGATTGGAACGAAGTTCATTTCGTTATGAAATAAGTACCTATTATAGAAGGTAAAATTAAATTAATTTACAATAATGACAAACGTAATAGGTGAAGGAATGCTAGTACACTTTTGCTATAGTGCGAAGCGTCGTGAGGATTTTTCGTAACGCTCGCCTAGGACGCAAACTTACTTTTTTGACAAAATCATGATTTGGTAAAGTTCAGAAATTTTTCAAATTTATTTATTTATTTATTTATTATTTACTTAATAATAAATAATTTAATTTAGTAACATGAGGAAGGGAAATAGAGATTCATTTTCATATACATAGAAGATAAAGAAATACTATATTATGTATTTATTTTTTACATTATATTCGGTGGACTATGAATAAAAATTTGTTTGTTTTAACTTTTAATGCTCTTCAGACTTAACACAATCAAATATAGGGTAAAGTTGGCATCGTTATGAACTTCCGAGGCCAGTGATGTACATAAACTACGTATTAGGAACATGATATAGGTATTTGGTTTTTTATTATTCATTTACCTAGAAATTAGAATCTAGATAATGTGGCCTTTTTAAAATATCCAAGTTTCTTAACTGGGCAAAAGTTTATCACGACGCGACGCGACGGCCGACGCCACTAGCCCATACAAAGCCCAAACCGCTCTGAGTAATAAGTCGCGGAAACACCACATATTCAGATTAAAAAAAACAGTGCGTGAGAGACACGCGTGAAAAATGTGTGATATTTTTTGACCATGTCCGTGAACGACAAATCCCGGTAGTTTTTTTTATACGGGTCACATAATAATTTATGATGCAATTATTATAATTTTGACGATATACTTACTTATATTACATAGGTATACTTAATATTATAAAGCTGAAGAGTTTGTTTGTTTGAACGCGCTTATCTCAGGAGCTACCTACTGGTCCGATTTGAAATCGGTATTAGGTGTAAATTAGCAACGAACAGATCATGGGCTCGATCTCCGATACAGATCATTGCCCTAGAAAACTAGTCTTAATATCAGATACTAGCTCATAGCTCACAGCTGCTGCTGTCCCGACTATAAGTATTTTTTACGTACTCAGCGTATGGAAAACTATAACCTCCTTTGAGCTTAGTAGGTATACCATTACCAACAGTGGGATACCCTCTATAAGTACCTATAAAAGATTATTATTTTTGTCACGTTTCAGTCACAAAATATCATGCTATTACGATAATTTATCTATCGTGATATTTTTAAATGTAATTATGTATGATCGCAACAGGGTCACGCAAGTCAATCAAATTATTAGTTTATTTTTAAGCTACAAATTAACACGTTTAATTATGTAATTTTCTGTCTGATAATAATTATTATAAGTCGCGATAAAAACTATCACAAAATCTTTTATTTTATTCACAAATATACAAAAAAACTTATCGATATATTAGAAGAATAACGAACGAAATAAATGAATAACGATTTATAGAATTTACATTTAACAAAACGAAAGATAACATAGCTACATAAATAAGCAATAACCATTATTATCACTTAAAACATATTCCAAACTGAATAATTTTTATCAATTAAATGACTAAAAAAAAATTAAAAAACAACCTGGCAGCGGTGGGATTCGAACCCACGCCTCCGAAGAGACTGGTGCCTTAAACCAGCGCCTTAGACCGCTCGGCCACGCTACCCGCATTTATTAATAAATATTTTTTGACTACCTGCTCCTGTACTATAATTTCTTAAAGCCGAATTCCAGTGTGGAAGAATGACAGCGATATATAAGTTGTATAGCGCCATCACTTTCGCAAATTGGAAATAATATGTACTGCTATATGACATCACGGTATCACCCTGCCTTTGTTGTTCTTCAATAATAATTATTAATCCATACTTAATATTATTAATTTATTATAAGATATAAATGCGAAAGTAACTCTGTCTGTCTGTCTGTTACTCAATCTACTGAACCAATTTGCATGAAATTTGGTATAGAGATATTTTGATATTCGAGAAAGGACATAGGATAGGTTTTATCCCGGAAATCCCACGGGAACGGTAACTATGCGGGTTTTTCTTTGACTGGAAACTTGGAAAGCTAGTGTTAAACTAGATCCGCGGGCGGATTTTGTATTATTCTGGTTCCTTATGAACTACATCACTCCTAAGTATTATAAAAAGCGTTCAGTGGTTTTCCAGTGCAAGAAGAACGAACATACATCCTATTTACTATATCCATACTAATATTATAAATGCGAAAGTTTGTAAGGATGGATGGATGGATGTTTATTACTCTTTCACGCAAATACTACTGAACCGATTAAAATGAAAATTTGTACGTAGGCAGGCAGCTCTATTTATCCCGGTAATAACACAGGAACGGGAACTATGCGGGGTTTTCTTTGAAAACGCGGACGAAGCCGCGGGCGGAAAACTAGTAACACGTATTAGGTATTCATATCCTCACAAACTACCTAAATGTTTATAATATTTGTATTGTGTACTTATTAGTCCTGTTCGCAGGTGAAACCGCACGGCAATGCAGAATAGCTATGTAAGAAAATATATTGTCATTTTTAATTTATCACGTTGTTCACCTTTCAACAAACCCTGGCACTTCTCCATTCAAGAACATTGTTGAAGCCAAATTGTCTTAATTTAAAATCGTGATTCTAATTTAGACGCATTCAATTTTTTTGTAACGATGAACGCTTTGAATTGCAATTTTTTATTATTTATTGAAATTATTATTACAAATTATTACTAACAATAACTTAAGTCTAAGTCCCACAAAACTGCACATGCAGTTTGTCTGTGGGATCAAGTAATATATTATATCTTATCTATAACTAAATATATTATATAAATATATTATTATCTGTTATAAAATATGGTATTATGTATATATTTTTATTTGAGTGAGTAGGTATATCTATTTAGGAGCTTGTGCTTTAGCATTCTAATGACTGAAGAAGGTGTTTTCTTAATAATCTTTTAAATTTGTGGATATTTGCTTCTGTTCGTATGTATTCTGGTAAACTATTGAGAAAATATGGTAAACGTTTATCTAAGGTTCGATCTCCAAAATAATTATTGACTCTAGGTACTTCATATTTTCCTGAGGTCACTGACCTTGTTGTATGATTGGTATTTAAAAGAATTAGAGAAGAAATAGAGCTATGGTTGTTTACAGCAAGAAGATATTTGTGCTTAAGGCTGACTGGAAGAATATTACAAAATTTAAATAGCATTCTATAGTTATGTTTATATTTATGTTTTATCTTTTTACTGACTAAGAGTTTTAAAAATCTAATTTGCATATTTTTTAATTTGTTTAAGTTAGTTTTAGTAGTAAGTCCATAACAATCCAGAGAATAACTAAGAATAGAATCAACAAGGGCCATGTACAGACATTTTAAAGTCTTTATAGGAACTTTGTAACTTAGGTGATAGAATTTACCTAACAATACTTTTAATTTATCATATATATAGTCTATATGTGTAGTCCAAGAAAAATGTTCATCCACCCTCATGCCCAGATAGGTAACAGTTTTCACGCGTTCAATCGGTTTACAAATACAAGTTTTAAATTGATTATGGATGCATTCAAAAGTGTGGGTGAACATGGAATATGTTTGACTGAGAGGTAGGTATGGTGAGTGTACGATTAAAAGCTTAGTTTTATCAGTATTTAAGACTATTCCATTGTCATGTGACCATTTGACTACTGCATCTATATCAGTCTGTACGAGCCGGCATTGATTTTTTATTTTTGTTTATAACTTCTCTGTTTTGCATTTTACGGTAAAAAATAATGAGGCAAAAATTGAAGATAATTCAATTTACTACAAATAATTTTATGAACAATTTTTGTAAGATTTCTAGTTTAGGAGATAAAGCGTGAAATCTTGTTTTATAATATTCTGTTCACTGTGGTTGTATGTTTCTCTGAAGAAAGGAGGAATAAAAAACATCACTATTAATATGTATAACACTTTTATCCTGTGCTTTTATCCATATAATATTATTGTTTATGTTTTAAGAATTTTAAGAAACTTTTTTTTAAAGAGGAGGCAACAAAGCAGACGCGCTAAGTGTTCCACCACAGAGCAAGTAAATATATTGTGTTCCACGTCGCCACTCGCCCATATGCATAATCGTACCATCCTATCTTATGCGAAAGTTATATTATATAAATGCAAAAGTGTGTAGATGGATGTATTATATTATGTATGTATGTTTGTTACTCTTTCACGCAAACACTATTAAACCGATTACAATGAAATTTAGCATACATATAGAGGGTAACTTGGATTAACAGTTTAACACATAGGATAGGTTTTATCCCGGAAATCCCACGGGAACGGGAACTATGCAGGTTTTTCTTTGAAAACCGGGGCGAAGCTGCGGGCGGAAAGCTATAGTAGGTACCTATTCACGTAATCCCAAAGTTTCCGTTGACCGATATAAAAAATTGCAATGTACACTATTTATGAAATCCCATTTTTTTAATTGATTAAATTACAGACACTAGTTAGCAGTTTGAAAAACATTTAAACAAAGTAGGTTAAAAATAATGACGTCCTATTATAATGTTCATACTCTTAGTAGGTAAGGTAGGTACCCTACATAATATTTTGTTAATACATTCCAATTTCTCTAATCAGTCAGAAAAACAAAAACAGATTATTTACGAAAAACAGATAATACCTATGAAGTAATAAAGAATTATATCACTTCGTAAAAAAATTCTATTGTCTGTCACTATAGCTACTATTGATTATTTATTATCTGTAAGTATTTTCGATAATTTAGTCAACAGATAAGATAAAAATGTGAACGAACTCAAGTGAATGTTATCTTTTTAAACCCAATGTCAAGGACGCCATTGCGTTCTTATTTTAGGCGTGAAAACAATTTTATGTTTTTGTTTTTATTTGTAACTAACTTCGGTCTACGGTTTCACTCGGATATAAATCGGACAAAAATAGTCTATATGCACTACCACAGAATAGATTATAGTACTCAAACTCAAACATTTATTTATTCAATAAGACTTCTTCGAGAAGCACTTTTGAAACGTCATATTTTTACATATTTTTAACATTTACCACCGATTCGGAAAGCAGTATCTATGGAGAAGAACCGGCAAGAAACTCCATACCTAAGTAGTTGCTCTTTTTAATCATGTCAGTATTAATTATTACAATTTAATTTTACAATTCACGGGAACGGGAACTATGCGGGTTTTTCTTTGACTGCGCGGGCGAAGCCGCGGGCGGAAACCTAATATAATTATATTCTAATTGTGTATTTAATTTTATAAAATACCATAAGCTGTTTTCGTGAAATAGTAGGAAACATACATTTATTCTCACTTTAGTCTTTATTACAAATAAATATCAGTCAGGTTTATATTATTATCACTAGCTGTGCCCCACGGTTTTACTCGCATTGCCCCGCTCCTGTAATTGGTCTTAGCGTGGTGATGTCATGATAAGTAGGTAGTTAAGTATATTTAAAGTTTCTAAAATCATAACCCTCTCTTGCGCAGTCTAGTAAAAAAGTGCATTTCGCGGTAAATTTCATAAGCACACAAAAACCATTACATGATAATTGTATAAAAATTAAAACAACTAGTTATTGCGTGTTAACGTTACAATCCAATGAATTTTATTACTAACTTACCTATAGCTTTCCGCCCGCGGCTTCGCCCGCGTTTTGAAAGAAAAACTCGCATAGTTCCCGTCCCCGTGGGATTTCCGGGATGAAACCTATCCTATGTGTTAATCCAAGTTACCCTCTATATCCGATTCCGATATGAAAAATTCTTTCGGTGTTAGTTATCCCATTTATCGAGGAAGGCTATAGGCTATACTATATTATCACGCTAAGACCAACAAGAGCGGATAAATGCGGGTAAAACCGCGAGGCACAGCTAGTAATAGATATTAAATCGTGTATATTTATAAGATGAAACCCGTGCATCGTACAAAACAAAACTGTTTACGACTATGTCGGAACTGTATTCCTCGTGAACTGTGGTGATAGGTCGAAGATAATTTCCGCCTAACTAAATTAATAGTTTTGCGTGCGAGACGCATGATATTTCATATAGATGTTTATAAATAAAAACTAATCATAAACACAATAATAAACTCACATTAATATGGTAAACGTTTCTCGGGATGTCTGCGTGATCGAATTAGAATTCAAAAATGAGGTTTGTCAAAAAATATAAAGTCGCTTGCCACCTGTGGCTATAGTCGGTGGCCCGATTGCGCCAAGTGCCAAACTAAGGCGCCACGCGTAACATAGCCCGCCGAACTGTGACTGCCACATACGTAACGTCCTGACAAGTCCACCTGTACAGGTATACCTGCGCAGGTTCGTGTGTGGGAATAACTAGCTTACCGCCAGCGGCTTCGCCCGCTTTCTCTACGACTACGATTTGAGATTTAAACTATCCTATCTCTCAAGTTGGATCGAACTGCACATGGTGTGCGAATTTTATTATAATCGGTAAAGTGGTTTAGGAGTCCATTGAGGACAAACATTGTGACACGAGATTTATATATATAAGCCTATTCATTACAATCAAAGAAACAAAGTTTTCCTCTTTATAATATTAGTGTAGATAAATGAATTTGCCAGTCAGTTCAATTCACGGCGTAAACTGTCTGGAAATAAGGGGTGCGGGTGTGCGGCCCCTGTACAACTTTTGAGCCTACCTATGATCGTTTGACCTGCGCAGGTATACCTGTACCCTGTACGGTAGACCTTATTGTGTATATGGCTTACATAGACAAATTGAAGTGGTTTAGAGAGGCCTGCGCAAATGTTCTAGCGGTGGTAGCACCAGGCGCGGTCCCAGGGGGGTGGTCACGGGGGACATGACCCCCCCCAAAATCGTACTCGATAAAATAGAAAAAAATTCTTATACTGTACAATATATAAAAAACTGGTGCAAATCGGAGTCACTCGCACATCTAAAGTTCTGTTTAAACCTGTTTTTAATCCCTTGCAAATGTTGAAATTTGCGAAAATTTGCAGCTAACGGCTTCCGACTCGCACTTGGCCGGTTTTTTTATAATATATTGTACAGTATAAGAATTTTTTTTCTATTTTATCGAGTACGATTTTCTCAAGTTTTTGCTTATCACTTCTTCACGTGAATACGATATTTGGCGAGTACGGTTGGGGGGGGATTCCATACCTTTCCAGCTGCGTGTCCCCCCCCAAAATGTCAGGCTGGGACCGCGCCTGGGTAGCACTTACCTACAGGCGACATGACACCAAAAAAGACTATTGGAAAAATATGATTTACATAATCTACTTACTTAAACAGGTTACAGAAGGTACTTTGTTCACTAAATTCTAAATCTTGTGCTGTTTAATTACAAATATGACTTATAATATAAAAATGAATCGCAAAATGTGTTGGTAAGAGCATAACTCGAGAACGGCTGAACCGATTTCGATAATTCTTTTTTTATTATATTTCTTGAAGTACGAGGATGGATCTTATGTAGAGAAAACGTAAACATGTACCACGGGCGAAGCCGGGGCGGACTGCTAGTAATAAATAAAATTAACCGAACTAAAATGAAAGTCGTGAACCCGGCTTGCGATTTTTTTCTGATGTTTATAAATAGGTAATTGCATTTGATCACGAAACGAAATATTTGAACGGTATTTATTTTAACAACTTTTTGTTCCGCAGACAATAAAATTTACATAGATTATATTATTTTTGTGTTGCCTGTTACATTACCACATTTCCTTTGCAATGCTGTTAGTTAATATCTGATACTGTTCACTCCCGCTGTTTCACTCGCATTGCTCCGCTCCCATAAGACTTAGCGTGATGATATTATAGCCTATAGCCTTCCTCGATAAATGGGCTATCTAACACTGAAAGAATTTTTCATATCGCACCAGTTGTTCCTGAGATTAGCGCGTTCAAACAAACAAACTCTCCAGCTTTATAATTGTACTAGCTTTCGCCCACGACTTTGTACGTGCATCCCCGTTTTTCCCCGTTCCCGCAAGAATTTCGGGAAATCCTTTCTTAGGGGACGCCTACATTATGACATCTACCTGCATGCCAAATTTCAGCCCGATACGTCCAGTGGTTTGGGCTGTGCGTTGATAGATCACTATATCAGTCACCTTTGAGTTTTATATATATAGATAGATTACATACCTAGTTTTTTAAGCTTTCCAATGTTATTTTTGAAAAGCCAATGTTTTGTGAAAGAAATTAGGTACCAACGCACTTTGCCTGCGTAGTGATAAACAGCAAACCCAATGATAATAATGTAAAGCTGCACTCTCATTATAAAAAGTAGCCTATGTCCTTTCTCGGGTATCAAAATATCTCTATACCAAATTTCATGCCAATTGGTTCAGTAGTTAAGGAGTGATTGAGTAACAGACAGACAGACAGACAGAATTACTTTCACATTTATAATATTAGTATGGATGTGGAACTTTTATTTTAACGCGGCATGTCCAACTTCCTCAAAAAATTGAGTTTTTATTAGAAATGAGTTTTCAAATAGAACCAGTAGGTAGTATTTTTGCCGGCCTTTTAGGGACAAATGAGTTCTTTTCTCAGAGAGAATCGTGGCTGTTCGGGAACACCGCAGCTTGCAAATCGTTCAAAGTATCACCTTACGCGGCCGGGAAGAAAGAAAACGAAATTAATGTTAATATCACTTAACCTAATTTTAAAAAAATATAAGGTAAGATATCATCATCACTATAGTCACTAGTCGTTAGATAGTATTAAAACAAAGTCGCTTTCTCTGTCCCTATGTCCCTTTGTATGCTTAAATCTTTAAAACTACGCAACGGATTTTGATGCGGTTTTTTTTGATAGATAGAGTGATTCAAGAGAAAGGTTTTAGTATATAATTTATTAGTTTTTAGACAAAGCGGGCGAAGCCGCGGGCGGTAAGCTAGTTAATATATAAAGAACACAGGTACAACTTATACGTAATTATATTACAGTTATTAATAGCAGTGCATTGTGCAATGAAACCAAAAATATTCACTTTCGCTTGTATCAAAGTTATCTGTGCATAACCTATACCTACAGAACATGATACCTCGTCATAAGGTTATCTCTAGGTACCTACATAAAATAGTGCAGATATTAACGTTTAAATTATTTATTTCATACTAGCTTCCGCCCGCGACTCCGTCCGCGCGGATGTCGGTCTTCGCGTGGATGGTTATTTCTCCATTTTGAGTACCTCTGTCAATAACATCTTATAAATATCTATTGGACCCAATTCCCAAATACGGCTAGGCCTATAATAATACGCAACGTGTGTTCGCGGTTCTACGGAACAACGTCTATGGATAAAACTGAAAAATTAAGATTAATTTTTTTCTACGTATTTTTCCAGGATAAAAAGTATCCTATTTTACGCCCAGGATAATAAGGTATAATTATACCAAGTTTCATCGAAATCGAACAGCTAGTTTTCACGTGATGCCTTCACATACAGACAGACAGACAGACAGACAGACAGACAGACAAAAATTTTTTTAATCACATATTTGGGTTTGGTATCGATCCAGTAACACCCCCTGCTATTTATTTTTTCAATATTTTCAATGTACAGAATTGACCCTTCTACAGATTTATTATAATACTAGCTTCCGCCCGCGACTCCGTCCGCGCGGATGTCGGTCTTCGCGTGGATGGTTTATTTCTCCATTTTGAGTAGGTACCTCTGACAATTAAATCTTATAAATATCTATTGGACCCAATTACCAAATACGGCTAGGCCTATAATAATACGCAACGTGTGTTCGCGGTTCTACGGAACAACGTCTATGGATAAAACTGAAAAATTAAGATTAATTTTTTTCTATGTATTTTTCCAGGATAAAAAGTATCCTATTTTACGCCCAGGATAATAAGGTATAATTATACCAAGTTTCATCGAAATCGAACCGCTAGTTTTCACGTGATGCCTTCACATACAGACAGACAGACAGACAGACAGACAGACAGACAGACAAAAATTTTTTTAATCACATATTTGGGTTTGGTATCGATCCAGTAACACCCCCTGCTATTTATTTTTTCAATATTTTCAATGTACAGAATTGACCCTTCTACAGATTTATTATATGTATAGATATGTAATATGTATAGACTAGCTTTCCGTTCGTGGCTCACGTAGTCAAAAAAAAACCCGAAAAGTTCCCGTTGAAGTGGTATTTCCGGAATAAAACCTATCCTATGTGTTAATCCAAGTTACCTACCCTCAATACGTGTAAATTTCATTGTAATCGGTTCAGTAATATTTGCGTGAGAGTCACAAACATACAAACACATGTCACTGTATCCTCATAAACTTTCGTATTTATTATAATTTATATTAGTCGGGTAATTTTATTCAAGCGAATGAAGTCGCGGTAAAAACTATTACGATGCCAAAACCGTGATAGCTTATGACACAGCGATAACAAAGAAAGTATTAATTTATTCATTCACCTTATCGTTAAGATAAAACGAGTCTGGCTCGGGTGGTGTGATTTCAATACACGTGCATAAAAATATATAATGTGACCGGTTTAGGTAGACCCGACATATCTACGGCAATGCTTAGCAAGAGGTACCAAGTTATTTTGGTTGTTTTTTATCATAAAAATATTATTATAAACGCGAAAGTTTGCAAGTACTTATGTAGATGTATGTATTATGGATGTATGGATGTTGGTTACTTTCACGCTAAAACTACTTGACTGATTTGGATTATACTTTACAGGAATATAGCTTATACATGAGAAAAACACATGAGCTATAGAAAAATACTTACTTAATTTTTCACGCGGGTGAAACCGCTTGGTACACCGTAAACCTCTTCACAATGGGCAGCGTTGGCCCAACAAATGATTCTCGATGTTTGCCGCCAATACGGCGATTATGAATAAACATCCACAATTACAGCGGATCACTCGTAGACTTTTAGGCCCCCTACACCATCGTGATTGCCTCTACTCGGCCAACTCTGCCCATTGTGAAGAGGGCCTACTCCACGATTCGAAGAGATCGAAGCTGCGGCTGCGGCTGCTGAAGCTGCACATCGATGAAACCTATTTTTTATTATATCTTGATTTTATGCCTAGAATCAGTCACAATATTTTGTTAATAATTAATAAAATATTAATAATTGTTAATTAAGATTTTTAACCGACTTCAAAAAAAGGAGGAGGTTATCAATTCGGCCGGTATATATTTTTTTTTTATGTATGTACACCGATTACTCCGAGGTTTCTGAACCGATTTACGTGATTCTTTTTTTGTTCGATGCGGGATGGTGTCGAATTGGTCCCATAAAAATTTTATTCGGATAGGCCCAGTAGTTTTTATTTTATGAGCATTTTTGTCTGTAGGTATTTGTAAATTTTGCAAGCAGCAAAAAGTTGAAATAGGTAAAGCCATTCACGCTACGAGCGTAGATACAATTAAATATACACACACAATACACATACATTCCAAAACCATTACACTTCTGCTGCAGTCAGTTATCAAACAATAAAATAAACAGCGCTATTATATAAATAAATTATTTAATACTATTATTTTAAACGCTGCACTGGAATCAAAATAATTGCAGTTAGTGTACATTCAATAATCGACTTTGTATCTCTGTTTTAAGATTGAATTTTCTTTGCTAGATTATACTGATCGCTGATTGGCTGTCACATGACATAGACACGTGATATTCTAGAATCAACAATCTAAATGATTTTGTTTATTTACTTATACTAGTTTGTGCCCGCGACTTCGTTCGTATAAAATCATCATTTAAAATAAGGTAAAAGAAGCGTGGTGGGGGAAGTTTGCGCATCAAGTTTTAGTACATTTTTTATATGCGCAAGCTTCCCCCACAACGCTACTTTTTGGTCAAGAAGTTTGGCGGGCGCTATACCAGTTATTATTATTTTAAATAATATTGCCTATCAGATTTATCTATTAATTAATTTTGATATGTTAGGTACTGAGGATCCCTCTATAATAATCCCTCTGTTTGTAATATAATAATCAAGTTAAATGAACCCATACTTTTAGCATGTAAGAATCCATTGTATTTTTTTTTTTTATTTTTTTATTGAGGATCCCTAAAAACATCATACGACTTAACTAAAACGTTACGAAACAGTATTTTAGTAATATTATATTATTTGCGGTTAAATAGATAATTAATATCATTTATTTTAATTACTTGTGGTGTAGGTAACTAGCTTCCCTCCCGCGGTTTTACTCGCATTTCCTACGAACGTGCAAATTAATAAAACTTTAAAAACGTAGGTACCTATATACCTATTACAAAATATTTTACAATAATTACTAGCTTTCCCGGAAAACGTGGATCTGCCTTACCTTTATCACAGGGTATGAAAAAAAATTTCCGGGACAGCTAAAATATAAGAACTAGCTTTCCGCCCGCGGCTTCGCCCGCGTTTTCAAAGAAAAACCCTCATAGTTCCCGTTCCCGTGGGATTTTCGGAATAAAACCTATCCTATGTGTTAATCCAAATTACTCTCTATATGTGTGCTAAATTTCATTGTAATCGGTTCAGTAGTATTTGCGTGAAAGAGTAACAAACACACACACACATCCTCACTGCCTTACAAACTTTCGCATTTATAATATTAGTAGGATAGGATAGTAGGATATTCCCACTAACATTTTGACACTTTTGTTTATAGCTAGGTATCTGTGGTTGAATTTTGATCACTGTTTTTGAAGTGAAACTTCTTTATCGGGGTTGGAAAAAAATTTAGTGTTAGTAACATTTTTTCGTTACGCGTGACATTTTTCCGTTACGCGCCATCTTTTTCTTATCCCTACCACGCGGGATTGAAAAATAAGGTCATAAAGAAGTACACTAGTAGACGCACATTTTTTTATTGAGTATTAGTACCTGTACATAATAATATAGGTTTAGTTATAAACAGGTTTAGTTGTTTTTTTATTTATTTATATTTTTAAACAAAATATCCAACTTATCTTGTCACATTCGTAACTTGTTTACAATTTTATATTTTTGTTAAACGCTATACAATCACTCTACGACCTGAGATAGTATTTTAATTTACCATATAAATAGATAATATTATAACAACATAATAAGTAATAACTAACATGTTTTGTGCAGTTGGAAACAATATTATCTTTCTTTAGTATATTCATACTTGTTGCTTTACCTGACTGGCGACTTTGCGCGGTTAAAAACAATTTTACTTGATACATGAATATTTAAAATCGATTTAATTATTTTTGTTTTTGTTTTGAGAATCAGAAATTAAAATTCTGAAGTGCTCCCTTCTTTCTCTATAATATTATGTATAAAATTCACGTGTCACAAAAATGTTAGTTACCATAGTCCTCCGAAACCGCTGGGCCGATTCTCATGAAATTTTGTGTGCCTAAGCCAGGCAGGCAGCCTGCGTGAAAAGTCACGCAGAACATACGTAGATATAATAATTAGTAATACATATAAGGTATTATATCTACGTTCTATTTATACTTGAAACAATTTAACTATGTAATATTATGTCAATTAGAGTGAAATTAATAGATAAACTAATTATTTTAATCACTCACGCCATAGGTAGCCATTATACCTTATGCTCAATATTACTGGATATGCTTGTCGTAGGTAATATTTTAATGCCATTATTAAAAATTAAAAACCATAAAGGTAAAAAGTAATAACTAACAAATGACCTATTAATCTAATTTTCATTTTACATCCATAATATTAAAGTCTTATTAAACATCGCTTATATTCAATCACCTAAAACGCAGGCAATTTCCAAACGACTCACTAACACTGCACCGTGACTGCACTCAAAAAATCTCATTAAAAATTTACATAAAACGTTTATCAATCGGAAATATGTGGTTTAATGCTCTAAGGAAATATGTATACCAATAATAAAACCTTCTACAATCTAACCCAAACCAATAATTCAAAATTATATAAAAACTTTTACGACTACATACCTACGCCTTTCTAATTTTATTAATCTATGGGCTTAACATTCCGGCTGTCAAAAAGGGCGGGAAGATTTAGATTATAATCTGTGTTATAATATTATGATCACGTTTCACAAGCATGTTCGAGTCGTGGTCGCTAATAGCGTACATATATGTACCTACCTATAATTAATTGTATAAAATAAAAATATGTTATGTGAGAGAAATTAGAATAATATAAATAGGTCAGTCGTTATGTAAATTAAAGATCACCTCATATTGAAAATGAAGATAGTAAAATGTTATGCAGGCATTTGTTTTTATGTTTTGAATTTTGTTTATATGTAATCATTGAGATAATATTACTACGTATGGAGGAGACACCACGAACAAAATCTTTGCGCCATTTTTTGCTCCAAGTTTTAAAAATTATTATCTAGTTAGGTACTTAACTACCGATGAAAGTTATTCCTTTGCACTTTTCCGTATTATTTGTGCAATATCGTAACACACACGAAGGCATATATTTTGATGCGTTTCACTTAAAAAAAAAATGAGCGTGCAGTTACGCCATACGGCGTATGTTGAGCGGAACATAAGTGAGGCATCTAAAAACAAACACGGCAATCTCCATATTTTGTCAAAATTGAACTGTCAATGCAGGATTTTTTTATCTGTGATTATCTCTCTACTGAAAACACCATAACCCAGCAAAGTCGGCAATATCCCATAGAAATAAGCTTCCAAAAGTATGATTCTAATACAAACATGGCAATCTCCAACGTCATGCGTTTCAATGTTGGCATTCTCCAAGACAGCCAATCAGAGCACGGCATGTGGACGCCATTGTAGTATTGTTTGTATGGTGACGCGGACGGTCTTGTCGTGTATTGTGTTGTGGTATTTTAATGATTTGAACTGTTTTTCGCTAGTTATCTATAAAATCAGCCTAAGCATATCTTATTATGGAGCAGACAGCATCGCCCTGTACTTCCAAACATACGAGAAAACGTAAAGCTGAGCCAGAAAAGTGGAAGAAAAATTTGGCAAAAACAGCCCGGTAAGTATGCAATGATTAACCCGTTTTGATACTTTTTAAAATGAGCGAAAGTTTTGTAAGTAAATGAGAGAGTAGGTTTGTCCGTGTTCATCTCCGTAACGATTATGGCTGAAACTTCGATTATACATCAGGACTAACACAAGTTAATTTTTGTTAGTGTAGGTTGGTACCCTATTTTGGTTAATAGTGGATGCGAATTTTTTATATAAACTGAATCATTACTCGGGAGTTTTTTTAATTTAGTTTAATTAACTAATTTACTTTATTTTCAATGTTTTGTAGTAAATTTTAACAGATTCTCATCTAATTTTGTTTCAGTTACTCTCCGCGGACCTTACCGACTAAACCACAATGTAAACATAATAAAAATGCATATCAGTGCGACACACTGACTTTACGAGATTTGCAAGCTTTTCACGCATCTTTTTATAAATACAAAGACAAGGAAACTCAAGATGCATTCCTGCTCAAGTGCTGCCATGCAGAACCCATAAAAAGAAAAAGACCAAAAAATAAAAAACACACAGAAAAGAAATTTCAAACCAAATTTGCTATCTACAGTAAATCAACGAAGACCCGTGTACGAGTATGTCAAAAGGCCTTTCTGCAAATTCTGGACATTACTAAACATAGAATTCAGTATGTTATGAGAAAGTTTTTAGAAACAGGAGAACCAGTAAAAGAAAAAAGAGGAGGCGATCATAAATCACATTTATTTATGCGTAAAAAGGAAGCGGTCATGGCTTTTATCAACTTATTTCATGTTGATGAAGCACACTATTGTCGCGGAAAATCTCAAAGACATTATCTGGCAGCTGAACTAAGCATAAACAAAATGTTCAAACAATACAATGCCCAACAAACAGAAGAATGTTTAAGAGTTAAACGTGGGTTTTTTAGAAGAGTTTTCAACAGAAACTATTCACTTGGATTTGGAAGTCCTAGAACAGACGTCTGTTCAACATGCCTACAACTTCTCGAGAAAATTAAATTGGAGGCTGATGCAATTAAACGGCAGTCACTTATAATCGAAAAACGAGTACACAGCCTCAAGGCAAAAGCGTTTTTTGCATTGGTGAAGGAGGAAAGTCCAGATATAAAAACTCTCTCATTTGATTGCGAGAAAAACATGCCTCTGCCCAAGATACCCGACCAGAGCACTTATTACTCCCGCCAGATATATTTATATAACTGTACTGTAGTTGAAGGGAGCTCCAAGTCGCAACTTACACAGAATAACGTTTTTGCATACTGCTGGACGGAAAACGAGTTTAACAAAGGTGCAAATGAGATATCTTCAATTGTATATCACAGACTTATGAACACTGACTTATCTGAAGTTCAAACAGTAAGATTAATAGCAGATGGATGCGGAGGGCAGAACAAAAATTCAATTATGTTAGCAATGTGCTCCAAGTGGTTGGTAGAATCTGCACCTAGCAATGTAAAAACACTGGAGCTTGTGTTCCCTGTTGTAGGACATTCTTTCATCCCTCCAGATCGAGTCTTTGCCCAAATTGAGAAAGAAGTTCGAAAACGAGACACTATAGTGCGGCCTGAAGAGTACTTAGACATTATAAGCCAGTGGAGTACAGTTATCAGATTAGGTAGTACTGAATGTCAAGTATATGACTTTAAAAGTGCTATGTCTTCTATAATGAAAGACGTTGGCACTTGGCATTTTCAATTTAAAAAATGCAAAAGATTTTACATAGCGCGGTCTAAAAATGACGGAAACGTTATAATTAAAGGGGACGTGAATTATAGAATTAGTGATGGGATGTATAAAAAGGTGACACGAAAAAACAAGCTGGCAAAAGACATAAACCCAAATGTTATTGCTAAGTGTCAGATAAAAACGAACACAAACAAAATTAATGATGTCAAAAAACTTCTTAGTACTCATTATGGCGACGAATGGCAGCAAGTGGAGGGGCTGGTTTTTTATAAAACCATATTTGCTCAAAACTCGGAAGTTGAAGAAAACAGAAGTTCATCAGATAACATCGTTTGTGAACCACAAGAAGAAGATCATAATCTTAGAATATAAGTTAGTTTACCTAATTACCTATGATTAATTAAAATAAATAATTTCTGACATAATTTGCATATTTTTATATTCCACTTTTAAAGTATCAAAATAATTGGTTGGTGTAGTCTATGGAGGTACAGACTGGAAGCCATAACAAAATTGGCTTTCTCCAGAGGTAATCAGATCAAAAACGGCAGTGTCCTTGAAAGCAGAACAAAAACGGCAATCTCCAAACATTTTGTGCATTTTATGACAGGTTTTTCAAGTAAATGTCTACAATTAGTGATCAATAATAGTTAACATTAGAACTGTTCATTGAAATAACTAGGAATAACATTACTAATACATTCATGATATTTTTTATATCATTTTTCTATTTCCCTAACAATTCGACGGAATGGAGATTGCCAGGTTTGATTTTATATGACTCAAGTGATGTAGGCGGTGTCGTCTCCATATGTATATCTCAATGTATGTAAGTAATAGATATTATTAGGAATAACAACAAGTTTAGCAATAGCAAAATGTATTTCTTAATATTGTTTTCCTCATAAATTGATACCAACTTTGTTTTTTTTTAAACATTCCGTAGGATCTTTTTATAATTATAATAGGTACTTATAATAAATTTTCCTATTCATACAAATTTATTTAGTTTTATCATTTTCTACTAGGTAATATTATAAATGCGATAGTTTATAAGGAACGGTGTATGTTTGTAACGCTAACCACTGAACTTTTTGATGGTACTAAATACTAATAAATATATTGTAATAATAATTGTTGTAGCTTATGACGCAGAATAACTTTTGCCGACCGTAGCGTTGGCTACTGGCGGTACTGCCTACTAGGTATTATTACGTATAATTCTGTGCGGCCCACGGGTTCGTACTTCGTCCGCTGCAGCTGGTAAAACCGCACAGCAGAGGTAGTAGAAAGTACGACGGTACTTTACTAAAAATAAACAACTTTATGGATGCATTGTAATTTTTGTAACAATAATTACTATAAAGTTAGGTATTATGCGTGACGAAACTCCTAATGTCGCTCAAAAATGCATGTCACAAGCCAAAAGATGATCATACGCTTAATAATTATGATTCTCTATGAATATTTTGTGTGTACTCCCCTTTATTTGATTTCGTGACTGTAACAATGTAGACTGGCCTTAACCGCGTATACTTTTAAATAGACGTACGTCTACTCGTGATATGCGTATGCATTTAAAACGCATATGTACTAATTAAATTCTTGCAGTTATTAAGAACTAGCTGCGGATTTACCCGCATTGCTCTGCTCCTGTTAGTCTTAGCGTAATGATATAAAGCCTTCCTCGATAAATGGGCTATCTAACACCGAAATAATTTTTCAAATCGGTCCAGGCTGTAGTTCTTTTAGCGCGTTCAAACAAAATCTTCAGCTTTATAATTATTTATATGTAGTATAGACCAGAGGCGGCACGTGACAAAATTGTATGGGTGTTCAGTTGAAATAAAACAACGAAAATACAATAGCGTTAGCAGGATAATTTATTACAAAAAAAATGATCACCACATTATAAATCCATACTAATATTATAAATGCGAAAGTAACTCTGTCTGTCTGTCTGTTACTCAATCACGCCTAAACTACTGAACCAATTTGCATGAAATTTGGTATGGAGATATTTTGATAACCGAGAAAGGACATAGGCTACCTTTTATTGCGAAATATGTTAATGTACCACGGGTGAAGCCGGGGCGGACCTCTAGTAATATTATAAATGCGAAAGTGTGTTTATTCGTTTTAATGTGACATGGCCATGGGTAACTTTTGACAGCGGTGAAACGACTCATATACCTAGGTACTAATGCGAATTTAACATCAGGGGAATCCGCGGGCAAAGAAAAATATATGAATATTGTTTTAAATAAAAATGATGATGATGATAATATTATTCATGAAATTAATAATAATTCCAGGGCCCTGGTGAAAGCGCCCAACGACCGGGCTGGTTTATACGTTCGCATAGCTAGCTATGCAGATATTGAGCCATTCTGCGCACGCGCGGCCTGTGGATAAAGAGCATAGCGTACGGGATGTGGGTGGGAATAGGTGGGTGGTTTACTTTAATCAGCCGTAAAAATTTGCAATTTTAGGAAGATTAGAAAAATGATTTCAACAATAGTTAGGGAAATTTCGATTGACAGAAAAATTACGATAAGAAAGGAAATTTCTATACGCCAGGAAAAATTATATACCTACGTCAGGAAAATTTGTATAAGTCAGGAAAATGTCTATAAGCCAGGAAAATTTCTATACCCCAGGAAAATTTCCTTGTAGGCTTGTACTTATTTGAGAAAAGAAAATTTCCAGTCAAGTCCAAGTCCGGAAATATCTATCTATATCAGGAAAATATCTATAGGTGAGGAAAATTTCTATACGCCAGGAAAAATCCATAAGTCGGGAAAATTACGATAAGTCAGGAAAAATTTCTATAAGTCAGGAAAAATTGCTAAAAGTCGGAAAAAATTCTATAAGCTGGAAAATTACCATAAGAAAGGAAAATTTCTATAAACAAGGAAAATTCCTATACGTCAGGAAAATTTCTATACGTCAGGAAAATTTATATAGATAAGGAAAATTTGTATAAATCAGGAAAATGTTTATAAGCCAACAAAATTTCTATACGTCAGTAAAAATTCTATAAGCCAGGAAAATTTCTATACGTCGGGAAAATTTCTATAAGCCAGCAAAATTTGCATACGTCAGGAAAATTTCTATAAGCTGGAAAATTTCTATAAACAAGGAAAATTTCTATACGTGAGGAAAATTTCTATAAGCCAGGAAAATTTGTATAAGTCAGGGAAAATTATATACGTCAGGAAAATTTCTATAGATAAGGAAATTTTGTATAAGTCAGGAAAAAATTTATAAGCCAGTAAAACTTCTATACGCCAGGAAAATTTCCTTGTATTTGAGACAGGAAAATTTTCATATGTCCGCAAAATTTCTACACGGCAGTAAAATTTCTATACGCCAGGAAAATTTCGATAAGACAGGAAATATTATATACGTCAGGAAAAATTCTATATAATATAGGAAAATTTCTGTTTGCCCCAAAAATTTCCATACTTGAAGATTGCTCATAACCGCGAGGTTATAAATTATGACTAAATGTCACATGTTATCGAACTTTTGAATTTTCTACATGTTGGTTTCTTCACGATGTTTTTCTTCACTATTAATTGTTAAAGCAGTGGTGATATTATAACTTTATGGTGGTATGGTGATATTATAAATTATGGTGTAAGTGGTGTTATTTCCTGCATGCCCCTAACGTCCCTGACTAATTGATTTGAAATCCGAGATCCTCACCACTGAGCCACCATTGCTGCATTTTACCAACCTGTAGTTTCTTTTAGCTGCTAAAATTTATCACATAATATTATTTACCGTGCCATTTTTCTTCTTAGAAGTTCAATTGCAGGACTATATAATATTACATTAAAATGAAATTAATATTATTAAAATATTATAGTTAACTTTTACTTGATTTATATGTCAATAAACCTATATTTTTATCATAAGGTGAACCTAACCTTTTTATCGACGTCGTTATATTTTATTAATTAAATAAAGTACATGACAATTAACATAGTAGGTATTCATAGTTCATTGACTTTAAATTGAGTAGTTTTGAATGAAGAATAAATGTTTGGTATTCAGTTTGGTTTAAACACGGTTTAAACTTTAAGTAGAGGGTAGGTAGTAAAAAAAATATTTATTCCGAACTGAGTTTTTAAATTCATATCATACATTCATGATTGCTCATAGTATTTATTATCTAGTATGTTTGTAAGATAATAATTATATTAATTTATTATTGTGTACCTATCAAGTTTGTTATCATTGGTTATTATTATTTTAGGATGATAACACTGACTTGAACGCTCCGGTTATAAATTTTTTTATAATTAGTAATTTTATATTTTAAAGCGCCCTTCTATTAAATTATAATATAAAAAAGCACCATTTAAAGTTTAAAACGTAGGTTTAAAATTATTAAAGAAGCGTATATTGTGACAGGCTAAAAATATTTTGTTTTAGCTTTATCTGTGCTACCTAATAATGACGCTTGTGAGTTCAGCTGTCAAAATTTTGCAGATCGTAATTTGAAACAAAATGGCCGATGCTTCGAGAAAGGTGTGTCGTGATTATTGTAACGAGTGATCTTCGGCTTACCATCATTGAACATCTGTGAAAGTTTTGGTGTTTATACTGGTTCGTAACATTGTTTTGTGATTTATTAAGGTGGATATAGTACATATGTTGTCTACGCCAGGATTACACGTAGCTTGACAAAGGGAATTGAAGGAATGGAGGTGAACCGTCATGACGGAGAGATTCGTCCGGCTCGTACCGCGGAGCCGCCGCCGCGATCGCCCGAAGGCTGCATGTGTGCCTGGCGTGGCCAAGATCCGTTCGCGCGACCGTTCTGTCGCGAAATTCGCGCATTCGTCGCGTCGCGTATTCGTGATTATAAGTATGTCGGTTGGCTTTGCAGCGGCGTTGCTGGCAATCGCATCCTGCCGGCCACCGCTGTCCGCGCAGCCCCGGGGCTTCGCCCCTTCGCGTCTTGCCGCGCGCGCGTTTGGAGCCCTCGCTCCACTAAGTCGTTTCGGAGTCACCTAGGTAAGCTTTTCACTAATACGCAGGTGAGTGGTGAAAAATCAATAGGCGCCATTTTGTGAAAGTATTTTATAGATTTGTATGAGTAAGTAATTATAAGCCTGAAATAGGAAAATTGATTTAATTTAAGTACCTAATTGATAAATGATAAGATGAGAATCAAATTTGTCATTGTTGTATTATGTATTCAATACATTGTGCTCAACAAAGATTTTATTTCATTAAAAGTACACACTGAAGAAGTTTTTTTTTTTCATTGATACACACGTACCTAACCTTAATGTACAAAATCTTCAATGAGAAAGTAGAATCACTTACAACAACAAAGAAAGATTATTCAGCAACTAGGTATACATATACTGAATCGATATTTGTGTAAGATTATGAAAAGGTATCATATTCTTTGTTAAATCTGTTAGTAAGAATGCACCGATGGATTCATACATCTAATTGATTTTGGATATACATATAACTAGAGTTAGGAAAAAATGAGTACCAATACTATGACAAAAAATAACAGTATTACTACATGAGAAAATTAAACTGCATAAGAACACAAGTGCAATTTTTTTTTCTCATTTGCACTTTGCAGTAACTTATACGTATATTTTATTATAAGTATTTGTTGGTTGACTTCTAGGCATTTATTTTGGATTAATATATATTTTTTATATAGATCTACGTTTTGATTTTCTTTTATCCTTGACTAGCTGCACTTCACGGTTTCACCCGTGTGGCTCCGCTCCTGTTGGTCTTATCATAATGATATTATAGCCTATGGCCTTCCTCGATAAATGGGCTATCTAACACCAAAATAATTTTTCAAATTAATCATTGATTTAGAGTGTAGATATAAACTAAAGCTATGATATTAATTTTGCAGCATGTCGTCCCGTCGCAACGGGTCGGTCTCGCGCGCTGCGGAGACGGCCTCGAAGAATCGTCTGCATATGGACAGGAATCCGCAACATGCTAAGATTACAGGTGATTATTGGTATTTGGGCAGCAGGTATCTGACCGCCTCCTTTGTATAGTGGTTGACACGTGAGCGTAGAACCGAGGGCCCCTGGGTTTGATTCCCGGTGGAGACGAAGAAAAAAAATGTCTCGGTCTGGCAGGACACAGAAGGCTGATCACCTACCTGTTCCTAAAGGAAATCGATCAGTGAAACCGGTGTGGGCATAATGCATCTGCCCCTTACCCAACTAGGGGACACGGGACTTCACTTATTGGTATTTGGAATGCTTGGCGTTTGTTGTGTATTGGCTAGAGATACAAATATTGAGTAAATCTTTATAACTGAAGACATCTGTCTTCAGACAAGAACTAAACACAGATAAAATATTAGCTGAATAACAGTTATAATATTAGCTGTATAACATTGTTATGGATCAAGGAAGGTTTTTATGGAGAGTGTAATATTGGAAACAATTATTGTTGATCTGTAAAGATTTAATTAATTATAGTTAAAAAAGATTTGAAATTAGATCCAGAGATGACTTCATACAACATCTTACATCAACAATTACTGTTAATAGTATCTAGATTCCACTAATATTATTATAAATGTGAAAGTTTGAGAATGGATGTATGTGTAGGTGTGTAGATTAGATCCTACTAATATGTTAAATGCGATCTGTCACGCAAATACTACTGAACTTATTACAATAAAATTATGCACACATATAGAGGGTAACTTGGATTAACACATAGGATACGTTTTATCGAGGAAATCCCACAGGAATGGGAAATTGCAGGTTTTTCTTTGAAAACGCGGGCGAAGCTGCGGCCTAGTTTGTAATAAAATAAACTTCACTATTTATTCTGATTGAAAAAAAAATTTAATTGAGTAAGTAGTACTTTTATGTTAAATTGACAAAAGGTTTGCAAACTACAATATATAATCAAGATGTTAATATATGTTACGGTCCGACCTTCACAGCAAACTGCTGACGACGCCGTTCGCATGGGAACGGAATGCGGGATTAGTTTGCTGTGATATGATAGTGTATAAGCTTTTTTTATAATAATAAAATATATTGTTTACTAGCTTGCCGCCCGCAGCTTCGCCCGCTTTATCTATAACCAAATAAATTATATACTAAAACGTCTTATCTTGAATCACTCTATCTATTAAAACAAAACCGCATCAAAATCTGTTGCGAAGTTTTAAAGATTAAAATTTAACTTTCAATGAAATTCATTGTAAGCACTTTAGTAGTATTTGCGTGAAAGAATAACAAACATCCATCCATCCATCTATCACACAATCTCACAAACTTAGTGCCCTTACGCACTAGCGGTTAACCGCTGGGGCGGCTAACCGCGCGGTTAGGCGCTTTCCCATTTTAATATGCAACCGCTTTTATGATTAGTGCGTACAATCATAAGCGGTTGCATATTAAAATGGGAAAGCGGCTAACCGCGCGGTTAGCCGCCCCTGCGGTTAACCGCTAGTGCGTAAGGGCACTTTCGCATTTTTAATATTAGTAGGATTATGTCCATCTTTATACCTATTATGCTTTTCTTCCAGACCCCTCAAATCCCGCCGGTCGTAGGAAGGAAATAGATAATGTCATGAAGCGGGCACGACAAGCGTCTCCCGGAAGTTGGGATCGGAAACTGCTCCAAGTTGAAGAAAAGGATCCTAATAGGTGAGATATGAATGAACGAACGAATGAATGAATGCGTTTATTGCCACAATGATTTTGATACATACATTTAAATCTACTTAACCTAAAGAACACAATATAATAAAATAATAAAAAAAAAATGAGAAAAAAAATATTTTCGTGGCGAAAAGTCTGACTCAGCTATGCTGATTGACTCGAAAGAGTGCAACAGCGCTGATTTTCAGTCTCGCCTTCAGGATTGAGGTTCGCAGCCAAAAAATCTGCTTACGTAATTCTTACATAACTACTTTAGAAACGGAATAAAAATAACACTTAAACAACTCAACAGAAACAAAACTATAATATCTAAGGTCACGTATGCATATTCAACGACGAAAGACGACGAGTTTCGTATCTTTGAATCTTGCCAAAGAAGTTTCACTACACACGTGGGCTTGGCACTTGCCAAAAAAGTTTCACTTCTGACACGTGTGCTCGGCACACTCGCTTTTATTTACGTATTTATTTATTTATTTTGTCCTATAGATGGCGTCACACAGGCTACAAGCAACTGTATTTGGACGGCGCGGGCTCTGTGTCGCCGAGGCGTTCGCGATCACCGCGACGTTCACGGTGAGACGAAGAAAATAATGTTTTTGGTCATTTTGTGTTAGTAAATCGTGTTTTGATGAAATGGATTGCTGATTTCTTTGTGTAAAGTGAAGTGAATTATAATTTATAAGGAATTTTTGTAATTTGAATGAGCAAGGCAGATGTTTTTCGTTTGATCTCAATATGCAATTATGTTTCTGATACGACAGATAACTGAATTAACATCATGAAACACTGAATTTATATTTTTGGTTTTATGGCATTCAAATGCTTTATAAATATAAAAATTTATAAAGAATAGAAAAAATTCGATCACGAGGCGGGATACGAACCCGCATCCTTTCGCGCCATTCCGGGGCGGATGCCTGACCAACTCTATTCTATTCTTTCAGTTTTTATGTGTCTTAAGGGACACACCGCGCGCCATCTATTGAGATGATTAAATGAAATGGCGCGAAAGGATGCGGGTTAATGTCCCGCCTCGTGATCGAATTTTTTCTATTCTTTACAAATTTATGTCATGAAACACTTATAACTATTTAATGTTTTCTACATTACATTTTCTGTACATTACTCTAAACACCATATAAAAAACACTATTTTATTTCAGATCGCCACTGGCGCGCCGTTCACGGTCACCCATAATACGCCGCTCACGGTCACCGGTATTGAGACGGTCACGGTCACCAGTGATTAGACGTTCACGGTCACCGCTAGTGAGACGGTCACGGTCGCCGGTGATCAGACGGTCGCCGAGGAAGTCGCGGTCGCGGTCTATACGCCGGAGCCCTAGACGCAGTCCACGGCGAAGCCCTATTAGGTGAGGAGAGATTGAATCTATTATATTTTGTGGAACACAACTAATAAAAGAGATTTTTATGAATTTTATTCAATTTTAAAGCAAAATATACCTAAATGTAATGCATGGTGCATAAAATATGTAATCCTTATGGTTTTTCGGGTTGTCTGGCAGAAATCGCTTACAGCGATAAGACCACCCTCTGTACATATTTTTACTTGTATCGCTCTTATTTTGCAATCCTGTATTTTTGTGGGCAATAGAGAATTTTTCATTCATTCATTCAAAAGAGAAAAAGAATAAATTTTTGCCACAAAAAGTATAACTACAAAAAACTAGCTAGCTTGCTAGCACGCAGTTTGGTCTGTTGCAAAGAGGAATATTTTTGCAACATTTGGTGTATTCATCCTACTAATATTATAAATGCGAAAGTTTGTATAGATGTATGGATGTTTGTTACTCTTTCACGTAAAAACTACTGAACCGATTACAATGAAATTTAGCACACATACAGAGGGTAACTTGGATTAACACATAGGATAGTTTTTATCCCGGAAATCCCACGGAAACGGGAACTGTGCGGGTTTTCCTTTGCAAACGCGGGCAAAGCCGCGGGCGGATATCTAGTCATATATATTTATATCTTGTATAAAAACAAATTTGCATTGCGTACTAACAGTGCCTGAGATTTTGAAATTCGTTCGTTAAAAAATCTCAAATTAAAACAAATTGCCTTGAAATATTAGTATGTATAGTTACTAAATTTCTCTCATTTTATCACTTTAGACGCAGTCCGAACCGCAGTCCCCGTCGGCGGAGCCCCGTAGTAAGGAAGCGGGTTAGGCCTCCGCCCCCGCCGAGGAACCGACCGCCGAGCCCGCCGGACCCTAGAAAGGTGAAAATAAAGAAATTATAACCTTTATTTTTTTTTAATATTGTATTGTAGTAGCAATTGTCCTTCATTTTGGATGCCGAATCTGATTGCAAATAAGATCTTTCTAAATTGGTGTAGTAATTTCGAAAAATAATTGGTACTATAGTAGAGCCATTTTAATAGGCAACATTTGACAGTTCAACAAAATTCAACAACGTAACCTAGTAACGACGACATAGAATAACATGATATTTCGTTTTGTTAGAACTGCACATTTGCTTAACTTTTTTCAATTACGATTACATATTTATAATAATAATGACCGATACAAGTAATTTTAAGATTTCATTTTACTGATAAACCATCCTAAACATAATAAACAATTTCTGAATTGAAGAACTGACGTCGCTACAATTTTGTGTCAATAAACCTTTTTTCTTTTTAAATACTAGAGACGTTACTCTAAAAATCGAAATCTGACATCTAGAATCGAATGCATTGATTACTTGTGAATAAAAATCATCATAAATTAATAAATTCGATTGACAAATGTTTCAAATCTGTATTGATTAATACACTTTAATCGATGTTTTTAAGCAGGTTACCTCTCTTCGAAGATAAAATTGATAGACGTCAAATGTTGCCTATTAAATTGGCTCGACTATAACAAAAAATATCGCCTATTTGAAAAGAGATATAGAGAAGTATAGACTTTCAGTTTTATGTGTCTAATTGCGCCCCGGATTGGCGCGAAAGGACTTTCTATTCTTTATTATTATAAAATATAATATACTAGCTTACCGTCCGCGGCTTCGCCCGCTTTGTATAAAACCTAATAAATTATATACTAAAACCTTCCTCTTGAATCACTCTATCTATTAAAAAAAACCGCATCAAAATCCGTTGCGTAGTTTTAAAGATTTAAGCATACAAAGGGACAGAGAAAGCAACTTTGTTTTATACTATGTAGTGATAAATTCTTATTTTTCATAATTACAGTCGTCCTCTGGTTCTTCAGCGAGCAGTTGTTCGGACGAATCGTGTTCAGTTTGTTCAGCTAAGAACAAGAAGGCTGCACCGCCCGTGAAGGCTAAACCGCCGTGAGTATAATGTTTTAATTTTGTAAGCTATTGCATAGCTTCTATCGCGGGCCGTGAGCGCGGGGACCGAATCGAGAAATTCCGTAACGAAAAAACCTCACGCTCCCCACGGGGACGGGCGGAGGTGTGGCTTGAAGGCATAGCATGCAATAGCGCAACCGCCCCAGTCCCCGAGTGACACACGTCGTTTTTTTTATTTAAATTACTATTTTTCAACCAAATACTATAATAGTAAGGCAGATGAAATTTAAAGAAGCGGATAGAAATGGAATAAAATGAACCAGCTGGAAGACACTTTCATAAAAAAAGAAACTTCAATAACTCGTTCTTAATAAAATACTCTTGGTCTTAGCATGATGATATAAAGCCTATAGCCTTCCTCGATAAATGAGTTATCTAACACCGAAAGAATTTTTCAAATCAGACCAGTAGTTCCCGAGATTAGGGCGTTCAAACAAACTCTTCAGCTTTATAATATTACTATAGAATAATAAGGTACTGTCTACTTTGCCAATAATTTCATAATTTTCATCCATAGCAATCTATATATATAAAACTCAAAGGTGACTGATATAGTGATCTATCAACGCACAGCCCAAACCACTGGACGGATCGGGCTGAAATTTGGCATGCAGGTAGATGTCATAACGTAGGCATCCCCTAAGAAAGAATTTCCCGAAATTCTTGTGGGAACGGGGAAAAACGAGGATGCACGTACAAAGTCGTGGGCGGAAGCTAGTATAGATATATACTAGATTTCCACCCTCGGCGTCTCCCGCACAGTCAAAGAAAAACCCGCATAGTTCCCGTTCCCGTGGGATTTCCGGGATATAACCTAACCTATGTCCTTTCTCGGGTATCAAAATATCTCTATACCAAATTTCATGCAAATTGGTTCAGTAATTAAGGTGTGATTGAGTAAAAGACAGAGTTCCTTTCGCATTTATAATATTAGTATGGATTAGTATATTATATAAATTTTATTTATATTTCAGTCCGCGCGGTTCCCCACCGCCAAAACGGCCTGTGCCCGCAAGCGCTGGGCCGGTTGTTCTGCCAACTAGAGAGCTGTTGAAGGCCAGGGAGGCTAGCAAGCGAACACGGGAGGAGAAGGTTAGTGAAAAGGTTAAAAATAGTATTTTAATAATGACTAGCTTACCGCCCGCGGCTTCGCCCGCTTTGTCTAAAACCTAATAAATTATATACTAAAACCTTCCTCTTGAATCACTCTATATATTAAAAAAAAACTGCATCAAAATCCATTGCTTAGTTTTAAAGATTAAAGCATACAAAGGGACAGAGGGACCGAGAAAGTGACTTTGTTTTATACTATTATTAGTGATAATACTGGATTTAAACTGGTTGTTACTATCTTTTTGGGGCAATACTTAAACTTCGTCATACAATTACTACTGTCAGCAAGGCATCCTAAGACAACCACTGAAAATCAGTGTATTGAGTGCACTGAGTGGCAAGCTTATTGTTGCATACATAATATGTTAAGTTAGATTTAATTTTCTTGTTTCATTTTATTTGTATCTTTTTATGTATCCATAATAAACGAATTTCATTTCATTTCAATTACTATCAGTACTTTTAAACCTTTAAAATAATCCGTATGGGGGCATACATATTATTTTTACAACTGGTTAGGGTTCTAATGTAATAACACACATTTTGTAAACACAAAGTAAATAATAATAGTTTAAAAAAACTAAAAAACACGCTTTTTATAGAAAACCGAACTAAAAAATAGAAAATTTTATCAAATTAGTGTATTGTCATCGGTCCTCAATAAATCTACAAAGTTTGAACGAAATCTGGCCGTTTAAAGTGGGTCAAAATCGCGGCCAAAGAAGTCGGTTACAAACATACAAACATACAGGTGAAGCTAATATAAAGCGTGTAAAAAAGGTATTAATTTAGTGTCCCCCTTGCATTATAACACTATACACTGATCTAGAAGTTAAATGTTACTGTGTATAGAGAGAGTGGTAAATCTATACTAATATTATAAAGCTGAAGAGTTTGTTTGTTTGTTTGTTTGAACGCGCTAATCTCGGGAACTACTGGATATTTTTGAAAAATTCTTTCGATATTAGATAGCCCATTTATCGAGGAAGGCTATGGGCTATATATCATCACGTTAAGACCAACACGAGCGGAGCCACACGGGTGAAACCGCGCGGCACAGCTTGTTATTAATAAACAAGTTCAAATAATTTCACAGTAATTAATGTTCTGACGTAGTAAAGCTTATGTCAATTTTCCCACACTGCAGGTGCTAGAATGGCAACGCTCACAGCTAGCCGTACGCCCGGCAGCGCCGATACCACCGGCTCAAATAAAACGCGAAGGCGAAAGGCGGCGTGCGACCGCGCGTCCCGAACGGGAGCGGCCCGAACGCGGCGTTTCGCCCGCCGCGATAGCTGCTGCCTTGGCTGATAGCGATAGTGATAGCGAGTCGGACGCTAGTGCTTCCCCGCCCCCGCAACGGTGAGAAAACGCTATAAAACACACTATATAAAAATAACACTCGACGTCATGCTAAAACTCGCACTCCTAAGTCAAACTCACTATCATACTCGAATAACTACTAAAACTCACACTCGTAGCAAAACTCACACTCACACTCGCACATGAAGAGAAACACCGATACCTCCGCATACATAAAGAGCAGCGACGTTTCGCCCGCCGCGATAGCTGCTGCCTTAGCTAATAGCGAGCCAGATGCTAGTACCTCGCCGCCGCAATGGCGAGAAAATGGTCTAATTCATGCTATAATTTTACATTCGAAGTAATGCTAAAAGTCACACAAAAAAACCTCACACTCGGAAGTCAAGCTCATTATCATAATCGAATTTAATATAGTTCAGGATCCATCGCCCATTTCGCAAGTGATTACTATCAAGCTAATTTTCCGTGAGTAGCTTTATTTTGATGAGACGACCAATAATTTCCTATATGAAACTCGATTGCGGTAGCTAACACAGGTAACAAGGATAAATTTTTTCGATTTGATGGTTCTCAAATATTTATTACGCAATTTGTAGGATAATATGTCTGTTGAATTATAATATAAATATTAACTAAGTGAAAACAAATAAATCAGCTGGTCAGTAATCATTTATGATGACCTCGTATCGATACACATTGGAAAGAGGTGACTCTTTGGTCAAAGCATAGATTTTGTAGGACAAATAATTTTTCGAATAATTTAGATAATTAAATTGATATTGAATAAAAAAAAATTCAGTTAGTAATAAATATTTGAGAACCTTCAAATCAAAAATTTTTATCCTTGTTACCTCTGTTTAGCTACCGCAATCGAGAGTTTCGTATAGGAAATTATTGGGCGTCTCATCAAAATAAAGCTACTCACGGAAAATTAGCTTGATAGTAATCACTTGCAAAAATGGGCGATGGATCCTGAACTATAAGACTCACACTGGAAAAATCTTTTCTCTTTTCCCCCAGTTTGACGCTGTCCGAGCGTTTCGGCAAGATGGCGCAGTGGTCGGCCGCGCGCACGGCCCGCGTGGACACGATGAACATGCGCATCACGCGGCGCGACGCGCAGCTCGACGTGCACATCGCCGAGCCGAGCGTCGAGCCGTGCGCCGAGCCGCCGCCGCCGAGGGACGCAGCGCCGTGAGTGTTTATATGTATTTAGTGTTTAGATTTGGGCTGCTCGAGCGGTCGGTCGTTGACTGCTCGAGCTGTCGCTACAAACCGCGCAGTTGACGGCTTGAAACATTGAGATATACATATTATGGAGGCGACACCGCCTACATCACTTATGTTCCGCTCAACATACGCCATTATGGCGTAACTGCACGCTCATTTTTTATTTGTTTTAAAGTGAAACGCATCAAATATGCCTTCGTGTGTGTTACGATATTGCACAAATAATACAGAAAAGTGCAAAGGAATTACTTTCATCGGTAAGTACCTAACTAGATAATAATTTTTAAAAGTTAGAGTTTTAGTTAGAGCAAAAAAATGGCGCACAGATTTTGTTCGTGGTGTCTCCTCCATACGAAGTAATATTATCTCAATGGCTTGAAGCGGTCGCGACGGCTCGAGCAGTCCGTGTCGGTGAATGAATGTCTATAGTTCACCGCGCGGTCGCCGCTTCAAGCTGTCGGTCTCAACTGCTTGAAGCGGTCCGTGTACGGCCGCCCTTACAGCCATTAGCTTTTTTTTATTATTACAAAAAAAGCATTTTCAGTTCTAAATTGCAATAAGATTAATAATTTGATATTTCCCTTCCAGTGGCCTAGAACCTGCCCCGGTGGGCAGTTACCCGGAAGAGCTTTTGGCGGTCGCCCCCGGGGGTCTGCCCTCATGGGACGATGTTAGGGTCAGATACGATTACTATAAGAAACGGGGATATTTGAGAGGTGAGATTTAATCTTATATCCTACTAATATAAAAGAGAGCGTGTGTGCCTAGCACACGTGTCAGAAGTGAAACTTCTTTGGCAAGATTCTAACTACCACAATCGTCGCCTTACTCCATGACGTGACGATATTGCCATGACGCGACCTTGAAATTTTACTCTCAACGCGCGTAAGAAGTTCCACTGTGTCAAGTGAAAATGCGAAAGTTCGATGTTTGTTTGTAATACACCCTCACGCGAATACTGTTGAACCGATTTTAATGAAATTTGGCACACACATCCTATGTGTTAATTATAACACAGGATAGGTTTTATCCCGTCTTTCGATTCGTTATTTGTACCAGTCAACTTATTATTTTTTAACCGACTTCAAAAAAAAAGAGGGGGTTATCAATTCGGCCGGTATGTTTTTTTTTATATTTATGTACACCGATTTCTCCAAGATTTCTGAACCGATTTACGTGATTCTTTTTTTGTTCGATGCGGAATGGTGTCGAATTGGTCCCATAAAAATTTTATTCGGATAGGCCCAGTGTTTTTTATTTTATGAGCATTTTTGTCTGTATTTGTAAATGTTGCAGGTGCAAGTTTGAAGTCGGTTGTTTTTAACACAGTTGTCACTTGTTTATTTATTTAATAATAATTTCGTTCCAGGTCTATCGTTGAGTGATTACGTGAAATGGGAGGAGTGGTGGTACAAGTACCAAGAGTGGTTGAAACGGGAACGGGCCTACGAGCGCTGGGCTGATAGTGAGGCGATGCCGGTACGTCTATACTAATCTATACTAATATTATAAAGCTGAAGAGTTTGTTTGTTTGAACGCGCTAATCTCGGGAACTACTGGTCCAATTTGAAAAATTCTTTCGGTGTTTGATAGTCCATTTATCCAGGAAGGCTATAGGCTAAATATCATCACGCTAAGACCAACAGGAGCGGAGCCACATGGGTGAAACCGCGGAGAACAGCTAGTATACTAATAATAATCACTATATAGTATAAAACGAAGTCGCTTTCTCTGTCCCTATGTCCCTTTGTATGCTTAAATCTTTAAAAGTACGCAACGGATTTTGATGCAGTTTTTTTTAATAGAGAGTTATTCAAGAGGAAGGTTTTGGTATATAATTTATTAGGTTTTAGACAAAGCGGGCGAAGCCGCGGGTGGTAAGCTAGTAGTATTATAAAGAGGAAAGGTTTGTATGTATGTATGGTTTTCACGCATAAACTACTGGACCGATTTTGATGAAATTTGGCACAGACAATCTTTAGACCCTGAGAAAGAACATAGGCTACCTTTTATTGCGAAATATGTAACACGGGCGTAACCGGGGCGGACCGCTAGTATTGAATATTTTTATTCCACGTTGTGTATTGTGTATCTTGAATTATGTGTTTTTTTAACTGTAGCTTTTTCGTTTTATTGACTTTGACATCACAATGGTGGTAAACAAGTTTTCACTTCAATATACACACATCAACAAAGTATGGGGATATTTGGGACATTTTATTAAAAAATAAAAACATTTTATGATTTTTTTAATATTCATTAAAAATGTTAATTTTTTTTCACCAAAGTGGAAACTTGGATAATAAGGATCTTCATTTCTCGTCATTAATAATTATTATAATTTAATAAATATTTTTTTCTAAAAATTTAATTAAACATAATCAGTGTTGTTAGCATTTAAATTATTTTCGACAATCTTTATTTAAAATTGAATAGAAATGTTTTATTGCGGCATGAGGTCAGGACCTCTTTGGAAGGGTTCTTAAAGTTTTTGATTCGTAGTTAAATTTGTGTATGTCTGTTTCTAGGCTCTATCTCATAAACCGTGATAGCTAGAAAGTTGAAATTTGCCGCTATACCTACAAATACTAAAAAAAATGTGTGCGTGTACTAGTGTACACACGTAAGAAGTGAAACTTCTTTATGACCTTATTTTTCAATAGAAAAAGAGGAAATACGTCGAATCACGCGTGGTATGGATAAGAAAAAGATGGCGTGTAACGGAAAAATGTCACGCGTAACGAAAAAATGTTACACTAAATTTTTTTTCCAACTCCGATAAAGAAGTTCCAGTTCAATAAAAATATTAAGGGGGGTTTCCATAGCATGGAACACTGCGGGAGTCCGAATTGCACTTGGACGGGTTTTTTTTTTTGTCTGTGGTGTATAATTTTTTTTTCCGTGTGCAGGTGCGCCGCGAGCGCCGCCGCCGGGGCGGGCGGCACCGGCGCAGCTGAGGGCGCGCCGCCCCCGCGGCGGTCCTCTGTGTGGACCTCGCCGCGGGGGCCGCGCGCCGCTAGCCGCGCGACCGCCCGCCGCCGCGCCGCCGCGCACACTGCCCGTGAGTACACTGTGCACGATATTATATAGCATCTGTACGAGCAAGCACGTCCAAAGTGTAACGGCGGTGACAGACGTGCGAGTGAAGGTGGGCTTCGAGCAAAATTTCGAACATGTTGAATCGTCAACGAACTTCATCGACGGTTTTTAAGTACGCATATATAATCTATCACCCCTTTAATAAGGCGCTTTGTTTGCATATTTCGTAACCCAAATTGTTTCCAATATTTTACACTTTATATTATATTAAAATCAGTTCATCGCCATCGATCATTAAGCGTACCTCGCGTGAGTCATCCATTTCATTTTATAGTTAATATATTCCGGTCATTACAAGTTTTAATAGTTTTAATAATTCTTTTATTTCTAATTATATTAATTAATTATACACACGTACGGGATAGGCCCGTACATTCTGGTCCTTCAAGCCGGATTTTGAACCAGCGACCTATGGATGGATATACAGTCCACGGGGGACGAAATATGCAAGCAAAGCGCCTTATTACACTTTGGACGTGCTTGCTCGTACAACATCTGTGTGTCATTAGAGCTAGCGCGCAAGAGCAACTTTTGTCTCCGCAACTATTTTGTCTCTCTCATCAACTCTATTATATATAAAATATATATAAAAAATATTTTTGTTAAACAAAGTCTGTTTTTAACAATTTCTTTGAAATTACAAAAAACGATTCTAGTGTACCTAAAGCGTTCCTAATAACCACAGCATGGTTTAAATAAGATGGAGAGAGACATTCCATAAAGTGTGAGTAAAATAAAATTCCGAAAATAAATTTCCAAAAATATTTTTTTATGGCTGATCTAAGATATAATGGAATAAGTGTTATACCTCGTTAGAATCCTTATTAAATGCGCTAACTTTTAAAGCTACTTGCCAAACTGGAGTAGTACATTTTTTTTTCAGGACGATCAGTTGAAGTAGTGCGAAAAATTAATTTTGAAATCTTGGTACGGTATAAAATGACATTTTCCTACAAGTTGGAGTGATCGGCACAGGGTTTAGGATCACAGGTTACATAAAGCACTATTCGGGATGACGTAAGAGAAAAAAAATTGGCAAAAAGTAAATATTTGTAGCAACAGGAATGAAAAAACTGTCACATGGTGTACATTTTCTGGAATAAAATAAAAAAATCCATAACTTTAAAAATACATGACTTAAATTTTTTTTTCAATTTTTCTGATAACTGGTGTGGCATTACCTTTCAGAAAATTTCGGCTTGACGTCGACTTCTGGGACACCCTGTAAATAAATAAATATTATGTATATTCTTACCTACATATTTTAATACTGGGGATTGCTTGATTGGGGATTATATCATTGTACTATGTTCGCAGTCCCCTGATAATGACTCTAAAAAATTATCACGAGGCTAAAACTAGAGCATCATTAATATCCAAAAAAAAAAAATACGTAAGTAACATTGAATTTTATCCATTTTCAGATACTTCAGTGACGTCATCGTTTATGAAGTTTTATCACAAGGCGCAACTTCAAAGTGTCAAGTGTTAGTGTAAATTTAAGTGTATGTGTGTTGCAAAGTGTACAAGTGGTTAGCGGTGGCAAAAAATAAAACATTTATAGTGAGTAATAAACAATTTTATAGTGTAGTTTCTATTTAAAAGCGTGCGTGCCGAGCACACGTGTCAGAAGTGAAACTTCTTTAAGAATCAAAGATACCTAAATCGTCTCCTTACACCATGACGTGACGGTATTACCATGACGCGACCTTGATATTATACTATTGCGCCAAAAGAAGTTTCACTTCAACATTTAACCGACGTCGCAAAAAACGATGCGGTTTTCTTGTAGCGTATTCTGTGCATCTATTTAAAGTGTATTTTTAGTAGAATGTTTCTTCCATAGATTATTTGCTATAGTGTTGTATTTCGATTTAATTCGTAGGTACTTACGTACGTACTTTATCTTACGTACTCCTTGGTACAGTGGTTGACGCATGTGCGTAGAACCGAGGGGTCCCGGGTTCGATTCCCAGAGGAATCGAAAAAAAAAAATGTCTCGGTCTGGCAGGACACAGAAGGCTGATCACCTACTTGTCCCTAAAGAAAATCGATCAGTGAAATAGATGTGTGCATAAGGCATCTGCCTATATCCCACTAGGGGAGATGGGACTTCACTTTTAATAGTATAGTCATGGAATATTGTGTGAAAATTTAATACATCTGCCCCTTAGAGCTAGCTCGCAAGAGCAACTTTTGTCTCCGCAACTATTTTGTCTCTCCAATCAAATCTATGGGCTAGTAAGAAAGTGCGCGCACGTAGCGACGCAACTTCCTATAAAATTGATGGGAGAGACAAAATAGTTGCGGAGACAAAAGTTGCTCTTGCGCGCTAGCTCATACCCCACTACACCCCCACAATACATACCCCCCAAAACATACCCCACTACATTTTTAAGTAAATGGCACAACTATGTAAGGCTGATATCTTAATTGCCACGAAAAAATAATTTTGCAAGCGAATTGAATGCTAAAACTTGTTAAAATCGATATTGCGAGTAATTATTCCACGATGGAAATGGTTTTTTTAAGTTATTCTTTTGAACAAATATTCAATGTACAGTTGTGATTTTCCCAAGATTTTATTACATGTATTATTTTAAAATCAAAACTATCTAAGCTTTGAATATAGTAATTTTTGTTTTTCATAGATATTAAATTATATTCATACATTGGTAAATTTTATTTTTATAAATATATAAAGAATAGAAAAAATTCGATCACGAGGCGGGACTCGAACCCGCATCCTATCGCGCCATTCCGGGGCGGACGCCTGACCAACTCGGCCACTCGTGACCCGCCAGAATTGTGTAAGGGACACACCTCGTTTTATTTTTATATATTTAGTTATTATGTAATAGAAAACGGTAAAGTATTTTTCACATTAATATGTATACTTGAACAGATCTTGGAACAAAATAATTATAACTTGTCTAGTTATAAATGTATATATAGAATATTTAATAACATAGTGATACATAATAAATCTACGTATTTAATAGATTTTCTTATTTAATAGTATTTAATAGATGATAGAGAAAAACTGAGGCCGTATTATGACCTCTTATTTCCAGTCAGTTTACTCCGTGAATTGAACTGACTGTCAAATTCATATAATACCATAATAATTAACCATGGCTGGTTATTGCGATCATATACGAATTTGCCAGTCAGTTCAATTCACGGCGTAAACTGACTGGAAATAAGAGGTCATAATACGGCCCTAGGTATTGTATTAAGTCTATCGTGGTTTAGATTTGTTTTGATTAATCAAACTCAGTCGGAAAATAATAAAAAATATGCCCCGGCTTTGCCCGTAGTACTATATTATATAGCCTATAGCATTTATAGACCAGGAGTTGGTGACAGAAATGATTGGGTCATATGTACCATTATGGCGGTTCAATGGAATGACAAAAAGAAAAATGATGGTCAGAACGCTGGTACCGGCGGCCACTTCTCGTGGGCGATAGTTAGACCCAATAATTTGTCACTATCTCTCGGTCTATCAGGGATCATGTACATACTACATATCCAATGGTGAAATAATGTTCAAAATCGGTACAGTTGTTACTGAGCGTGTTCAAACAAACAAACTCTTGAGCTTTATATTATTATTTATTAGTAACTATAGTTAATAATTTAATGAAAATATACCATTATCAGTTTTACTGACTAATTTTTCCTCATGTTTTGAGTTTTGTTTCCTATTATTTAATTACTCAAGTGTGTTCAAAAGATAACGACTTTGTAGGAATTTTCTGTAGCTGTGTTGTTATGAATTTTTAATTTGTAATAATACTAGCGGTCCGCCCGGCTTAGCCCGTGGCACATGTTTACGTTTTCTCTCCGTAAGAACCATCCTCGTACTTCAAGGAATATTATATAAAAAATAATTAACAAAATCGGTTCAGTAGCTCTCGAATTATGCGCTTACCAACAAATTTTGCGATTCATTTTTATATTATAGTTCATTGAGCTGAATAGTTTGTTTGTTTGCTTGAACGCACTTATCTCAGGAACCATGGGTCCGATTGAAAAAAAGATTTCACTGTTGGATAGTCCATTTATCGAGGAAGGCTATATTATATCATCACGCTAAGACCATCAGGAGCGGAGGGTTTGTTTAGCGAGTTATAGTTTTTTTAACCATGATAGTCTTAAATACCTTACTTTATGATGTCAATATGGATGAGTATTGTCTGAAAATAATCACGTACGCATCGGAAAGTCAATGTACATAATTTTAAAATAATATCCCACCAAAAACATTTTCATGTAAAATGTTGCCAAGACGAGCCCATATGACTCGCACTGTGAAAAAGTTATCAGATCTCATGTAGAGCCAAGCTTCTAACACTACACGCCCTAACTCTACAAGGCCTAACTTCACAAACTCTACACCTTAGTCAAAATATGTGGCTTGGCCATTTCGCTACATTCACATCGGCGTAAGGTGAAAAATTTATTAATTCACTGTTCATTACTTTTGTGTTGTGTTATAGTTCTTGTAGTAACGAACGGCCAAGCCACAGCCTTGTAGAGTTAGGGCGTGTAGTGTTAGAAGCTTGGCTCTACATGAGATCTGATAACTTTTTCACAGTGCGAGTCATATGGGCTCGTCTTGGCAACATTTTACATGAAAATGTTTTTGGTGGGATTTCATTTCTTTTTGTAAGTTGTTTGTAACAAAATTTTATATGTCGATTAATTTTTTTTTTTTTAACAAGGAGTACCTATGCATATATATATCTAGGGGAACCAAGTTTTAGATTATTAGATTAGACCTCTAGCGTCATCAAAATTTAATTTAAAATTACAGGTCTCATACAAACTCCCATTCCCTAGTTTAAGGGGTTGGGGGATGAAAGTTACAAGTTTTATAATTTTTTTGTTGTTTGTTTGCTAATACTAGCTTACATACAAAATTTCAGCTTTCTAGGACATTAGGAAATACCTTAAGAATTTTGATGATCATCAGTGAGTCAGTGACGAAATTAGCGTTTTTTAGATATAAATAAAATCTGAAGTATAAAAGCTAATGTAATTAAAACTTAATATTTTCAATAAGTCCGCTATTGGCAATATATCCCGAAAATTTTGTTGATCTAGCATAATCCAAACCCAAGTTATGAGGGTTCAAAAAAACGTCGAAGCGCTTCGAGAAAAGGTAGGTAGTGCCCGTTCGCTCCGCTTGTTCGCTTTGCTCGTCTTGGCGGGGGCACTACCGTGCCCCCAGATTCGCTACGAATACATAAACGGTCAGGTCAGTTTCGAAAAAAATTTTTTTTTTTTATTGTGTTGGGAAAAATAGGAAAAAGAGCGTGTGTGCTGAGCACAAGTGTCAGAAGTGAAACTTCTTTGGCAAGATGCAAAGATACCAAAATCGTCGCCTCACCCCATGACGTGACGGTATTGCCATGGCGCGATTTTAAAATGTTACTCTTAACGCGCCTAAAGGAGTTTCACTTCAAAAAACAAGAATGAAATATCACTTCAATTTATAAACATTCAAATGGTTAAGTATGTACTAAACAATTATAAAATAAGTATGTATATTAAAAAAAATATATTGTTTGGTCTATCCTTGATAAGTGTACAGATATTGAATTAAATCTGGCCGTTTAAAGTTGGTCCAATTCGAGTATACAGGAGTTGGTTACAAACAAACATACAGGTGAAGCTAATATAAGCTTATATATGTTAAATTATTTGGCCTGAAATTGTTTGTGTATTTGTCCATTTCATATAGAAACAATCTGCTTTCCTCATGTTATGTTTGACTAGCTTACCGCCCGCGGCTTTGTCCGCTTTGTCTAATACCTAATAAATCTATATATATAAAACTCAAAGGTGACTGATATAGTGATCTATCAACGCACAGCCCAAACCACTGGACGTATCGGGCTGAAATTTGGCATGCAGGTAGATGTCATAACGTAGGCGTCCCCTAAGAAAGGATTTCCCGAAATTCTTGCGGGAACGGGGAAAAAGCGGGACGCACGTACAAAGTCGTGGGTGGAAGCTAGTTATATACTAAAACCTTCCTCTTGAATCACTCCATCTATTAAGAAAAACCGCATCGAAATCCGTTGCGTAGTTTTAAAGATTTAAGCATACATAGGGACAAAGAAAGCGACTTTGTTTTATACTATGTAGTGATATGTTAAATTATTTGGCCTGACATTGTTTGTGTATTTGTCCATTTCATATAGAAACAGATTGTTTTCCTTATGTTATATTTGACGAGTGATTCAGAATTTGTCTAGATAATATGCAAATTAAAGGAAAAGGTTTTGTTTAAATAGAATAATAATTATAATCTCTTGCATTAGAATAAGTTAGATTTTTATGTGAACTAAAAGTACATTGTGTATTAGCTTACTAATCATGCCCTATATGTTGTATAATAAAGTTTATTTATAAAATATTGTGTACTAGCTTTCCACCCGCGGCTTTGCCCGCGATTCCAAAGAGTTACCCGCATAGTTCCCGTTCCCGTGGGATTTCCGGGATGAAACCTATCCTATGTGTTAATCCAAGTTACCCTCTATATGTGTGCTAAATTTCATTGTAATGTAATATTTGCGTGAAAGGGTAACAAACAAACACACACACACACACACACACACATCCTCACAAACTTTTGCATTTATAATATTAAAATAAAATACATATTTATATATTATTAGTATTTATTTCAAATTGAATTTAATTATTACATTACAATTTCGTATGTTTTAATATTTTTGAGAAATAAGAATAAATGGTAATTTCTGTGTATTCAAAATTACTGTATCATGACATCTGATGTAGGACAACATACCTCCAAGAAATGACTGCATATTTTACTCCTGCAAGAACAGATGAAAAGTTATTTTACAACAATAACCCGTTCGTACAAAAATATAACCTTAAAAAAATATTTTTCATTATCGATTTTCACGAAAACTACGCATTTTCGTAGAAAAAGAAAAGTAAAGTTTATTATGAAAAGTCACTACCCGCTATCGATTGGACACCTCAAAATAATGCAATTCGGAGATCACGTTTCAAAAATTTAACCCGGGTAAAAATATGTTTACGATTCGTTACGCTTCTAGAAGAAGTCTAATTGAATAAATAAATGTTTGAGTTTGAATAATTAAAGTTTAAAAAGAAAAAGGCTTCATAAGATGACATTATTGTAATGTCACCAGTCCTTGATAAAACAAAATAATCTAAGCAAAATTTGATCTAAATCTGTCCGTTTCGTGGGTCAAAATCAAGTCTGGAGTCGGTTACATACAAACATACAGTTGAAGCTAATATAAGCTTGTTAAAAATGTACAGAGACAAGCTTCATACATTCTGTATAAGATAAAGTTATAATATATAAGACTAGCTTTCCGCCTGCGGCCTCGCCCGCGTTTTCAAAGAAAAACCTAGCCTATGTTGCTCAGTGAAGATGCAGCTTTCTAATGGTGAAAGAATTTTGGAAATCGGTCCAGTAAATAGTTTATGTGTGAAAACTGAAAACCATACATACATAATTACAAACTTTTCTTCTTTATAATATTAGTATAGAAAAATGTGTGTGTTTTTTTTTATAATAGAAGCGTGTTTTTTTACTATGTTTAATAGATACTAGCTTTCCACCGGCGGCTTCGCCCGCATTGTTCCCGCTCCCGTGGGATTTCCAGGTGAAACTTATCCTGTGTGTTAATCCAAGTTACTTACCCTCGATATATGTGCTAAATTTCATTGTAATCGGTTCAGTAGTATTTGCGTTAAAGAGTAACAAACATACACATACATCTATCCTCACAAACTTTCGCATTTATAATATTATTAAAGTAATAGGAACAGTTTACTAAAATACTAAAATAACTTACTTTCCTTGGCCCTCATCATTAAAATCTTCACTCATGTTTTTGCATCTGTAGTAGGATACGCATATACCTTCATCATTTTTTGTGGTTAAACAGTATTTTCTAACTGAAAAAAACAAGTGATAACTGCGTTAAAAACAACCGACTTCAAACTTACAAAAATGCTCATAAAATAAAAACTACTGGGCCTATCCGAATAAAATTGTATTCCGCATCGATCAAAAAAGGAATCACGTAAATCGGTTCAGAAACCTCGGAGTAATCGGTGTATGACATAAAAAAAAAACATACCGGCCGAATTGATAACCTCCTCCTTTTTTTTGAAGTCGGTTAAAAATGGTAAACAGTTATAATAGTCTGTCTAAAAAGTTACACTTAGAACCAAGAAGCTTATATCTGATACACTGGAGATTTCAGTATGAACTATTAGTCCATTGAAAAGTTACATTTGGGGTTGCATTTCTTAGAGGACGCAATTTTATTTTTTTGATGTGTAGAGGAGGTTAGTGTGAAGCTATCACCAAGTTTGTGGGGTCGCCACCCTTGGTCCCACGGCCGCCATCTTGAAAATAGTGGAAGATATGGTTTATACGATATATATCTTAAACTGTTTATCTGATAAATAAAAAAAAATTGTTAACATTATTTGTTGCAAATTAAATTCTCTACAATTTTGGTCCAGTAACTTTTTGTCGTAGAACTATAAATAAAAAAGTTATAAGCGAAAATGTTCAAATAATAGAGATATTTATATTTTTCAATAAAACTTTTTTTATCATTTTACGAAGAAATGATATCAAACCATTTTTGTAGAATTTTTTTCGAGGAACAACTTTTATATACAACATTTTTTTCATAAAGTCAATAGCTAAGGTTTTAAAGCGCTCCGAAATTAGTACTATTTTTCAGTATTCTTAGCTATATGTTATACATATATATTATGTGTGTACTAATAATTATTTGTCATCAGTAATTGTTTTTTTTTTGTTATTATAATATTTTTAATAATTAATTTTGCAATATTATTAATAATTAATTATTGACTCTTTTCCCCACCACCCAGGAAGTAGAGTCTGCAAGCACGTTTTTTTTACGTCGAAAAGCAGGGCTGAAATGTTCTGTTCTTGCAGTGCTGCATGGGAAAAGAGCCAATATATGTATAGTTAAGAGTACTGAAAAATAGTACTAATTTCGGAGCGCTTTAAAACCTTAGCTATTGACTTTATGAAAAAATGTTGTATATAAAAGTGGTTCCTCGAAAAACAATCTACAAAAATGGTCTGATATCATTTCTTCGTAAAATGATAAAAAACAATTTTATCGAAACATTTAAATAGCTCTAATTTCTGAACATTTTCGCTTATAAATTTTTTATTTATAGTTCTACGATAAAAAGTTACTGGACCAAAGTTGTAGAGAATTTAATTTGAAACAAATAATGTTAACAATTTTTTTATCAGATAAATAGTTTAAGAGATATATCGTAAAAACCATTTCAACCACTATTTTCAAGATGGCGGCCGTGGGACATGGGTGGCGACCCCACAAACTTGTTTTTAGCTTCACATTGAACCCCCCTACACATCCAAAAAATAAAATTGCGTCCTCTAAAAAACGCAAGGTTAGGCCAAAAAAATGTAACATTTCAATGGACTAATGAACATTAACTTGTAACAAGAAAATATGACATTGAATGACGCCTGTATATTTTTTTATCTCTTTCTATGGGGGTGACCAAGTTAGGTGTGAAAGGGATAAAAAAACATACAGGCGTCATTCAATGTCATATTTTCTTGTTACAAGTTAAATGTTCTGAATACTGAAATCTCCAGTGTATTAGATATAAGTAAGGATATAAGCTTCTTGCTTAGAACGAATGTTTTAGGAAATATTCAAAGTGACAACTGAAGTGAAAGCGGTCTTTTCGCTACAAGCGATGTCTGCCAGGCAACCCGGAAACAGGATAACATTTAATGTGTCGCATACAATTTTGTTAAAAAAATTTTGCTAAGAAGATAAAAAAAAGATCACGATGCGGGTTTCGAATCCGCGTCTTTCGCCTTGCCGATGCCGGGTCGACGTTTAACCGCAGACACCCGTGATCTCGCCAAAAATATGTATACCTAAATAAAAAAACATACATAACTATCATAACAAAATATCTTATAATGTTATGCTTCTTCCAGACGCTGGCTGTTTGTCACAAACACCGCAAACTGCAAACGAAGTCCCAAACACCAACCATAATCACCCAACACAAACAGCCATCAACATTCAACATGCTTGGCGAACGTTCATAACATTCTGAATCGGCAAACATGCATCCTTTGATCTGGCAAGAAAACCGACACCGATGCGATGCCGAACACTGCCCAGCACAAACACAAACAGGCAAACAACGACAAACACCCATCCACACGTCCGTGTTTGCTGTTTGCAGTTGGCTGTTTGCCATTGTTTGTCAAGCGTGTGGATGGGGCTTTATATGAGTGAAACAAATGTTATTAGAGCTTTTGAAGTTATTTTGAAATTGTTTGTACGTTATGACCCATCCACACGCTGGCTGTTTGTCACAAACACCGCAAACAGTAAACGAAGTCCCAAACACCAACCACAATCACCCAACACAAACAGCCATCCACATGCTTGGCGAAGGTTCATAACATTTCGAATCGGCAAACATGCATCCTTTGATCTGGCAAATAAACCGATACCGATGACGAACACTGCCCAACACAAACACAAACAGGCAAATAACGACAAACACCCATCCACACGTCCGTGTTTGCTGTTTGCTGTTGGCTGTTTGCCATTGTTTGTCAAGTGTGTGGATGGGGCTTAACTTACAGCACCAAGCTGGGCAAATTTATGACAGCTTTATAGCAACATTTAAAGCAGCTGTTTTACCAGGTTTTACCAGGTATGTTATTATTTACTGTTTGTTTTCTCTCTACTAGAAGTTAGATAACTCTATTCATATTATAATGTCGCTAAATGAAAAGATTTACCTGTGTAGGTCGTAGTAGGATAGTCAATAATTGGGCTTGCATTTGACGTCAATATAACGAAGTGTAACAAAAATACAAGCAGTAGAGTTGTTTCCCTTAAAAAATTAAAAATAATTGTCGATAATCAGATTTCAATTTAAAAACTTAAATTTTGGGATTTTATAATCCATGTATTCATCTACTTTATACATTTTATAATATTATAAAGCTGTAGTTTGTCTGTTTGTTTGTTTGAACGCGCTGAAACTACTGGTCCGATTTGAAAAAAATCTTTCCGTGTCAGATAGCCCATTTATCGAGAAAGATTAAAGGCTAGATATTAACACGCTAAGACCAACAAGAGCGGTGAAAAGCGGGTAAAACCACTGGGCACAGTTATTTTTATTATACAATCATATAAATTTCATGCAATAAGTAAAAAAATATATTTTAATATCGCAAATGAAGACATGTCTCAAATACATTATCTATTTATATAAATCTTACCTTATATTTAAAAGCATTTTAATAAATACGAAAATAATATTATATTCCACTTCAAAACACAATACTACTTGGCTAAGAAAATATTGAAACTGATGATAATGAGGAAAGCCTCAAAGATAGTTTTAAGGAAAATTAAACAATGTGTTAATAATAATGGCATTATTTGCTTACATCCAATGTACCTATTCGATTTGATTAAATGCACTACAAGTTTATAAATTTTACAAATAGTTATTTATAAAATTCCCATATTATCTTTCATTTTTATGCAATCTTACAGTTACGTGAATGGGTGCTTTATTTTTTAAAATAAGCTTTTTATCTGTGACTTATCTGCTGAATGTCAAAAATGACTATAGTTATGAGTTATCTGTGGTTACAAACGAACTGTCAAATGTCTTGAGTCTTGGGCGCGGTCACAGGGCTGAGGGCGCGGTCTTGGCCACAGAGCAAGCCTAATACCTAATCTGTGAGAGCAAGTAATGTCTTGGCAGTTGGGACTTGGCGTAGTTATCACGTACCTACACGTTCACAAAATTGTGCAAATCACATCTAATAACCTTGAAAAATTTACAAGGTTATTTACGCAGATCTACTAGTTATTTACCACATTATTTACTAATAACAATTAATACTTTATCTGTGCCAAAGAGTAAAGTAATATAAGATCTGTGCCGATCTGTGCTCTTGACTGGTAATTCCTCAGAGCAATAAACCTATTCGTATCTTTGATTCTTTGGTTAGAAAATAAAAAAAACCAGCTTGTTGAGATTTTTGACGCGATTGTATTGTCACTTGTCAGTGTAAATTTGTGTAATCCTCGTGGCTTGTTTTTGGCTTATTAATTAAAATATTTGTCCGGTCCGCCCCTGCGTCGCCCGTGGTACATGTTTACGTTTTGTCTTCATAAAAACCGTCCTCAGTCTCTAATTTTTCAACTACAATACAATTACATGCTTGGACATCTCTGATGTCTTCATGGTTTTTACAGCATAACAATATAAGACACAATTTGAAGTAACAGTTGTTGTAGTAAAACTTATTTGTTTAGACATTGAAAAGAAAAGAGTTCAATAGAGAATGAAGGTTGTTGAATTTGTGTGTGTTCGTTGTCTGTCTATTGTGTCGGTATTTCACACGGTAATGCTTGATCCAGCATTTGTCTTCACAATACATTGATATGTATTCTTCAATCAGTTTTAACACACTTATTTGCTTTACCTGTATTTTTGTATAATATATAACCAATTCCATAATAACTCAGCCCCCGGAATCACAGACACAATAGAAAATCTATTGGGTCGTGGAATGATAGGGTTGCTCGGGGCTCAATGGGTTAAGACTTGATTTTGACCCACATTAAACAATTTTAATTCAAACTTTGTACTCATTAATGTACATTCACAATATAAATTGGATCTTAATTTGTTCATGGCAAGCGGGTATAATCATTAAAAAATCTTAAAAAATTAGTTTTTATAAGTAATTTTGAGTGAAAGAGGTGAATTATTTTTAATGTCAATAGGTAAGCAATTGACTCTATCCCTTTGAATCAAAACAATAGTCAGTCAAAACAATCAATTCCAAAAGTTTTCAAACTTTGGTCAAGTGAATGGTCCATTGGGTCGACAATAAATCTCATTTTGCAACCTTGTCCGCAGTCCGGGACGTTTTAAAATTGCAATTAAATTATTTATTGCTGTATGGTCATGAAAAAAATTCCAAAAGTTCTGCAAACTTGGAGAAGTTTTCGATATAATATTTCATATCACGTATTACCAATTATATTAGGAATAATACACTAATATTTATTTTCTTATGGTTTGGTTGGTCGGTTATTTGGTTTGGTTTGGTTGGTTGGTTATTTGGTTTGGTTGGTTATTTTAGTTACTTATGTTATTACTTTAAAAAAATAAAATACAAAATCAACATAATTATACAGATGTGACATTTTCTTATTGAAACATACTTACAATGGCATTACACTTTGGCATCAATGTAAGTGGAATATTATATAAGTAATAAAATAAATGTAATCATAAAAAGTGCACAAATTATCTATCATTATTTACCAACTACTGACAAAGAAGCTCTGTGTGGTATTTTTTCAAAACATTCCACACAAAGACCAGGTTTGTCAGGACAGGTGTCACAGTACCGAGGAGAGTCAGTACGCTTTTTATTTATGGTGCATTGGCGGCATGTCTTTCGTCTGAGAGTTGAGACGTTTATTTGAAGTAGTTTCAGTGTTTTCTTAATTTTATGAGCAGGATATTTAAATGGTCTATTTTCTGTTCTATTTTCTGGTAGCCAGAGCATTTGAGTGGTTTGGGATCAAAGTTGGCCAAGTACAATTCACGAAAGTTGTCAATATAGTGCATTTTTGTTTTTGTTGCTTTGGCAACACTTCTGACATTTCACGATGTAGTGAATAAAATGAATGAGCTTTTTAATTAAATACATTAAATGAGGAGCATAAATTCAAAATGTGATTTGTCCAGGTGATCCAAAAGCTAGTAAAATGTGAGAAATGTATAGTTCCAAAATTTTAAATGAAGTCAAGATTTGCAAACTACCAAATGACCATTTTTGATGTCAAAATAATTAAATTTTTTTTTGTAATAGTCAATCATACAAGTTTTTATGTTTTTTTGATTTGAAATTGGACAAATCATGATTTGCATGAACAAAACATATTATGCATTTACATATCAAGGACAAATCAGGTTTTGTTCTAGTTACAAAGGAATGTGTTACTCTTGGAGTCTTAGGAACTTATTATGTATTAACTTCATAAACAGAATAAGTTTTTTGGTAAGTACTGAGTATTAAAATAAACAACTCCAATATTTGAATCTGAATATTTATTTGCACATATAAAGTGAAATCTTTAAAAATTTTTACAAAATCAGATATGCAAAGCTTTCTGCTTTGCATATCATCCATTTGCATGCATCATCCATTTCTAAGCAATCACATACTTCAAAATGATCCTGGTTTTCAGTGTGGGACGGAGTGTTTAGAACTATTTTATACCACTGAAAAACTTCATCATCAAGAGCCTGCCAGTTCCCAAACATCAATTTTAACAGTTTGTCCACATCAGTTTTTTTTTCTTGTGTAAGTCCATGACTCAACGACAGTTCTTTTATCTTAAATCTGTTCAAACGATCATGTTTGACTCCTCTCTTCACTAGGCTTACAACTAGGATTTGACCGACTTTGATGGCAAAATATGGATTTAACGGAGTTTGATCCTAATTACTTTGGATTTGACTTAATTTGAATGTTACCAACAGGATTTGACCACTTTTGTAGTAGTCAGATATGATAAGGCAGAGTTGGTCAAACTTTTTAATTAAACTAATTAATCTTTATATAATACATACCTAAATATGTTACTACACGCCTTTTTCCCAGAGGTGAGGAAAAAACTTCAATAAACGTCAATTTTTATTTTGAAAATTTTAAAACCAATGTTATAAACTTTGTGGCTCTCATCACAATATTACTTTGGTTTCTTATTTCTTCTGCCACGGCCATTATCCTTTGCAGAATCTCTTCTCTTGTATTTGGTACTTGTTGGTAAACTTTTTGTTTCATGGTTCCCCAAAGAAAGAAGTCCAAGGGAGTTAAATCTGGTGAACGAGGTGGCCAGGCGATGGTGCCACCTCGTCCAACCCATGGCACATATCGAGCATCAACGTGTGCTCTTACGTTTCGAGAGAAATGAGCTGGCGCTCCGTCCATTTGAAAATAAAAAGGTCGACGGTAGTGACGCTGCCTGAACACGAGCGGAACGACTTCTAGGAAATCATTTTGAAGAAATTCCAAAAATCTCTCACCGTTTAAATTATCAGGCAAAATAATAGGCCCAATTAACTGGTCATTCAATAAACCTGCCCATACATTAATTGAAAACTCGTGCTGGAATTGACCAGGTTTCACAGTGTGTGGATTTTCAGCCATCCACAAGTGGTCATTACGATGATTTATTATGCCGGCTCTTGTAAATTTGGCCTCATCAGTCCACAAAATTCTTCGTAACACATCTGGCTCTTGACTAATTTTTCTGTTCAGCCACGAACAAAACACAACACGAGCAGCGTAATCTGGTTCAATAAGATTTTGCACTCTTCTAAATTGAAAGGCGTGTAAACCTTCCCTTTTTAATACTTTCCATACCGACCAATGGGAAATTCAAAGCCTTCGACCTATTAGCCTCGTACTAAGGCGCGGGTCGTTTGCAATCAACTGCATAATTTCCTCTTCGTCTTCGGGTGATAGTAGACGAAATCTTTCGTTTGAAGCTTTTTGAATTCCATACTGGCCAATCCTCAAATGAATACTCGTGAAAATTCGAGCACTAGGCAGCTGTTGTCGTGTTGGAAATCTTCTTTGGTATTCCACAACGGCAGCAGCTGCGTTGCCATCGCAGAAACCATACACAAAATGTATGTCTGCTAATTCACGAGCTGAATAAACCATAGCACGGGATACTCCGTTAAAATGTACGAGCGGTAAAACGATGAGGTAGTTGTTGTCACAACGCGAAGCGAGGGATAACTGAGTCATTGAAAAACAAAATAGCAACGCAGATGTTTGTTTGTTTTCCGTCTCACTCGCACTTTTTTATCGTAAGAATACCTCTCTCGCTCACACGGTAATGGAATGTTACCTATTTTCGATAAGGATGTTTTTGATGGTTTTGAGTAGTGTTGGGTAGACCCTGGTTTTTAATTATTAAATTAACTTTTGGCATAAATTTGCAATGGGTTTGTTAGCATAACAAATTGTTAACAAATTAAAAGAAAAAAACGATATGTTAAGGACCTAGTTTTCAAGGTACAGCACAAAAACTAAAAAATAACTTTAAATTTTGCTAAGTTTTTTGTCTAAGTCAAAGGTTTTTGTTAAAAATTATTGTTGCTTTCTTAACAAATTTGGTTTCAGATACTAGTGAATTTCATTACCTTTAAAATAAGGTCACATTTATGTGTGTGGACATAATAAAATTAATAAATGAAACGGTTTTCAATTAACTCCATAGAATAAGAGACACTAAAACTAAAAATTGCTGCCATTCAGAGGGGTGAGGGGTGCGACCCCCCAATATATGGTATTTTGTCGATAAAATATAATGAAAAATACGTAGGTAAAGTATCGGAAGTCCGATCCCTAACACACTGTATAATTAAATTTGGAGCTTCCTCCATTGCTTCGCATGCCTCTTCTTCAAAAACATTTTTGCAAATCCGTAGGTTTTGACAAAACATCTTAAAAGTTTATCCCATTCGTCCCCAAAGTGTTTAGCTAGAAGACTCTTGACATCATTCAACTTATCATCCTTAATTTTCACATGTAGTGGAACACATTCAGGCGTAATTTGAGAAACGACTTTTCCCTTCTTACATATATTTTTATAATCTCCCTGTCGATGGTTTTACGTTTCCTGAGCACGTACAACGACATTAGTTTTTTTCTTATTTTTTTAAATAAAGAACCTCTTGGATTTTTTATGGGAAAGCGTTAGTGCTTTTCAGCACCTGGGCACATGCTTCTTGCCATTGGAGAGCTTCCACATCTGTCCCTAAACCAAACACAGTAGCATGTACTTTGACATATGATAGGGTAGCCATCTTGACCCAGTGTAGTTTCTACTTTATTAATTTTTTTTCTATCTGCGCAAACACCCTGTCAGGCAGAAGAAATGAATGTCCTACTATAGGAAATACAATTTCAATCATTTTAATTCGGTTTGGAGCATAATCCATTAAGTACTTGCACTTGAACATTGGGCGTTGTAAAAATAACCTTGATTTTTATGTCATCATTCAAGAACAGTGGGTACATACAAACATCACAAAGTAAATGAAAAAGTGGTTTATTCTTCTCTTATTATTTATAATCTTATGAATAGCAAACAAAAATATAAAATCAAAACACAATAACATAATCAGTCTCTTATAATCGTCATAATCAGTCGAATACTTATTTTAAAAAACTTGAAATAGTAGGAACAGTTGTACGTTTTTCAAACGCTAGGAACAATCTTAATCTTACTAACTAACTAATTATACATATACTTTTATCTATACAACTCTATCAAATAAAGTGCCTTTCACAACCAGATTGTAGGAACTTAAAATCCTCTTAGTATTATGACTAGTATCAAGGAAAAAAATCTAATCATGAAATTCTTTGTATCAATTTCTTTGTTTGTTGAGACACAAGAATACATTGCAAGTGCTGTATTTGGTCCGAGATTTGTTATAGTGGCAATGACGGAATCGTGATTGTTTTGTTTCATGTAGAGGCATATGTTTTGAGATTTTCTGACGGCGTTTCTTCGATGGAACTTTAGTAGAAGGTCTTCCTTTCTTCCGTTTTAAGATTGATTCTGATTCCTCTTCGTTGATTGAATCAGTGCTGTCTTCTTCTGTATTCTACTCAATATTTTTTTCGCCTAATACCACTGATGGTACCTACCTCCGTCTTTATGTAACTACTCATGTTAAATATTAATTATTATCAACTAGGTATGTTTTCCTTGTCTCTCTTATTGCTAGGTGTTGGCAAAAATAATATATGTTCACAGTGGAAACACCCTAAGGAGATCTCTATCTGTAGTTAATAAGATCTGTTTTGTCTTATATATGTATGTCTCTGTATGTTTTCCAATAAAGAAAAATAAAAATAAAATAAATAAAATCATCAATATACTGCCTAAACAAACTTATTATGGGGGGCCAATTGGGATTCAATAAAAACCTCCTTTTCTTAATTCAGTGGACTGTATTTCTTCTTAATAACGACGTACAATTTCTTCTTAATAACGACGTACAATTTCTTGAAACTATTTACAATAGCGGTAGGTATACCGAGCGACTACTGTTGACCGCGAGACTTCTTGCTTCTTGCTGTTGCTTAAGTGATGAGCCCTTGACTAGTGAGTGGTGGTATGTGCAACGGTGGGTGCTTGCGACCAAATTTTGACTGGCAACCCAGTCGATAATTATATATTCTCCAAATTATAAATATACATAAAATTTTGGTTTTAGCAAAAAAACTATGAACGCACTAATTCTGCGGTGGGATCTTATACTAACATAATATCTTTAGGTATTTTTAGTATTGTAATTTCACACATTAATAAACAGGATTTTTGATTTATATAACTTTAAACAATAAAACACTTAAGACACTTATAGGTGGTGAAACTATTTACAAGGGATTAGGTTGTCGTCCGTAACACTTATCATATCGGTTGCCTCTAGAACGTTGGGTAAGTAACTAGGTTGTAGCACTTCTAATTCCTGAGGAGCGAAGTTTTTATGTGACCAACCTGTATTCATGGAATGGTGCTGAGCTGGTATGTTATGACCTTGACGTCCTCTATTTGAAGAGCAGCTGCCCCTGGTCCTACCGCGTGCTAGGCCCGGTCGTGTGACTGTCACTTCATGTACAGATTACATAAAAGACATACATTTTTTATATAGTAAATGTAATAATAATTATAATATATGCTTAAAGTCCACTAAATATAATTTTCATCAACTTTGCCGAATTTTCACGAGAACACTTCACACGCTCACATTACTAAATATTTGTTGGTTTTTTTTTTACTCTTACATCACTAACTTCGTTCTATCCGATGTTCAAGTTCAAGTCGGGGTACGCTTGGCGTCGTCGAAACGAAAAACGACGCTCCCTGCTGCTATTTTTGACCTCTATTCATTCACTCATTTCGACTCCTTAAGTGGCATTTTTGGTATATTTTAAATACTCCATAAAGAATACCCAAAGTCATGCAGATTACGATTATACATAACAATATATTTGACGTCTTCAAATTGGCTTGAAACTGGTCAACTGGCGCACTATTCGTGCCCCCTGCAGAATTTTGTGCTTTAACTATGTAGTCTCCCTTGGACTGCTGCTTTCCCATTTTTGTAGCGCACACTTGCGTTGCCTCCAAAAGATTTTACTATACTCATTATTAATAATTTTTCTTTAATCGGGCTGAGAACACACAGTTTACCATATATGTAAATCGGCGACGCGGCGGCCAGTGTCAAAATACACGCGCGCGTGTACCAACTTTAGGCAGGGTCGCCATGTAAGGTGGTGCCTCGGGAGAGGATTGAAACTGAAATAAAACATGCCTTATTAAATAGCTACAAAACTAGGTTACACGTGTATTATAGTTAATATTATTATAGTTAGTACCTATAGCTAAATTTATTCACTAGGTACATCTAATTATGGGGCAGATTCATTCCACCGCAATGTAATCAGTATGCAACTGATATTTACATACATGTTCTGTACGCATCATGTGCGTAGGATACACCAGGTTATCAAAACGTGGTAGTTCATCCAGTAAAATGATCTGCCCTTCAAGTCTTTTTGCTGCTGGTAGTTTTGCACAAGGGTAAAACTCTTTAATATTTCCCATGGGATATGCACGTGTCTGGAAGCTGCTCGCCTGGTTCTCTTGGCGGCACACGTAGATCGGATATTTAATTGCGGACAAATGCTGAGAGTTTTCCCGTGCTCTTAAAATCAATAGTACCATCAACCATCTTTGGAACATGTTTCTGTAACTTATTGAGATATGGACTCAATAAGGCGATGTCATCACGTAGTGTATCTACGGTATGGTTCTGGGGCATTATTTCATCAGCATTCTGTAATAAATGATTATTCCAATTCGCTCCTGGGATTGGATTTTTTCTTCGAAACGGCCGCGGCGGCGGTACCTCTCCGGTGTCGCTGGGTCTGCTAGTGCGATGACAGTTCGGCGTAATGATGAGTATACACAGGGTCAGTAGAAAAGTCAGTCGCGGCGCCGAATTTCGGGACTTTAACTGTTTACATAGACTTCAAGTATCTGTACTGACTTCAAATCTGTTTACACAGGGTTTTTTTTAGGGTCAGCACTGATTTGCCTCGAATTTGTAGTCAGTTACTGACCCTGTGTAAATCAGCACTAACACCTTATGGGCCTGTGGAATGAATCTGCCCCTATCGTCGAAAGTGCGAATGAACCGTCGTTAATGTACATTCACTATACAATTTGGATCTTAATTTGTTCATGGCAAGCGGGTATAATCATAAAAAAATCATTGTACTACATATCGCTTGTTTGCGAGAAGCTTGACATAATTCAAAAATTGCAATTTTTGGGAATGATGATTCAAAATTTTAAACTTTTGAAATAACGAACTGTTTTAATACAGTCTTTTATTACTTAATTATATAAATTTAATGGGAAGGATGAAATTGTTTCCTACGTGTCGCCATTACAGTTTTGACATCACCCTCAACTTTAGTTACTTTTAATCGCAGTGAGTTTGATAAGTCCAATTTATTTCAATATTTAGTTTTAATGTTCACCATATTCGAAAACCCAGCCTCACATAAGTATGAGGTAGTAAAGGGGAGGACGACTTTCATAGCTTCATCAAACAGGCATGGATGACTACCAGCAACCGAGAGCCAGAATTTCGTTAATTGCTTACGATTGAAACTATTTTTTTGTGACGAATCTTCTGATGAATCAATTAGTTCTTCACTTGCTTTTGTTGACATAACAGTTGGTAGGGGGTCTTGAAATGGGTTACAAATCCAATTCATCAAGTCGAGCTTTTTCATCTCCTCGCCGAAATAGTCGTCAAATTTTTTTTAACAATGATAAATGTGCAGAAATACTACGTTCATTTTTGGCTGCACTTTGTTTTCAACAATAAACGTTTCAAGTGTTTCAAAACAATCGTACTTCCCATTCTCAATACAACAAAATGCCAACATTTTAGTAAAATGCAGTAGCGATTATAGGATAAATTTATATTGTGCATGAGCGGATGGAAATATAGAGGGTTTTTCTTCCAATAACTCTCAAGTGTGGGTAGTTTGACAAGTCCAGTAAACAGCACCATTCCTAAGAATTTTAACATTTCTTGTTCTGTTACGTCAGTCCATCTTTTTATGCGACTAAATTCTCCTAAAGCTCTCTCTTTTAGACGCCTGCCGTAAATATTCGTCTGTTCCACCATTAGTTTTAAAACTTTGTCATTCACAATTTGACGGAATATAGTGAATACATCCGTGTTCATATCAAAGTGAATAAACTGTCGAGAGAGATTATCCCAACCTGTAAAATTTTCTGGGGGTAGGTCATCTACTTGAAACAACCCTTGATTTTCTACTCGAGGATCTTGTAGGGATATTTTATTTGCATGAATGGGCACATTAGACTGCTGTTATATCCTCTCTAATATCGTCTACAGTCTCATAAATAATAGTTGGTGTAGACTCACGTTCAAAAACCAGCGCACGGTAAAAAAAAAAAAAACAGATAGATACAACATCCTTTCGCTCTATCTCTGTAATCAATGCGTCAAACTCATCTGATGCCACCGGAGTGGTATTCAGTCCTATGTTTATTTTTCCATCCTCTTCAAAAGCTTGTGCAATTTCGACCAAGTCTGTGAAACCTTTGGAGGCTTTAAGTGCTGTTGCAACTCTATTTTCTAAACTTTGTAGATAGAGTTGAGGCTCTATGCCGCCGGTTTGCGACTCTGTGTTTTCACAAGGGATGGGGAAAACGTCTTCGAATGCAAATAGAGCTGACTCTTCTTGCGTCCATGACGAACCAGTTGCTATTTGGTTTTGTTTGTGTGGATTGGTTATTTCCTTTGTTGGACTTCTCCATTTTAATAAAATTCTCTTCAGCGTTCGGCGTAGAATTAAATTGGGAAGAAAATGAAGAAATTTTATGTTTAATTTAAACCGGTATATACAAGATTTTTTAAATCCATTAAGATGTCACTTGCTATATACAATACTTAATACTTAATAGCATCAAGGTTGTAGACAACCTTACTGCGGCGGAAACTAGACGCGTGACCAATGTATTGGAGGGTCTTTCTTTCCATCAACATGATGATAATCTTCTCTCTGTTTTTTCTAATTTAATATTGATATAGTTTGCGTGTTCGCGATATACACTCGGCGTCACAAAAATCGCACCTCTATAAGAATTTCCTTCAAAGTCATTTTAACCCTATTAATCAATGGTAGACATATGACTATAAGAATAACCTGATGACTGCTTCCATGCGTTCTGTCATGGACCTAATTAATGTGACAACAGTCTCTGGAGGAATGTTGTCCCATTCTGCAATGACGGCATCTTGGAGGTCTTTGAGAGTGGTAGGGGCAGGATCACGTGCCCGTACTCGCCGTTTCAATTCATCCCAAAGGTGCTCAATAGGGTTCAGGTCTGAACTTCGCGCCAGCCAGCGCATAACAGGGATCCCAACTTCTTGCAGGTAGTCTCTTACAATTAAAGCGGTGTGACAGCGGGCGTTATCGTGCATTAACGTGAACCCACTGACAACATTTGACAACATTGACAACATTTTTTGACAACATTTTTTTTAACGTTACGTGCTAATGAGATCTGTTGTGTTTAGGAATTCTATCTGTTGTTAATTTAAAGGTCGTTAAACATACTTTCAATTGATACCAATATTAATTGGGTTTAATGTATTCGTTGCTGGCGGGACATGCTTGAAACTTATTTTCGAAGAGGTGCGATTTTTGTGACGCCGAGTTTATTTCGAACATTAATTGGAAAGTTTGATTCCGCATTTCACTGTTATAATATTGTTTATTTTTTTATGCCCTCACATTTGGCATTGGTATTTTATCCGTGTCCATACTTCACGATATTTCTCCATTGTTGCATGTGAACTCTGCTCAGTTGTTGCAAATGATTCGATTCTTGGGTTTATATACTTAACTGTTTGCATTACTTGTAAATAATAATTCCAGGACGAAACATGAATTGTTTTTTTCGGAAACATTATCTCGAATATTCTTTTTTATATCTTTTGATGAAGCAGGATCGTTGTTATAATCAAAAAATTTATCCGATATATATTTAAAGCGCTGAAGACTGGCGATACTTGCAGAGATATCTTGGTTTCCTGGCACTTTTTTTCTTTTAATAATTTCAATCTTCTATTTCCAATATTGCTTCGGTTTAAAAATAACTGCTTTTTATATCGACGTCATACAATTAATCTAATGAAAAATTAATGATATTTCAATTTTATATTAGAATTGACTGGAATTATACTCGAAAATTAAAGCATTTATGTATTTGACAGCGAGAAAAAATTTTTTTTTATTGAATTTTTATACTTTTGGTTGCGCCAATAGAAAAATAAACGTAAATATATTTCTTCGATATCAAGCGGACTATAAGACTCGATCTACGTGGTTTAAGTAAAGAGGGAAAGACGGGAACACAGGGCACATACCTCGTCGGAGGGAATAGCGTCCTGGAACACGCGCCGCGCGCCACGCGGTCAAGGATAATCAACGTTAGGATAAATGGTAAAGATCCTGATCGTGAAGCCATTTAACTTCTATTAAACAGAAATAGAACATTTTTCTTATAGTTAACAAAAATTACATAGCTTTTCTTATGTTAAACAAAACTTGAATGACTTCTTAAAATTAACCAAAATTCAATTACTTCCCTCTAACCATTAAACATAAAATTGCTTCATTTTCTACGTAAATTAGTTATCTTAAATTTAAAATCACATTTTTCAATCTTTGGTGCGGATGAGCACTGAAAAAAACTTATAAAAACTATTTAACAGTAAAATTAGAAAAAAACTTGTATATTTAGCGTTAAATGTACGGTTTCTTGACCCTTCAGCATCATTGCTATTCTTGTATTTTTTTACTCGGCTTTCTAATGTCGACAATTACAAATTGTTCTTGTCCGCAGCTTGTCTATATGACAATACTCCTTGCATAACATCCTGTATTGCTGACTGCATGGATTCCTCATCCATAATTTGTCTTCTTGTATTTTTTGGTTTATAAGTCCGCACTATGTTTCTGTGAAAAAACAATACGAAATAGGTATTAAAATATACTCAGACACCGACGATAGCAAAACATACGACAAAAATAATGCAAAAATTAGCAATTAACACACGAAATCCTACCTACAGTCTAGCAGTTGGGGCACATTCGTACGCGTCAAATGTGCCCCATATAGTTCCGAAAGTACCCCACTAACTAAATAACAACAAAATATAACCTCTTTAAATATTAAAAGAAAAAACGTCATAAATTAAGTATTAAAAACGTATCTTAAGTATATTTTGTCGCTGCGCCATTATACTCGTACGGTAGCTCGGCGTTTACCTTCCATGGGTTTCTACTATACGCATTTAAGATGTCTATATATGGTTTTCTTTACTCGAACTCTAAGAAACAATGTTCCCAAAGAGAATGTCGACAATCTCCGTTCTACCTGTAGCTGCCCCGACGTTTTTTTATCATTCCAAATTGATCTGAATGTTTGGTTGACAATACCAACACGTCCCTTTTGTCTCTCCATTTCATGGCAGTAATACCATCTCGACTCTCCCTGGCAATAAATTCTCCTCACGACTTTCTTGGGTAGGTTCCTCCTATTCTTTCGAATTGTTCCCACCAAATGGGTTTCATTATCTAGCAAAGCCCTGGCCAATTTAATGCTGGTATACCAGTTATCGGTATAAAGAGTATGGCCTTTATTAAGAAGTGTTGATTTCAAAACGACCGTCCTCGTTGGCTGCTCCGCGCCAGTGTTGCCAGATCCAACTTCAAACGGAAATCGCTGTAATAGTTGTTTAATTGCCTCAATGTAAAACTCCAAACAGCGGAACTTGAATTGTTTTATTTCTTCGGGACTGATTGTTAATGTTGGTGAAGATAATGTCGCCCCTACTTCAGCGCCTAAATACCAATCTTTTATATCCATGTACTTTCTGGGATTTTTATAGTCGATGTTTTTGTGATCATTTCTTGAAATGTATTCATCTTTCACATAACATCCCAAAATTGTGTAGATTACGGTCATGACCCTGTTGTAAATTATGTGTACATTCGTATTTTCTGATTGCATGGTTCTGTTTAGTTCGTTGAATATTCCTAAGGCATACGCCATAAATTGCAGATACAGCTTGTTCACTGGGTTTTCTAGCATTCTCAATATGTTTTCTGCAGCTTTAATACGGTCACTGAAAATAGCGTCCCTAAAGTACAACTTTAAGGCTTCGTATTGTTCTAGTAGCCTCTTTACTACTGCCTCTAAAGAGAGCCATCTTGTTTGAGAAGGTTGCAGTAATTTGTGTGGTTTTAGTTCCAAAAAATCTTGGAATTGTTTCAATAAGCCGGTACGTTTTGGGCTACCATTCAAATAGTTATACACATCCCGTGCTAGATCTTCGGGTTCTCGAGGCAATTTTAAGCAAGCGTTAGACGCTACAAGATGTACAGAATGGCATACACATTTCATAACGAAAAGGTGTGGTATGTCTTGTTTGAACTTCGTAGCAAGAGAATTGTTTTTTCCCATCATTACGTTGGCACCATCTGCGGCCAGCCCTATCATATTTTTTTTATATGGAATCCTCAAATCGGTCATTTTTTTTGTAATTATTTCATGCAATTTTTCGGCGTTACCTTCAAGAATTTCAAATATTTCAAAGAAAAAATCTTCCACCTGAAAAAGAATAGGGTTTAAAAAGTATAAAAGGTAACATATTTAAAATGAAAACTTTACATTATAAACATAATATTTACCTTCAGATTATTTCGAGCGATCCTCACAATTACTGCTAAATGCTTTTTTGTACTTTTATCAGTACTTTCATCAGCTGTTAACGAAAATTTATTTGTCTGCATGGCTTCAACCATGGTGTCAACGTCACTTCTTCCCAACACCTCCGAAATAATTTTTGTTGTTTTAGTACGTCCACAGGTAATCCTTTGTGCGACTTCAGAATCTGGGCATACTGCTCTTATTAAATCTGGGAAATGTTCCATGACATTGATCGGAATATTATGTTCAACTATGAATGCGGCGATTCTAATTTCTGACTGTTTGACTAGTTTTTCTAACGATGTAGATTTTTTTGTAAACATCTGGTCTAGACTCTGTTGACCTCGAATTTTCAGCTTATTGCTTTCATGTTTTTTTGTCTCTTTGCGTCTTTTAATATCATTTTTACCCCCTCTCGTTATATTTATATCGCAAGAGCACACTTTACAATAAGCAAAATCTGGACCTGAAAAGAATATTTTTTAATGTAGCCTAAATATTGCAACAAAAATGCGTTAATTTCTCAAGACGAAAATACTGCCGTACTTTAAGAATACTTTTTTAAACTGGCAACTTTTATAGGCCGCCTTATAGATGATGAGTCTTAAAAACCAACTGTGCAAACAGTACTAAAAAAAACAAAAATATCATAGACCATAAAGCCTCAATGACTTTCTTGGATCAAAGTCAATAACTTTGCAGAATAGAACGCAGAAAAAAAATGTAGTCTGCATAGTCCAAAAATAATCATTTGAACTGTGAATTTAGAGTTCAAATTAGTTCAACACGTCAGTACTTTTGTGTGGTGTTGTGGAACTACAAAACAAAATGTCAAAATTACAAATTGATTACTGCACTACACGCACGAACTATTTACATGTGTATGCATACAAATCCAGGAGGTTTCCTGAATAACGAATGAAATGGGTTTTTTGTATTCAATAAGTTTTTATCATTGAGTAACTAAGTAAGGCTTTTATTATTATTTAAGTCCCCTTTGACCCTTACCTTTATTACTTTTTGATAACCATCCCTCAAACAGATCATCTTTTTCCCAATCCGGTTTATAGCTGACACTGTACTTCTTTTTCTTTGGGGGTGTATTTTGCACCTCTTGATCATTCTCAGAACTAGACATTCTAAGTTCTGACAATTACAGCTTTAAAACTTATATAATTAACACTTTAAAATGATGATACTTAGAAACAAACAAAACTTTTCTCACTTCACAAAGTGCTCACAAGTAACAACATGTTTATCTCTGGTAACAACGAAGCAATCTAATACTGTTCATTTAAATACCTTACTTATCCTTAAAATTACTAGACTGAACTATGTCTCCTAATTTGGTCGTATAATAATTAGAAAACCCGGTTAGTCTGGTGTCCCAAAGTCTTGCTGTTTAATATTCAACTTTATTCCATTCCATGAAGGCATACTTTACACTACATACTGTACAAACTTATTACTTTTATGATTCGTTCGGTGGTTTGGTGATTCGTTTCACGCAGTAGACGCAGTGCATCGCAGTGTTTTTAGTAACTGGACTTCAAGCTGTGGAACAGTAAATAAAAATCGGGAGGTTTGATTGAGCATCCGGGATGTCGGGAGGATTTTACTAAAATCGGGAGAACTCCCGGAAAATCGGGAGATCTGGCAACAGTGCTCCGCGCACACTGCGCGCCCCTTTGTATTCGTTCGAAAAACCGACAAATCACGGATTGCTACACGGTAATTAAGGTGGTGAATTAAGTAGGTTAACAAATTAAAATTATTCAAAAGGACATTGACAGTTTTTGTATGGGAGGTGGACCAAGTGCTGCCCAGAATGAAGACATATAGGTACATTTTGTTCCTCAGGCCAATACTAACATGTAAACCAAAGCGCATCAAAATCTATCCCAGGAGTCAAGAGAAAAAAAATGTTTTGTTTTGAATTATTTATTTAAAAAAAAATGATTTTAAGAAAACCATACTAAGCACATGGTGTGCGCACAACAGCCGATAGTCCACCGACCCGTAAAACATGTGCAACAATAGTTCCTTATGGCTGCCAGTCCAGTGTTGCTGGAATCGACTAATATATAGAAATGGTAGACTTTAGACGATGTATGTCTACTTCTTAAGTTAAATCTGAAGAGGTGGACATCTTCAGACGGCATATTAAATGTTGATAGATCGCTTAAATCTCTGTTATATTGTTGGATAACAAATGTTTCTACATTTCGTATATGCTCGCTATAGTAACTCGGAGCGAGTTTTATTTGGTATGTACCAACTGCGAATAAAGTCAATTCCTCAGCGGTGAGAACTGGAAATATGTTGACATTGTTCTGAACAACATACGTTATCAAAAGCGACTCTGTTTCGGTTTAGTCTTTTGGAATCGACGTAATCAGCCAAATCATTATTAGAGTCCATCCCCTCTCTAACTATATTGATGAAATCACGGCAATGAGGATTATCTAATAAATCCACATGAAATGCATTAGTGAGCGCAGCGGCGATTTTAAGATCGAAAAAAAGTGAGGCAAGGATATTTTGCAGTATTCCTGGCGAAATAACTTGAAATCCCGTTTCAATCTGCCGTTTACCACCTCCACGGGCTATCGACATATGGTACACATTCGTGATTTATTTGCTTGGATCGTGGTTAATTGATTCGATCCCCTACTTTGAGACTGAGGTATAACTGCAACATATCCATGCGACTCTAATACTGGAATGGAGTCACGGAATCCTTTATCTAAAACGAACACATCACCAGGATGTAATAGCCGTGTGGGCAGAGTGACCATCACCGCGTCGCCGCGTGCGCAGGTAGGTATACAGAGAGAAAGAGACGCAACACAAAAAAGAATGGTACAAGCGAGACAGTCGATGTGTATGCTAGTGAGGCATAATAATTAGGCAGAAACTATTTAATCTATACAAATATTATAAAGAGGAAAGGTTTGATTTTTTGTTTGTTTGTTTGTATGAATTGAATAGGCTCCGAAACTACTTGGCAGATTTGAAAAATTCTTTCACTGTTGGAAAGCTACATCATTTCTGAGTGACATAGGCTATATTTCATTTTCAAAAAAAATAGGCATCCTTACTAAAATTACGATAACGTAATCCAAGGTGTGAAAAAAATATCAAAAAACTACCTTACATCGCGTGCGCTGCGAAAACTGTTGATGATAGAACAAAATGATATACTACATTTTTTTAGAACACACCATTGTCTACAAAAAATCAGCGGCAGCATATCTCTAACTATTACAGTCATGTCACAATAAGCGTTTTTTTATTGAAAAAAAGAAATTAAAATACCACCGCTACAAAAAGCTCTTTATTTGTACCTTGGTATTAACCCTTATCAAAATAAATGATGTATTATTTAATATTATATAATATTTTAATAGCCATAAATATTACACTGTTTTTAGCTTTGTTGATTCTACACGTTGGGAAATGTAATACTTATAATAAATGCGAAAGTTTGTGAGGATGGATGTACCTACTCACTCTTTCACGCAAATACTACTGAAGATTACATTGAAATTTAGTATACAATATATATAGAGGGTAACTTGGATAAACATATATGTATATCCCGGAAATCCCAAAGGAACGGGAACTATGCGGGTTTTTTTAAACGCGGGCGAAGCCGCGGGCGGAATGCTAGTGAAAAATAATTATAAAAAACCATTTTTTTATAAGTTTTCCAGGGGGATCTTTTTTAAATATTTTTTCTTTATGTATATTAATGCTAGGATCCCATTGCAATTACATTCATTCCTGGGCAGCACTTGGTCCGAACACTGGCAATGTCCTTTTCAATTTATATAATTTCAATTTAGATAACAACTTTTATAACTTTTTGAATCGTTATATCTCAGAAACGGTGGCTCGTAAGAAAAAAAGTATTGATACATTTGTTATAGATAATTTTATGATCTACAATCTTTGCCTGAGGTACTTTATGATAAAACTTACCGTTTTGCTGAAAATCGCGAAAAACTCATTTTTTTGACCTTTGACCGTGAATAAAATTTTTAGCTTACAGTGGAATGATGGGGAAATTTTAGACATTGTTTATAATTATGTTTTCAACAAATTCACAGAAATTCAGCCTGTTGGGACTTTATGTAGCACCGAATGTTTAAATTGACCGGGCTAATTGTTGCATCTTGCTGCATATAAAATTTGAAAAGAAAAGGGCTTCACTGTCAAAATTATTTGGATTATTGTTTCCGGGTTCAGGAGTAGGACTAGAAGCCACAATATTAAGCACACCAAGAGCTTCCGAAAGCATACTAATTCTTTTATTTTCGTCTGATTTCTATTTTTTTTTGGAGCCTGACCAGTTAAAAAAATAGAAATCACCAACTGGTGATATAAATTCTGAACTGTTATCATTTTCTGCAATTGTAGATGCTCTTTGTTCTGGTTCATTTGTAATCTGTAATTAAAAAGAAATTCATTGTTCAGCTGCCAAAAACAGATTCAGAATAGATCCAGATCTCAAACAGATTTGATGAATTGTGGAAATTTCCCCATTGTGCCGGTTTGTAGGATTTTATAACAAAAAAAAAAGAATTCATGTACATGTAAAGTTTACTTGAATGATAGTATCAGAATTTATAAGGTTTAGGTGGATTATGTAAAAAAAAATAACCACCATTATAAAGAAATAATTATTTATATTTAATTCCTTGAGTGCTATAAGCTTTTTTATCTCTGGGATTTCCATTTCCTTACAATGTTTTTCTGGTAATAATTTCTTCTCCAACTCAAATGTCTCTTCCATATGCTGGAGTTCTCTCTTGTAAATTTTTTTCCTTACTCCATCGAGAGTTGCCTCTTCTTCATTATTTTCCTTCCTTTTACTTGACCCTCTAATAATTGTTGTCTGTTGTGGTTTTATAGTTGAGGAAGTAGGCTCTTGGTTTGAGGGCGATGGCTGTTCTATGTTGTCTTGGCTTGACTGTGCTGGGATAACTTCCAGCTCTATACCCTGTTTTTCTTTGGAAGCCAAGCAGCACTCATCGTCTGCTTCAGTTTCGTGGTCTTCCACATCTATTAAGCAGAAGATTAGAAGAAGAAGGTTATGCGTCCTTTCGGCCAAGTATTTTTAGGAGAATTCGGACCAACAACTAAAACCATATCACCCACCTGTAATGGGTTCTTGCCGTCCTCCCACCACTTTGTTCTGGGGATAAATAAGGATCTCCGTAACCCATCGCTGCCAGAACATATCCGTGAGCCGTTATCCGAGACACATTCCATCTGCGTGTGACCGGGCTTTTATACATATATTTATGAATTATAGACACATTGTATTCAATGCTTGTGTTTAACAATGCGTTTGCTAAAATGGTGTTTCTGTTTTGATACGTGCATCCATCAGAATAAATAAATATGGGTATAACTTTAGGAAAGCAATGTCTTTCGAGATAGTCTATAATGAACGACGCAAAAGTACTAGCCGTAAGATCGGCGCACGTTTCATCAAACCAATAGCAAGATGATTGGTGGGTTACAAGGTAAAATTGTCCCACGTAAGTTTAGTTTTAAAATACAAGGCACTTGCGGTCAAATAGGGACAAACTTTTACAGCCTCTAAGTTCATAGTCAAGGCTCATTCCAATTTCCTATTTTAATCACTAAAGGTAATAACAAATGATGATTATCTTGACCAATTAATATTTAAGATTTCGAATCTACATTACACAAATATTATTTTGTTTCATGTAAATGCGAACAACACAAATCGTTTATTATAGACGATGACTGTAACTTAACTACTTAACCTACTTCACTTGATTTCACTTCGTTCAAGCATTCCTTGGACTGTTCCGCTTCTACAATTGTAACGCCAGTGCGTACGCCATTAAATGGAGGTCCCGCCGTTTATTATAGACGATGACTGTAACTTAACTACTTAACCTATTTCACTTGATTTCACTTCGTCCAAGCATTTCTTGGCCTGTTCCGCTTCTGTGATTGTAACGCCAGTGCGTACGCCATTAAATGGAGGTCCCGTCGTTTATTATAGACGATGACTGTAACTTAACTACTTAACCTATTTCACTTGATTTCACTTCGTCCAAGCATTCCTTGGACTGTTCCGCTTCTGCGATTGTAACGCCAGTGCGTACGCCATTAAATGGAGGTCCGGCCGTTTATTATAGACGATGACTGTAACTTAACTACTTAACCTATTTCACTTGATTTCACTTCGTCCAAGCATTCCTTGGACTGTTCCGCTTCTGTGATTGTAACGCCAGTGCGTACGCCATTAAATGGAGGTCCCGCCGTTTATTATAGACGATGACTGTAACTTAATCTACTTCACTTGATTTCACTTCGTCCAAGCATGTCTTGGCCTGTTCCGCTTCTGCGATTGTAACGCCAGTGCGTACGCCATTAAATGGAGGTCCCGTCGTTTATTATAGACGATGACTGTAACTTAACTACTTAACCTATTTCACTTGATTTCACTTCGTCCAAGCATTCCTTGGACTGTTCCGCTTCTGCGATTGTAACGCCAGTGCGTACGCCATTAAATGGAGGTCCCGCCGTTTATTATAGACGATGACTGTAACTTAACTACTTAACCTATTTCACTTGATTTCACTTCGTCCAAGCATTCCTTGGACTGTTCCGCTTCTGCGATTGTAACGCCAGTGCGTACGCCATTAAATGGAGGTCTCGTCGTTTATTATAGACGATGACTGTAACTTAACTACTTAACCTATTTCACTTGATTTCACTTCGTCCAAGCATTCCTTGGACTGTTCCGCTTCTGCGATTGTAACGCCAGTGCGTACGCCATCAAATAGAGGTTCCGTCGTTTATTATAGACGATGACTGTAACTTAACTACTTAACCTACTTCACTTGATTTCACTTCGTCCAAGCATGTCTTGGCCTGTTCCGCTTCTGTGATTGTAACGCCAGTGCGTACGCTATTAAATGGAAATCCCGTCGCTGCTGCTCCTCTTTTTGCCGCCTCCTTTCTTCTCGCTCGTTGTCGATTTTACGTCTCTCTGCTTCTTCTTCTCGCTGCTTTTGAAGCTCCTCGGCCCTTCGCCGATCAGCCGCACCCGAATCACCCGTGTTATTCTTGTACATGGTGTATGGCGTGATGGTTTATCCGTTAATGTTTATTTTTTCCGTTCTTTCCCCAATTTATACCAATGTACAATTATAGGTAATATAGTTCATCATCATGGTACTGAATTTAACATGAGGTAATGAATATTATAATGTATATTGTTAGGATAATGATTAATAATGTATAACTTTTTCTAATTGCAACCTAATTGTTAATTGCTTTTTTATTTAAGTTCCATACAATTTGATAGACTTTTTGTGTACCTTTGAAATGTTGCAAATTTTTGGGCAGCAACAAATCCTTCTCGAAAATTGCATACTCTGTAATTGTGTCTATAATAACATTATTAAGATGTTCTTTTAAGAATTCGACGAATATAGATAAATGCGGTATATCTTTTAGTCACAGATCTCTTTAATACAGCCGATCCCATCCATGTTACATGTTTTATATTTGTAAAACTCCAATGTAAAGCAGTAATGATAAAAACATTTTAAAGTTTCTGTATTGGCTTCCAGCTGAATCAGTTATTATATGTAGAGTGGGCGCATGTTTCTGAATAAATCCAAGAAGCGGAATCAAATGGGCCTATACAGTTGCTGCGTCATGTCTTGTGTTGGTGGATGGGTAGCTAAAAATAGGATTTAGTTAAATAAAAGACAACCATTTACAATTGGCAGATCGTGTAATCGAGAGAAAGGTTACAGCGACATCTACGAGTACAACATTAAATAGATGCGTTCATAATATAATAATGATAAGAAATATTAAATACGTTCATATTTCATCATTTCCCTTGAACGCAGACCCATGCCGATAAGAGCCACAATTCTTGCGAACCACCCTTTCGTCCAAAGATTTTAAATAATGTCTGTTGTTTGGACCACAACCAGCACTATTATTCTGGTGTTTTAATTTTAGGTACTTTTTTTTTGATTTCGTTTTCCAGTCTGCCCAAATCTAAATAGATAAACTTATTATTTAACAATTGTTTCGTTACCGTATAATTGATTATAGTGTCATGCACCTCGACACTTGTACTTCCGCCTTCGATCGGGTCGCTCATCTGCTGTGCGCGCGCGGCGAACATTGAAAACACGTGTATCGCAAATCGGATGATTGGGCGTAAATTCATCGAGTGCTGCAGCATCTCCAAGGTACGTGGTGCATATTTTTTGCTGCTCACTATTTCTGAACATCGATATTTTGTGTTAACGTAATTTTCCCTAATGTAGTAGAAGCCACCCGCTATTTCGGCTTGGTGCGATTCTACAACAATATTGGTACCATACTTCATAATCTGAATCAGAATCAGTGATGGCAGTTGTTTAGGCTTAAGTACGCCTAAACAACGTACGAAGCTGGGGATAAAAGGTAGTAATTAATAACAAAAAGTGAACATTAACTTTTCGCCATTTATCTGAAGATCTCTGAATACCTCCGCCTAGAGAGTTCAAAAGAGTTGTGACTTTAGTCCATAATTGGTCGCTTCTCGCTCTTCCTTGAGGACCTGGCTGGGGTCGCGAGATATCTCCGTGTCTGTTACATAATGTTATATGTTATTGTAGAAGTACCAGGGATTCATCTGGCAAAAATTAATAATAAAGTGAAGTCGAGGAAAGCGACTATTTGGGTATGTTGAAGGGATGTAATTTTACCTCTCCATAAAATCTAAAAGAACGGAGAACTGTTCTGGACTCGTTCGTTGTCTCGGTTCCATCACTATAACTTCAAAACTTCAGAATTTTTCTTATGTCTGTTTGATACCATCGTGACATTAAAGGATTCATAGAGAATAATTGCTATTTTTGAAGCGTTCGATACATTTGGCTACCATCGATATTGTATATATGTCCGGACGATATTGTATGTTTGTAGGAATAGAATAGATGAGAAGCGTCAGCCATTTGTCTCGGCATGCAGGAACTGTGATGCTTCGATTTTGTCAAGGCTTTGGTGAGGTATATATTCAACGTGGATGTCACTAGACTTGCTTACACTAGACTTGGTGACATATGCTTGCTCCCAGTATGATAAGCGTAAGTTGTAAGTTGTAAGTTTAATTGCACTTTGATTATCACATAATAAGATTATATTGCTAGCCTTAGTGGAAGGGCGTGCGGGGAAGGCGGAGACATAGCTTAGCTCGCGTAGCTGCGCATCGGCATACACAACTAACATAGCTTCGCATATTTTAGTTAGCTCACATAGCTTAGTTCACATAGTTTGCGGTCTGCACACAAGTAGGGAAAACTGCGTCAGCTATGCGAGCTAAGCTAAACTAACTTAGCTTAGCTCTTGGTCTGCAACCCGCATAAGTACAGTACAACAATACATTTTTAAGCAAACTAATAATTAACATATTTTCTTCTTGAATTCCATGGTCTCTGTACTAATTGTTCTCTGGTAAGATCTTGTATAACCTCAACTATAGTATCGTCTCCTAAATCCTGAGACTTGAAATCACTTCCAGCATCAGAAGCATGTATTTCGGGTAGTTCGGCATTCTGCATATTTGCAATGTTGTGCAGTACATGCATTCACTATTTAATAGCAGAAACTGGATCATGATGAAGTACTCTATGAACCAACAAACCGTACACCGTTGAACAGTATTCCTGACACGGCAATGAAGCTTGGTATAGTATTTATTCTTCGGGTGTCCTGCTCCCAATAATGGTGTCATCCAGGGCCGTTGCGCATATCTTGAGTCACCTAAAAACAGGTATAATATTTTGTACTCTATGCATACTTCATATTATGCTCACAGAAATTAAATGAAGATTTAGAATTTAATGAAAAAAATGTGTACAAACTTAAGGGCCAGCAATGCTCATTATGTTCCAACCTTTGCAAGTGGAACTTTTTTGGGCAATGGTTCCAAACATAGGAATCATGTGCTGCACCACCAAAGGATGCATCTACATACATTATGTTTAATTTGGAATCGCATACATCAGACGTTTATTCAAGACATTTACATCATTAAAAAAAGGCCAATTTGTTACCAACAATTTACAGGTTATCCTAAAGCAACAATCTGTTTAAAAATAGCTAGAAAAGAGAAAAAGAAAAAGAATAGGGAAATAGGTCTGCCACTGATATCGACATTGTGCCTAAAGCATAAATCCTCAGCGTCAAGAGTAATTGATGTTATGGAGATATCCCATGATTCCTGAAATGACAACATAAGTAATGAGGTTAGACGTGATTGGTATAATATAAATGCCTCCTAAACTAACCTGGCTCCTTTTATTCGTACGTCTGGATAAATTTCAAGAATTACTTGTTCAACAGATTCTTTATCAAGTCGAAATCTCAATTGAAATTCGCGAGAATCCAGGGTCGCAAAAAAATCCACTCCTTCTCTATAATATATACTCTTTCACGCCCACTATCTTCTTCCGAAATTCGATATAATATTAAACACTTCTTTATCTATCACTATCTGAACTCCACATTTCGATATTGAAGCGGAAACAATGAAATAGTAAGAATTTAACCGCCCGAAATCGACGGGTAAACAAAATGCTATACGAATAGTAACTTTGTCAACATACTGACGTTAAAAATATTTATAGGAACGCGATAGACTGTCTTCTCCATACAATATGCTTACCGTTCGTTAATAGTAACCCTCCCATCCGTCAGTAGGAAGCTGTCGGTAAGTTGCTTGACGAGACGTTTTTTATAGGAACGATTTTCGCTTACGCTTGGTTAAACTACTATTCGTAACTTAAACGGATCGTTTTTCAAATATAGGTACCGGGCATTAATATATAATCTTGATATAATGTATTATTATCATAATATACAAGGTGGTGCTGACAATACGACAATAAATGAAAACACGGACAATGCTATTTGATAGGAATAATTGTAAACGATAAAAAAATCCTAACATCAAAAATTAAAAATTAAAAATTTCAAACAAACTAAATAGCATAAAATTAGAAAAGGAATAGAACAACATTTGTAAACATTAGTTCACTGACCTGGGCCTCAAGTCTGCTATTACAATAGTGTCAGAATGGTCTATCATTGATTTCAAAATTGTTGATTTTGACAAGTTTGGTAATCTACTATTATAATGGTGTCATTATGACTTTCCAATGGTCAACCACTGACATTCCATTGAAAGAAATGGCTTAGAATGGTAATCTCGTACATAATGACAAATGAATGACTGACGTATGGGGTAATCTGCTAAAATTTTGACAGTTCCTTTGATCATTGACCTACCATTGGATCGTCATTGTGCAGTCATTGCTTATAATAGCTCGGTTGTCGAAAAGAGTTTGTTATCTATCGTGTTTGTATTGTACTTTGTGAAATATTGAGTGGAGAAATGTATTCACTACGAGCAAATATTCTCGAGCTAGCCGCAGTGGATGCTAGAGAAAGAAGACGGGCGGAATGCAAAAGACGTCGTCGAGCCCGTCGCTTGACGAGAATTAGTACAAACCCCTTTATTGATATTTCCGAGGCGGAATTTGTAAAAACGTTTCGCCTTGGAAAGGACTCAGTAAGGGGGTTAATTGAAGAACTCATTCCCCTTATGGCCAGACCGCGTCGAAACGATAGCATATCGGCAGAAATGAAGGTTAGTAATCTGAATTTGATTTTCATTGATTTATTGTTCTGTAGCTATAAACACGAAATAGTTGATTTGTTATATTTTTTATTGCAGATTCTAATAGCACTTGCATTTTATGCATCAGGGTCCTATCAAACTTTGATTGGACAGAGTGCCCTCCATAATGTTGCACAAATTACTGTGTCAAGATCAATTAATGAAGTGACAAAGGCACTCAATAAAATATACCACAAATATATTAAATGGCCTACACAATGTGATGAAAGGAATATTATAAAGGCCAAGTGAGAAATTAAATATACCCTGATGTTTTGTTTGTATTGCCTGTTGTACCTTATCAGAATTACTTAGTTAAAAAGTTTTCAGGTTCTATCAGAAATTTAAATTTCCTGGCGTCCTGGGTTGTATTGACGGCACACATGTAGCAATATTAAGACCACACATACATGAGGAGCGATATTATAACAGAAAGGGCTTCCATTCTCTTAATGTTATGATTGTAAGTATTGGGTAGAAAGTAGAAATTTCTACCTACTGCCCAAACTTTTACTAATTGAGGAGGTGAAGAACAAAACCTCACTTTTCCACTTTTTCTGATTTTGGAGAAAACAGTAAAATGTAAATAACTAACTGACTACAACATCTGCATTTTGTTTTAGTTGTGTCATCTAAAGTAGTGTTTCAGTCAATCTGATGTACCAAATTACTGATAAAAATGATGAGAATCTTAGCTAAGATTTTGAAATTAAATTTGGAAATGTGAGGTTTTGATTAAACATTTTTGGAAAAGTGTGGTTTTGATAAAGACTTCTGGAAAAGCGAGGTTATGATATTTACCAAAAAAAAAGGTGTGGTTTTGAAAAAAAGCTTTCTGTTCTTGAGTACTATAGGAAGGCTTAACTTATTGCATTTGAAAACACTTTTCACTTTGTCTGCAAATTAAGTGCAAGTGGATCAGAATCCACTTACCTGTAACAGGGAAAAATAGGTATTATAGAATATTATTTAGGTTTATAAATAAAATTCCCGTTCAAATTGATGTAAAATGTCACTCACTTGGAAGCTGATATTGTAATTCGTGTACGTCCTCGCCGTGGCCTTGTTTTTGTGCCACAATTATTATTGATGGTTACAACTTCAGCAGTCCCGTCTTCATCCATTTCAATAAAAAATAACAGTAAAAACCGCACTTTATCACTTAGATAAACCACCGACTACAAAAAGTTCTAATCCGAAAAACTTTGACAACTTGAAAAGTAAGTTAACTGAATTTTTTTTGCCACACTTAAGACTAATAAAACTACCATAAACTATTTAGCAAAAAGACCATGCATTAGAAGTTTAACACCTTTATTCTAAACTCAACGTAAACTCAACGTTTTTATGTGGTTTTGATGAAGTCTCAGTGATAACATTGAATTTTACTCCAATAAAGTGAGCTTTTGAAAATAATCAAGGGAGACTGATTTTTTTAAAGTATAAAGTGTGGTTTTGTTCGAAACTCTCTATTTCAAATGAAAATTTATATAAGAAAAGAGGTGTTTTTGATAAGGTTTTACTTATTTGCTTTATTCAATTTAACATCATTTTGCACATCCACTAAAAAAAAACATTTTTGTTATAAATGGAAAAGTGAGGTTTTGTTCTTCACCTCCTCAATTATAATATGTAATATAATAATAAGTAATTATATGTAATATTTAATTCATTTACAGATTTGCGATGCTGATTTAAATATTTTATGTGTGGACGCAAGCAGCCCAGGCTCTGCACATGATTCCACTGTATGGCAGAATCATCCACTCAGTCACCACTTAAAGGAAATTACAGAAAATACTAATGAACAAGTATTTTTATTAGGTACATATTTATTACAATTCTTTTTGTGGGTGTACTATAGGTACACCTCTACCTAACCCTTTGGGGAAACAAGGCGTGATTGTTATGTTTGTATTACAATATTTTTTTGATGAATATTATCCTATGACCTTTATCATGTTCATGTGTTAGTGTTTGTTGGAAAAATGATTATAATTTTCAGGTGACAGTGGGTATCCACTAAGGAAAACAATGATGAGTCCAATCCTTAATACTATAGATGGGACACCACAACACCATTATTATGTGAAACATGTGACTGCACGTAATACAGTGGAGCGTTGCATAGGTGTATTAAAAGCACGTTTCAGGTAAAGAGCATTTCTAGGCATTTGTTTTATAGGCTCAAAAAGAGTGACTATTTTTATATTGTATGAATTTCTTCTTTTAGAAATGTCGATTTAATAGTTCTTGTAAATGTCAAGAACAGTAAGCATATAAAAGTAAATCTATTAAGACATTTAGTTAAATGGGGCTGTATAAAGGTAAATTGATTTTTTTGCAGGTGTTTGCTTGTAGCACGTACTTTACATTATAGCCCAACAACTGCAGGCAAGATTGTGAATGCATGTTGCATATTGCACAATATTGCAAACATGGCAAGAGCACCGTTGCCACCTGATGAAGTTTATGCAGAAGCACTCCGCTTGCAACAGGTATGTGATCTCTATTCCACTATTTTGAAATATAATGAAGTTGAAATTTTAAATAAAACTACTATGTTAAAAAATCAACATTTAAAATACTTTTTATTTCTCATAAACTAAATATTTATTTTATAATATTAAACTAGACTTTCAAACCAATTGAAAAATCTGATACTTATCTATAGATATATACTATATTAAAACCAAAAAGACATTTTGTCATTTAAATTATAAAATCCAAGTTACAATATCAAGTTGTAATAATAATAAGAAATCAATAATCAGTCTTCATACAAAATATAAACATCTTCAATATTTTAATAAACACAAATTTCACCTTATATTATTATAATAAAAAGAATAACATGATAATCACTAATCAGTCTTTTAATTTAGGAGGAAAATAATTATGCAGCACCTAATTATCAAGACCATCGAAGGGTGAACCGGGATCTTCTTGAAGGTCGGGCACTGCAGCAGGCTCTTGTTGACAGACTGTGGAGAAATGCATAAATTAAATTAGCAGGTATGTAATGTAAACCCACCTCAATATTCTAGTACAGTACGAAAAAGCTCTAATTATTATTAAAATGATTTAACTCTTTGTTACAGATCCACAGTATTGCACAAAACAGATTTAAAATAAATTCTCTTTTTGTAAACACTGTTTCATTTAATATATAGCTATTTGGAATCCACTGCTGGACATAGACTCCTCCTAAAATAGATTTCATTTATCTTTTAATAATCTGCCAAAATTACCTCTTGCATACTTCATTCTGCTTTAGTCAGATTCAGAATCTGATGATATCAGGATTTTGCGGAGTTTCTGTGAAAACAAATTTAACTTTAATACAAAAGATGCAACTTCGTTTACAGCATGTGTATCCTAGTGTTTAGTATCAGAGTTACAATCAAGATGTCAAATTCTGACCAATGCTACTACTGAAGTGAGCCTACACACATTACACAAGCTTTTAAGCTTAGCTGGAGGGGTTTATATTAATTATTATAATTTTTATTGTATTGTTTTCAATGCTCCTTAATACTTTTGTGGGTATGTTTGTAGCACACATGATGAGTAGAAGTTCAGATTTTGGGTGAAACCATAAAGATGAATTAGCTATAAATCAACAGTAATTACCTTTTTTGGCACAGATGTCACAAGTTGGCCTATAAGGTCCACCATCTTTTCTGTGGTGGAGCTCAGTCGTTCAATGGCTGCAGCTAAGTTGTTGGTTGCCTGAGCCTGTTTTAAAGTAGCCTCGGCGTTCCTGGCTTCAATAGCCTCCAGCCTTGATTGAGCAGCTTCGAGAGCTGTATGGTCTCTATCTCTATCTATAAAAAAATATTTATTTTGTTACATCAGGCAACACACTTTGCCCTAGCGCGGCAATAATGGTCAAAACAAATAATTGCAAGATCTTTACCTTCCGCTGCATAACGCCGTGCAGGGCGATGGCGTCGCTTTGGAGGCCGGTCGGTGGTAGATGGCTGACCCAAAGGCTGGTCGGTGGTAGATGGCTGACCCAAAGGCTGGTCGGTGGTAGATGGCTGACCCAAAGGCTGGTCGGTGGTAGATGGCTGACCCAAAGGCTGGTCGGTGGTAGATGGCTCACCCAAATTTTCCTGTTCCATGCTGAAAAATAAACAATTACAATGACATTAGTCTACATGTTATCCTATTTATTTAGACCCATTTGCAAAAAGTTGTAGTAAGTATACCTTATTTCTACATTTTCCCCAAGCTCATCTGTGACAATTGTCACAGGCACTTCGTAATTGTCTAATATTCTGTAATAATAAAAACAATGTAATCAAAATAGTTAGCGATTATCAATGTAAGCAAAATTATAACATTATGGTACCCTAGAGGCTTCAAAAGAAATAAGGGTAGGCAATTTAAAAGATGGGCTGATGAAATTATTGAAATGGCTGGTAAGACGAAAACCTGGACTAGACTACCACACTATAAAGAAGAATGGGGGAGGCCTTTGCCCGCAGGCACACAGAATCAGTTACCGTAGTATGAAATAAACTGTTAACATTATAACATGTCATACACTTTGCATTCTGATATAAGGCTATAAATAAATAAAAATCAAAATAGTTAAGAAAGTAGTTACCAAGGTAGTACTACTTACGAGAAAGAATTGTTCTCAAATTGAAAATTAGTACTAGTAGTAGGACTAGCAGGCACCACAGGAAGCGTGATAGAAGGCTATTTAACAAAAAAAAGCAGTTGTTAAAACAGTAAGCAAGTCCACAAAATGTGATGGTGAACAAATAAATAATATAGATACCTAAGCATGCAAATAAAAAAGCACATATTAAACAACAGACTGTGACATATTAGTTTTGTTCACAAGTTAGAAGTACTTCATAATGTGCAATACAACAGTTATGGATGATAAAAGATAAAACCAATGTCCAAATGCTTACAGTGAGTGGGTTGTGTCGGACACCAGGTGGGGTTAATGATATTTTTTTTGCAGGACCACCACCTTAAATGCAAATTATACAATATTATTACTATATGCTTTCCACTATAATTCAGCAAGGCTGCCAGAAGAAAAGAATTGCTTACCTGTTGCACTTATTTCACTCTTCTGTGATTTAATTTTCTTTAAGGTTTTGCTTTTGTATTCATTGTAGAACTAAAAAAGTGCAAAAATTATATTAATGATACATTTTGCATACCTATTATTAAATAATACTGTATATAGGTACTTACTGTGCGCCATTCTGCGGGAGTTTTATTGGGGCAGTCCACCGATATGGAATTTAAAATTTGGGCGCATTCCATCCAATATCTTTTGCTTAAACTTCGCCCTTCATTGGTGCGGCTGCAGTAGCCAAGCGCCAGGTCTTGGTGGTTTTCCAAAAAATCAATTAGAGCCGAAATTTGCTCTATTAGCACCATTTTTCAATATTATAAATAAATAAAACACAATGAAAATAAATAGCTAAACACCGGCCGCTAGAATTGTAAACAAGTAGTAATGTCACATTTGACTTTGACAGCTAAACAGATAAAACATTATTGAGTTTCACTTTTATCCGCGTTACACATTTTAATGTTTTTGCTATTTACGAACTTCTTACTACTTCAGATTGCTTATAACATTATTAAATAATATGTAAAAATGTTTAAAAATGAAATCTGGCATGAGTAAATGTTAAAATTTAGTAGTAGTTTTTCGAAAATCATTTCTACTACCGGGTTTTATAATAATGGCAAGACGACAATGTCATTCTGCCACGATTCCATTACGAGACCACTGACCGACCACTGATCGACCATTATGAATTTAGCAGATTACAAACTTTTATCAAAATGACAATGGGATCGTGTTGGAATGACGAATTTATAAAAAATAGCAGACTTGGGGCCCTGTACGCATCTACCGAAAGCTCGTCTATGTAATCGGAAACGGGTCCGTTTAAGAGTTCTAAAAACTTTTCACCATTTAAATTACCATCAATAAAAACCGGACCAATTATGGTATTTCTTTGAATGCCAGCCCAAACATTGACAGCAAATCTGTACTGGTGCGAAGTCTCCCGTCCTAGACGAGGATTCACGCGGCTCCAGTAACGAAAATTCTGTCTGTTCCATAAACCGTTTCTGGTAAAGGGGCCATCCATAGAGTACGTCACACTAATTTCATGAGTTTTTGAGGCCCCCCCCGTCCTTGTCACAGGTTGTCACATTTCTAAGACCCCCCCCTCCCTAGTGTGACGTCACATGTTTTGCAATTTAACATCGAAAAATTATTAAATTAAAACAGCAGTTCCGAAATTAGTTTTATTTACATTTAAATTAAGTAATTTTTTATGAAATCAACATAATAACAAATATTTGAAACAATAACAAAAAATAAACTAATTAATATAAAGAAAAAGAAACTCAATCATCTTCAGTCCATGGACTTTGAACCCAGTCCTTTAAATTATTTATAACTGGCATGGCAGTCACTTCACAGTTCACCTCGTTTTTCACGTCAGGAACATTTGTGGTGTCCACATCTTTTTCATCCAACCATAAGGCATCATCATTAATATCCAAACAAAGAATTTCTCTGGCACGTCTAGCTGCTATTCTTTGAGGGCGTATCTTTGCAATGGGAACTTCATCTTGCTTAATCTTATGAAGTTGTTTGTGTTGGTTAGTGGCTTTATATGATGCAAAATATAGACCACAGAAGCCGCAAGATCGCTTACACAAGTATCCCTCAACACTAGGGCAGTAACTATCATACGGTACTTGCTTTAAATGTGATGACGCGCTCAGTTTTAAAGATAATTGAAGTAATAGTGGAGCGAATTTACCTTCGATATCATTCTTTTCTGTTGTTATATACCCGCTTGACGTCTGTTTAATTAAAACAGGTGGTGGCAAAAATCCCTCTCGTAGTAGTCGCCGAAGGCTAGATCGTTGCACACCACAGCACGACACCACTTCACATTTTACTATTTGCAGTAAATATTGTGATTCCCGGACATGATTTGCGTACCAAATCGCATTACGTTTCAATGCCTTAGCCTGTTCAACATCCAGTCTAGTTTCTGTAGGCATAATATATTTGGCAACTACAGGATATCCATCAATGACCAATTGGCTCCAAATATTACTTAGTACTGTGCCTGCACTCTCAAAGTTTCGTTTTTCCAAATCCAAGTCAATAGTTTTATTACTGGAATCGAGATGTGAACCGAAATTATCATGTTTTAATACAACACCAGTAAGTTCACGACTAAGAGGTGCCATTCGTCGTTCTACTCTGTTGAAAGCACTTCTTCCTGGGGCATTTGTGGCAATGTAAACAGCATCCAAATTAAAATCTTTAAAATGTTGTATGGCTGAAATTATAACTCGCTCGTATCTTGGATTTTCGTCAGGACCACCATCGCAAGTAAAAATAAATACGGGTTTTACAAAACCTTCTCGAGTTTTCATGAAGTTCTCGAACGCCGATATTTCAGTAAGTTTGTGAATATCTGTGGCATGAGTCTCTGCATTAGAGGACGAATGCTTTCCACTGCGAATTGCTACATATGTAGGCCCGGAATGTGTCACAGCTTCAGGTTTTCCTTCACCATCTTTCTTTACTACAATACCTGCATAAACAGAGGGAATAAGTTTATGTTTTTCCGCAACCACGAAATCATGATCCGGTAATTTTACACGATAATCAAGGTGCATTAATATTGGTGCTTGAGCGTTTGCTGCTGTAATACCTAATGGCACGCGTGCTTTGTCATCCATCGATAAAAAGAAAACTTGTTCAGGGCCCAAAATTGAAGCTAACGATTCAAGGTTTCTTATCGTCGCAGTACAAAATGGACCATCTTGATGTTTCATATGTAGCGTAGAGTCGGGTTTGCATAGTTTGACAGGCACAGTTACGACATGTCTTTTTCCTTCCTCTGTATTGACTCGTCTGGGCAGAAGTCTCAAGTATAACCCTGATCGACTGATAGTGTATCCCAGTTTACAAAGTTCGGCTTGTAAGTCGTCTAATGTTTTACAGCACCTTATAGCTTCAGTGCGACGTCGATCATCAGCTGCGCCACCAAAAACTGCAAGATCCTTTATGACTCCAAGTAAACCGGATTGTGTTTCTTCTATTCTAGGCCGACCAAGAGTATCTCGAAGTTTAAGTGCTGCGGCTAAATCGGTATTTTTTTCGCAAAGTTCTACAATTTTTTGTTTTTTAATATCACGACTTTTTTTCTGTCTTTCTGCTGCGCTAATCTTTCGCTTTAATATATTTTTTTCCTGCTGAATATTTTTCTTTAAATTTGAGATTTTTTTTATTGCTTCATTTGAGGCTATACCAGCATCGCGTGCTAACAACAAGCTATTGAGTTCAGATTCTAAAACTACAATTTTATTCCGTGAAGCACTCTGACTAGGCGTTGGTTTAGGTATTGTTTGAAGCTGACTCTCACTTGACGGTATATTAACCATATCAGTGTCTTCTGGTAGTGGTGTCTGACCTTCGTTAGTATTACCCTGCAAATTATATGTTATATTGTAATAAAATTCCAATTAATATTATTATATCGTTACTTTTAAGCGCGATCTTGAACCGCACCATATTAGAATTACTTGTATGAAGTCCTATGAAACCACAGGTGTAAAAACAAACACATAATCGTTGTACACGCGGGAAAAACTACGAGCGGAAAGCTAGTCTTAAATTGAGTAATTATTCATTGCATATTTAAATTGTGTGATTTTATGTATGTTTCATCGATTATATTATTAATTTATTAGTGACATGTCAATTTTATATGTATGTATATTAGTGATTTTTGTGTGTTGTGTTTTGAAATGGGTCTTTGTGACTCTTAAATAAAGAATTTATTATTATTATTAAATAATTATTAGTACCTAATGCGGCGCGTGCGATGCGATTCAATCTTTGACTCCTGAGCGCGATAATTAAGGATTGTACCTATAACCTAATTAAATAAATTCGTAATAGCTTACTTGTACTTTTCCCTCCTTTTCCCGCTCTAGTTTTATTCGTGATGTTGACGCCGAAGGAATTTTCGAAAAAAATTCATTAGTGTCGCTTTTTTTTTCGTCATTTGTATCTGCAGCTCTTTGATTTTCAATTCCACATCACCTTCGATATTGTCACTACTTTTCAAAATTTTCCATAAGGTATTAACTTCTTCCTGTATATGCTGTTTTTTTTTATCAGCGTAAGTCGCACTGTATGTTTCGTATAATCTACGGTAAAGATTACCTAAATCTATCTTTTTGTTCATTTTGAACTTGATTTATTAAACTATGTTTATATCCACAAAATAGCACAACTAAAAAAACGACGTCGTTCACTCAGCGAAAGCAAATTGTCGAATGAAAATATAGAAATAAAAACATTACCTACGCGAGGTGCGGTGCGTTTGGCGGCATTGGTCAAAGGGCTCGTCGGCGATCGGCACGTGTCAGAAGCGGCTATGAACTTATCAACAAAACAATTTAAACCGTATTGCCCTAAAGATAGAGTTGGACATATTTTTTAGTTTAATTAATATTTAAAATTACGCGATTAGTACCTCTAGATTTTGAAATGTGATGTCACGAAACTTAGGACCCCTCCCACCCCTTGTCACACCATGTCACACTTTGTCGACCCCCCCCCCCCCCCCTTTACGTGTGACGTACTTTATGGATGGTCCCAAAGGTGATCACATTGAACAGAAAATCCGGATTTTCTAAAAGTAGATTTTCTAAATGTCGATCTGCCATACGCAAACTAGAAGTTGGGTTGAGTTGAAAATAATTTAAAATTCGTTCCTCAGGGATCACTCTCACACGCGGAGGAGCACTATCCGTATTCGGAACTAAAGATCTGTTATCTCGCATCCTCTGGACTGCTTGGTAAATAGTGCGCACATTGGTCGGACAAATTCGGGTGTTCTCATACCTCTGTCGATATGTCCGTATAGCCAAAGCGGCGTTCCTTTGACACTCCCCATAAATCAAAACCATGTCCGTGTACTCCGCAGCTGTGTAATTAAAGCGCGGCATTATTATTTAAAAAGAAAACACTGACTAGAACAATTAAAACAAAGCGTCTATTTCGCACTATTCACTTAACTATGAAATAAGATACCTAATATCTAAATGTTACGTGTCCTGTCACTAAAATAAAGCGTCCAATATCGTCATACCGATGCGGCGGTCGTTCAACCTGTATAAGTACATCATGTTGCAAATTTTAAAAATGAAAAATAATTCCCTGTGACTAAACTACTGCGTATATTCAAATGATTTTTATACAGTAGACTGAGAATGTGTTGAGGTATGCGCAGTTTAATTTATTGTCGTAGTGTCAGCACCACTTTGTATAAAACAAAAATGTTTAAACTTACTTTGCTATTATGATTTCTTTTTCTCTTTTAGTAATAGGGAACTTGATATACTTATGAAGTATTTTTGGGTGTTAAATGCATTTTTAACATCATGCAAACATTTACTCAATGTTGGCTGGGACATGGTAACATTTCTCTGATAAGAGTCACGTGCATAATAGCTTAAAACTGCCAAAACCTACAACATTATTTACATTTTCGTTTTATTACTATACATTTTGGTTTCATGTGCTATAGTGGACCTTTATCAACAACAGCGTTGTCCTTGTTATCAATACCCACAATTGCACCATTTTTCAGTTTTGTAAAATCACAACTGTTCAAGTGGCCCATTCTTCGATGCCACAGTTCGCTATTCCCACTGTAGTTTGTTGTATGCAAACAGCTGTGATTATTTTCAACATTAAGTTTATATAAACACCATCAACTAATCTTGCCTTTCCAACTAGTAGATTTCTACTGATATAAATATAGTAACAATAGAATCATCTTTTCCAGCTATCGCTTATATATGTATAAGGGAATCGAAAGCACACGTATTAAGTGATAAGACATCAATTCCATTTAAAGAAATGGGATTTCGTTTGTTACCATTTTCAAGTATACCAAATTGTTTTTTTGCTCTTAGTTTTAGCTGTACTGGGACTGATAGGATCTATTGGGCTTATTGTTTGATATAAAATATCAGGTGTTGGTTGAAAATGGAAACCCAGTGGTTTAGACTTATGAAGATTATACAGGGTGTTTTGCACATGGACTGACATGATTTGGGGGGGGGGGGTTCATGTGCTATTTTCCCCCGTGAGATGGGCCTGATGAGGCCTTACACGTCTTTTTGGAGGGAGGCGCTCCTCCAGAGCTTCCAACCGGGCGTTCATCATTCCCCCAACCTGCCGCAAAATCTCCGCGGTCAGATCAGTGTCCACTCGTTGCGTTTGCATGGGTTGTGCGGCCCCTATGATGGCCCTCAGTTCTCCCACCTCTTTTGGGAGGCCCTCGATTTCCGCCTCTAAGCGAGTGTTGGCAGCTTGCAGCTGCCGTGTCTTCTCCGATGCAGTTCGCTGTGCAAGAAGTACCACCGCTTCTTGAATCGTGCCCGAAGCATCCTTAAGGAAACGTAAAAACGCCACCCTTAGGTTGGACGATTTTGCACGCACCTGCTCGATGGCATCCAGGCTCTCGTCTATACGACGTTGGAGGGCTGCGGTGGAATCGTCGACATTACGTCCGTCCCCAGATTCCCTAGCGCCAGAGGTACCGGCTCGAGAGGCTCGGGAGACCTGCGTTTCTTCGCTAGCCTCGAGCTCCGATTCCCTTCTAACGCGCGACAAGGCTTTCCTAGCGGCTGTCATATCCGCTAAAGTCCTTCTTGCTGAAGCTGTACCCGCACAGACCCCAGCTGCTGCAGCCCCTCGCCCTTTGCCTCTTTTTGAGGCTTTCTTGGCCTGCCGTGTTCGGCCTTCCTCCGTGGAGGAGCCTGAGCAGCTCGCTCCAGAGGACCGCTTACGTTTGGCCCACGGTCAATCCTCCTGGGGTCTTTTCTTAACTTGCCTCCATCATCTCCTCCTTTTCCCTCCAGTTTGCAGTACGCCCGGCAATTGCAATTGCCTGAACAAATGAAAAAGACAATACATAAGATGTGATGAATGAAAGGATACATGACGAAAATATTTTTAAAAAGTCACAATAAACGATAGCCGTGGCGGATGATAGGCGATTACATAAAAAAAAAAAAAACAAATATGTTAATGAAAATTAACAATTCCAATAAGTGTTGAGTTCCGGGCCTCCAGGGTTATCGATTCTGGTACCCATGACACAGTTTGCCTTAGGAGGCTGGTCGGTAAAAGCCTCCACAATCTGCCTTGGCTCGCGACCCGGTTGGGTCCGTGTACTAAAGACAATATTAAAACTATTGCTTTTAGCAGCAAATCTTTAATTATTGTCCTAACTTTTAGTTTTTCATCGTCAGATAATTTGTAAGGCCTATAATAAACTGGTGTGGTAACTATAATGCCTTATCTTTTTGCAAAATGTGCATCTCAGCGGCGATTCAGACGTAGGCTGTTTTTTAATGTTAGAATCAAAAGTCAACTTTGGTTTTTTCGAACAGTCACACTTCTTATGACCGAATTGGGTACATTCATAACACTTAATTAACTTAGAATCGAAATGTTTACGTTTCAAAGAAAACTGATAAGAATTTTGATTTCTACTAATGAATATCCTGTTCATCTTTTGTTCCCATCGCATAGAACGAGACTAGAATGTCATCAAGGGCTTCTTTTGGATTTATTTTCCTTAAACATTCATTGTGGCAACTGTAACAATTCAAACAATAAATCAATGATTTATTTAATAAATTTGCGAAATAAACAATTTTCTATTCTAAGTAAATTTAAACAGAACCCTACTGAACGACGACGAACACCTTTTTTTTTCTTTCATTCGCAACATCGTTATTATTAGACATTGGTTTATGATGACAAACAAAGATTTCCTCTTTTTTTCGTGATTTTTCAGTGTTTTCATCATGCAAAAACAAAGACAACGACAAAACGTGGGAAACTAACCTCTAAATAACTATCAACGTGACACTGACGTTTTCTAGGGTGCGTTCAAAAGTATTGTTAAAAAGGCACATATCCTTGGACAAGTGCCCTTTTGAAATTTAACTGTAGCTTTGTTGGTTCATTAATCTATGACTATTGCCCGGACATGAGCCGTTCTGACACAAAACGGTGTAATTCGGTGTTGTCAAGTGATAAAATATAAAACAAATGTACAACAAAACGTAGAAAATGCGAAATGTGAAGAAACACATCGTCGTTCAAAAGAATTTCTTTTACTACCGCGACAGGTCCTCGTGGTGAAGTTGGCTGCAGCGGCGAATCCGGTGACATCTTACGTTTACGTGATTCCATGTTGATGGCTCGGGAGCGAGTGTTTTCTTCTTTCGGATATTATCTCCTTTTATTTATTACAATACCTATCTATTGTATTGTATGCACCAAATGGCACCTTATATTGTAATAGACTTATGATTATTTACCTTTCTATAGTGTTTCTAGTTTTGATGTGTGCTCTGTTGTAGTTTATTTCATTTTCAGATTCTGGATTGAGTAATGGTGTTAACAGGTAGGTATGTAGGGAGATAATATTTATAGTAATTTTTTACAGATGTTTTGGAGTCTGGAAAAGGCGATTCCCAGTACTGTCCTTGAAAATTAGGCTCTGCTTGGAAACTACCCAGGCTGTAGTAATTGCAACAGCAGTGCTACACAATATTTGTAGAAAAATGAGATTGGAGGTCCTAGAGCCTGAAATCGACATTCCAACCCATAGTGCAAATATAACTTATGAGAATATCCCTGAATCTCATGCCATACATGAGATTCAGGACAATTATTTAAATGTTAATATTATGAATTAAAAAATACACAAAAAAAATTGTTAATTATTTTTATTTAAACTAGAGCTTCTTAACATAGAACTTATCAACCTATCATTATAATTATTTAGTATTATACTCATTCCATATATTAGGACAAACTTTTTTTTCCAACTCTAGGATTTCCAATTCTATTTTTTTTATTATTGATGCCTTCATATCATCAGAAGCAATTTGACGTTTCAATTTTCCTGAAAAAAGATAATACGCTATTAATTTACATTAAACTTTTCCTATAAATCTCCACTCTGTGCCACCATAAATCTAAAGCACAAACAGGTGATAACTAGCCTAGCTTTACAATTGCTGTTTACTCCACCAAAACTTTTAGTTTGGTACTCAATTACTGACTGGATGTATTATTAAAAATACCCATGAAAACTAAGTATACAACCAATCCTTCATTATAGAATAAAAACAAATCAATTGCTTTTTTAACATGAAGGAACGACGTGGCCGACGACGCGGTTGGCGCAGTGGTAAAGTAACTGCCTACTGAGCCGACGGTCCCGGGTTCGATCCCCGGTCAGGGCAAATATTTGTGTGATGAACTCAATTATTTGTTCTTGGGTCTGGGTGTTATTATCTATATATGTATTTATTAAATATTATATTTATCGTCGCCTAGTACCCACAACACAAGCCTTAATTGAGCTTACTGTGGGACTAGGTCGATTTGTGTAATAATGTCCTATAATATTTATTTTATTTTATTTAAGGAAGGACAAACATACACTATTTCACATTTATGATAATATTAGTATGGACTTCGGTATGTGGAATATCAATCACCTTTGCAGAAGTAAAGTAGAATTTTTTATTTTGTGGAGTGCGCAAGGGGGAAATTTTTTCTATGGCAGGAGTTCTTTCTGCAACTGGTTTTTCTGTGTCCGGAAATGAAATCAAAATCGGTTCAGAATCCGCCACCGATTCCTTCTCCTCAACACGTTCAGTAACCTCCATCTCCGCGTCACTTCCAAACTGCATACTGTACCCATCGCATGTAGGCCGTAGGGCCTAAAATTGCTGACACTTTTTCCAGTGAATCGTCTGGTGGAATATAATCCGGCTTTCCACCACCAGTCTGTAAAATTTTACACAAAATAGGTAAATCAAGAGTTGTAAATGAATTTTTAGATATTAAATAACCAAATGCAATAGAAATGGAATATTTGAATCAAATATACGAAGGACCTTAAGGTTATTCATCCTAATTTTAGTGCTTCTTTTACGGGCAGCTTTTTTCAAGTTCTCCCATTTAAGCCGGAGCTGTTCTGGTTTTCTGGAGCAACTAGCTATTATAGGATTAAATGTATTTGTTATATTTAACCAAGCTGCTTCCTTGAGCTGGTTATTGCTCGCATTGGTGGCTTTACTCAGAATCACAGGGTTGGCTTCTACCAAATCTATCAATTGCTTCACTTCTTCTCTCGTTAGAGCTACGCTTTTTTGCTGAAAAGTACAACAAACTGTTAGTAAGTGAACAGAGTTTCTATGAAATATAAGTAGGTACCTATTTTTTTACAACAACAGCTTACAGTTTACAATCAATTTTGTTTTATAATAAACCACAAACCTTTAACCATAGATAGAATATTGGGAACTGCCGTAATGGAATGTGGTAGATGGTCGTCCGTAAAGGTTTACGTCTTTAATGAACAGATACTGCTTACAAACTTCAAGGTGAAGCCGAAACGGTTAAGCATTTAAATTTAAGTCCTAAGGCGCATGCAATTGCCTGAACAAATGAAAAAATAAACGTGTGGCACTCGGGGACTGCCGCGGTAAAGCTATTGCATAGCATGCCTTCAAGCCACACCTCCGTTCCCGTCGGAGTGGGGAGCGTGCGGTTTTTCGTTACGCCATTTCTGGATTCGGTCCCCGCGCTCAAGGCCCGCGATAGAAGCTATGCAATAGCTTAAAAGACAATACATAAGATATAATGAATGAAAGGATACATGACGAAAATATTTTTAAAAAGTCACAATAAACGATAGCCTTCGCGGATGATAGGCGATTACATGAAAAAAAAAACAGAAATATGTTAATGAAAATTAACAATTCCAATAAGTGTTGAGATCCGGAAACGAAAACGTTATACAGAACACTACAAAATGAAATTTAAATTGCACTTATGCACATGAGTCCATCGCACAATACACTACACTTATCTGTAGTCAGATTAGCACGTAGCATGGAGTATGAAACAGCCTCTACATCTCCGAAGCACTTCTAGAACCACTCGTCCGTGGTCCGACGGTGCTCTTCCCACAAACGTTGCTCCTCCATTCCACCTCTCCCTTCGAGGATCATCTGTGCTTTTTTCTCGTCGTCTTCACGTTTCTTACGATCACGTTCTCTCTTTTCTTCTTGTTCTCTACGCTCTCGTTTGCGCCTCGCTTCTTGTTCCTGACGCTCGCGCTCGCGCCTCCTCTTGTTCTTTGCGTTCACGTTCGCGCTTCTCTTCTTGGGGCTTGTCACTGTTGCCGAATGACCACATATTGAAAGGTCTTTGCTGATTGTTGGTCACATCTGAATTAACGAGATGGGCCTCGTCGATCTGTAGGGCACCCAGAGGTTTGTTTAAACTCGAACACAATCGTGTGTTGCGTGAAAAAGCTGAAGCCAGACTGTTGTCAACCCTCATTGCTTATTCCGTTTCTATAGTAATTTCCTCAAAGACCCGATACGACACATTAGGTGTGAGCATACGTGATAAAGTTCAATTGTTTCCCGAACAGAAATACCCAGTAGGTAGGTGAACTCATAATTATAACAATGAGTATGTCACCGTTTCCATTTTTAGTTCATCAATTTATTACAATGTAAGAGTCTGCCATGGTTTGATTGAATTTCAGAGTTCGCCCAACACACCATTAGTTGTGGACATGTATTTCACTTAACGCTTCTGTAGCGCGTCTCAGATGTTTGCCAATTGCCAGACCGACGATTTTTACTTATTTTTTTATTTATTATATTATTTATATTATTATAGATTTTTTTTTATTTTTGAGGAAAAGGGCAGCATCTATGATGAGGAGAATGCGTGAGAGTTCCAATGGTATTCTGAAGACATTAATTGAGAAAGTAGACGGACCATTCCTGAAGCGGTGGGCAAATTTACATTGTATGCAATATAATTAGGATAATTTGGATAATTTTTAATGATTTTAATCTTGTTTTTAATTGTATGAATTTAATTTGTATGGAATTTAATTTTATAATCGTATTACTAACATAGTTTCTAAGATTAATGTATACTAACACAAATATGGATGAATATCTGGAAATAAAATATTATTTATTATTATTATTATTTAACGATATTAAACTTATGTACTATTTAAAATTAAAAGGCGAATGAAAAAATCTGTACAACAGTGGGCCGTGACGACGCAAGCTTACTCCTCGCAATTGGCAAGTCAATCAAAGACGACACATTGAATACATACATTTATTGCGTTTATTAAACATATATTCATTTATTCAACTTAAATTTTATTTATACAGTCGTCTGGGTGAACAGGATGAAAATTAAATCATTACAGGTTGGTATTTTGAAAATTAATGGTCGTGTTTAGAAAATTCAGATAACCCCTGGTGGTCTCTGTCATAGAACCCATTCTTTTCCGGGGGCTAGAGGGAAGTGTTTAAAAAAAAGTGTAACCAATGAATGACGTATTGCCAGCAGAAGTGATGAAAATGTCCAGACGCACAGGATACTACCGAACGCTTTACGTACTTCTTGATACTCAAAGGGTCTGTGATGTCCTGGTAACACAAGCAAGAAGCGTTGCGACCATCCTCGCACATGTTGAGGTGGATGTGCATTCTGACAAAGTTCTTCATACTCCACACGGTCGTAAAGCAAGTCGTGGGCAGCTTCGGAGGGACGATTCCACCGAATACAGGCGACAAAGAATCGATATTGACGAGGACGCGTTCTTCCTTCTTCCGCCTTCCGGGATCACAGTTGTACTCGATGTCCAGTGGCTTGGTTAGTACGTTGTGTAGACAGGGCCCACAATTTCCTCCGAATGTCCCGGGATACGTTGAGATTGGGCCACAGCGCGGATATAAAATTGCGGAAGTCGCCAAAACGTAGAAACTGCGAAATGTGAAGAAACACATCGTCGTTCAAAATAATTTCTTTTACTGCCGCGACTGGTCCTCGTGGCTGTGGCTGTGGCTCGTGGTGGCTGCAGCGGCGAGTCCGGTGACATCTTACGCTTACGTGATTCCATGTTGATGGCTCGGGAGCGAGTGTTTTCCTATTATCGTTTTCGGAGATGGACGGGGAATTTGTCCATTGTTGATTAGTTCATCCAAAGGAATAGAACCATCGTTTATTGGTTCACTTTCCTTTCTAATTATACATACATTATGTAACACACAATATGCCATCACGAATAGATGTCATGAGTTGTAGTCTGATGCCCACAGCTAACACAGGAAATCTTCTATTTAGGCATTGAGATATACATATATATGGAGACGACACCGCCTACATCACTTGTGTTCCGCTTAACATACGCCATACGAAGATCTGCTCTTGTTTGTACATCTTGGGCTTCCATATTTGAATTATTTTCTTCATTGTTACTCCTACAAATATTATGAAGCACTGCAGTGGCAATAACTATTGACTGGGCAACGGGCAATTAAACCCGCAGTGTGAGAGCCACAACAGGAAATCTTCTTTTCCACACTCCGAACGTCCTAGAATGTTTTGGTTAAAACATTAATACTATCAAATAACTGTTGATAAACAAAGACAAAACAGAATATAAATATTTCACTGATATGTTTATGAATAAAGGGGGTTAGAATTACATGGAATATTACCTTTCAATTGTATTTCTGGTCCTAATGTGTGCTTCGTTGTACCTGTGTTCAGCTTCAGAACTAGGGTTCAACAGTGGTGTGAGTAGATAACATCGATTTGGATAGGCACTATCTCCAAGTTACCAGCGGCCATCATACTGCCCTGCATCACACTGAGCTGTAAGAATATTGAATTAAATTTAAATTATTCATTAATCATTAACAAAATTTCTAGTAAACCACAATACACAACCTCTGAGAATGGAATTATTGAAAATTGTTGCATCATGGGTGGAACCCGGCCAGCGAGCAACCACATTCATCAGTTTCAAATCTGCATCACAGACTCCTTGAACGTTTAATGAAAAGTAATCTTTTCGATTTCTAAATTCCTCACCTATTAATAGACCTGAAAATTTTTATATTAGTAGACAAGAAATTAACAAGCAATGATTAAACAAAATGCAGTAAAATTATAATTACATACATAGTGACTGTATACGTATGTGAGTGCAATCAATAACTCCAAGAACTCTGGGAAACTCTGCAATATCATAAAAATTTTCTGCACTTCTTTGATGCACAAAAATGTATTTATCATATAAGTGGGCTATTATTGCATATGAAATATCCCGGACTATTCTGCCTGCTGTTGACTTTGATACTCCCACAAAGTCAGACACAGAAATCAGCATTGTGCCTAATGCATAAAACCTTAAGGTCAGCAGTAGTTGATGCAGTGGTGAGACTCCATGATTTCTGGAATAGATATTGTTAAATTTAAGTAGGTATACGATTAATGCAGTATAAAAGATATAATTATTTTTAACCCACCTTGAAGATGTTACACGGACAGCAGGCATAATTTCTATCAACAGAGAGTTTAAAGCTGATTTCGATAACCTAAACCTAAAGGTAAACTCTGCATCATCCAGACTCTGCATGTAGTTTACCCTTTTCATTCTTCGCACAGAAGCACGACGTGACTGTTCACCAGCATCATTGTCGGTATCTGTATCCCAGTCTGATAATTGAGCTAGAACTTCCATATCACTGTCAATATCACTAGAACTCGAGAATATTGCCAAATCCATTACGTTTTACGAATAAAATCTACAGATTCAACCCTAGAATCTGCGGAAAGTCTAAGATCAAGATTTAAGATAGTTTACACCGATCGATCGAAACGTCAAACGCGAGAGATATGTTATTGACACGCTCAAACTGCCATTTTCGAACAGAGGTCTATCTGTGATCCGTCCTCCCACAGATACATTGGTTTTTGAGATTGCAATTTCGATCCACGGATTGTATATTGGCACACTTAACTTAAAATCCGGATCACATTTTCGATCGAAAATCTGCAGATATTAGATTGGATTGAATATTAATTTCGGCCGTAAGAGTATCCGCTACTAAATTTTCTTTCTTTGCGGGCGTAACCCAATACGGAGAGCTTGCTATGGGCGGTGCTCACATTAAATAAAAAAAACCATTCATTCCTATACATTTTTTTTAATACAAGGCTTACAAAAACATTAGCCATTCCGAGCGGCCGAGCGCCGGGCAAAAAATAGGGACCGTTAATTATTCTTCAATCCAAGTGGTTTAGGTTATTAACTTATATTATAGTTCGGTTCACATACTTGACTAACATCGAACGAGACGTCTCGCATCGTCACTATAAGGGCCCCCGCGCTCCTAGCTGGTTTAGGTAAATTATTATTTCTTAAAAAACCAAATGGTTTAAATGCATACCAGGGGCTGACGTATACATCATCGGCACCTGACCCTGACTTAGTTTTCATTTTATTTACTTCCCTTAAACAGATTCTTGAGGTTCGTTATCTTTTTATCAACATCATTAACATTAATGTCCATTCGCGAAGCAATTGCTGCCAATGCGTCGTTTTTCTTCTGACGATCTTTATAAACTTCATTTTTCGCATTCCACAGGCATTCTTGTACATGCGAAAGCTCAATCGTAATTTCATATGAAAAACGATTTTCCTCACGTTGGCAGACGCTGCGATGCGGTAGTGACTCAGCCCGTAGTGCTTTCGGCGACTTGCTGTCAGCTCACGTTCGAGCGTTGTGTACGCTTTGCGTATTAAAAAGTGTGATGTCTGCTGCGGATGTGAACAATAAAATGTTTTACAGAGCAAAATACTCTCATTCCACCATATGGCACTGTTTAGGGATGTGACCTCGATTCAGAAAAATCGATTACTCAATAATCGATTTTTTTTGTTTAGAAATAAATCGATTTGTGAAAAATCGATTTTTTTTTAAAAAATAATCGATTTTTGTTTTCACCTCGACTTTTTATGCGAAAAAACCTATTCGATGTAAGGTAAAAGCCCCAATACCGGACCAAGTACCAGTACCAGAACACTCCATGCATTTATATATTTACCTATATATTTGTGAATATAGATATACAAATACATGGAGGATGGATGGATGGCGCTGATTTTTTTATCGACTTGTTCAGTAAACTTACTTACCAATTTTTGCTTATTACTGAAGTTAGCTGTCAGGTGTAAATTTTGAAATTTATCACAAATTAATTACAGTAAAAAAATGCTTCTAAAAATTTTCATTTGTAATTTTTATTAATTTTCACATGTGAAATTTTTGAATTAATTTTTTGAAGTGAAACTTCTTTATCGGGGTTGGAAAAAAATGTAGTGTAACATTTTTTCGTTACGCATGACATTTTTCCGTTACGCGCGATCTTTTTCTTATCCCTACCACGCGTGATTCGATGTATTTCTGTAAAGTTGCATATAATAAATTAAGTATTTTTTGAAAAATAAGGTCATAAAGAAGTTTCACTTCTTAAGTGTGTACACTAGTACACGCACACATTTTTTTTTATAATAATTTAATTGCCATCAAATATCATGAATATTTTTAGTCTGTCAAGTTTAGTGTCATAATTTGTCATCCATCGCACAGATAGCACTATTTACAAAAATCGATTTAAATTGTGTTATTCTTATAATCGATTTATTAAAAATCGATTTTTACCAATAATAAAATCGATTAGAAAAAAATCGAAAATGGAAAAAAAATAATCGATTAAAGTAATAATCGATTATTTATTCACTTCCCTAGCACTGTTTAGAAGTTAGAGGAAATAAATAAAACAACGTACTTTGAATAAACATGATTTATACCGTGTTAAAATGGTAAAAAAGCTATTAACTCCCACACAAATTTCTAAAAACGCCGATGAAGACTAAAAAACTAATTCTACATATAAATTATAAAAAATTTAGAAAAATTATGACAAAAAGAAATAAACTACTTCCCACATGAGATCTCGTGCACTTTAAAATAATTAACTAAAAGGAGATCGTGACGCTAGTCTTCAACTGCAATAAACGCGCAGAGTAATGAGAATTCTGGAGCATTCTGTAGAGTATAGAACCGTGGCGTTCCATCTCAACTCCGTTAACGTAAACCGAATTGTTGGCAGAAAGTAGGAACTTTTTAGCTAGGTCCTCGGTGAAGCTATTGCGCTTTTGTTGCAGCATAATCACAGAAGTCTCAAGAATTTGAACCCAGGTACCGATGTGATGCGAACAGTAGTGATGCCAGTGTCTATAGCCCCAAGTAACCATTGGATTGTCTTGGAAGTATTCGGGATGGTGGCCATTAGTGCCCACTAGATGGCACGGGCAGAACAATGATACAAGAAAAATTACAAGTTATTCAAATTCAGGCAGCTGGATGTCTATCTCAGTCAATTCTTCAGTTGTAACTTCGTCCTTGGACTCCTTGGCATTGACACGACGTAACCGTTAGATGGCATAAAATGGATGCAATTGTTGGACTTACTTTCTTTTACAGCATCACATGAAAGTAGCAGGGAGTCAATGGAGCGAGTTACTAGTTTGTTACGTGTTTTTGTTTTTTCAAATCAAATAATTTATTGCATACTTATACATTTTACATAATATTAGAAACCTTATGCAGGTATTGCAATACAATATTATATTTAAATTACATTAATATTGTCACATACATTTCAATTTTCCAATACACAGATTACAAATTAACCATAATAATAATATACAATTTAGATATGTCCGGGATTATACATTATAAATATTCGTAGATAACGATATAAGACGTAAATAGAAATACTCATATAGATGCATAGATATACATTGATTGAGATTGATTTATTTGGTAGGTTTAGTTAGATCGAAGTTTTCAAGTTAAGTTTAGTTTAGGATTCAGTAGGTTTAGATAGTATCAATTACATGTTAGGTATATGAGATTGGAAAGACTTAACCACACGAAAAATTCAAGTTTAGCGTAGTTTAGCTTCGAAATATTCATTTATTGAATAAAAGCATTTTTGGATTAAAAGGAGCTTTAGTTGTTTGTTAAAATAATAAATAGTTTTTTGGTTTTTAATTTGGTCAGGAAGTTTGTTATATACTTTTATAGCCATGTGATAGGGGCTTTGATTTAACATTTTGATTCTTGAGAATGGTAGGTGTAATCTATTTTTAAAGCGCGTATTTACTTCGTGGTGTTCCTCGACTCGTGAAAATGTATTAATATTTTTATAGACAAATGTGCAAATTTCGTGTATATACATCGATGGTAATGTTAAAAGGTTATATTTTCTAAAGTATGGTTTGCAACTGTCTGTGTTTTTTATTTGGGCTAAGATTCTCACGCACTTCTTCTGCATTTTAAATAAATCATTAACATCAACGCTGTTTTTGTCAGGTTTACTTTGCTGAACACTCTTTCACAATCTGCATTCGCGTGAGGCAAAACCAAGCAATCAAGAGCAAATTTCGCGATTTCTTTAAACGGACAATTTTCGGATATATCACACCAAACACTAAGTTTTGCCCAAAACACATCTGCTCTTTTTTCAGTCGTGATACTCTCATCAAACTCGGTTCGTGGCAGTGCTCGCCATTGATCGTCGAGAATTTGAAGTTTGTTAATATCTTTATATCAATCACTCTAGGAAAGTTTGAGGCCAAAGACAGTATGCTTGGATTTTGTTCGCGCACGTATTGACTCAAAGCATTTTTAGGGCTTAACAAAGCCATTTTTATAAGCGCCTCGTGGTTCAAATCCCATCTTTTTTTGATTTGCAGGGCAGACTCAACAAGGAAATCTTTGCACCTATTCAAAAATTCTCTCCGTCTGTTCATGTCTGCCTTAATTTCAGAAGAATGGATTTTGTTGCCACACCGATACCAAGGTATAGAAGCTCGATTTGGATTGTTTTGTTTTGTCTTCTGGATTGATATCAGCTATGTTATTTTGGTTGACGTGTCGTCGTTCCATAAAACACAGCAAAAAATCCAGATACATTTCCTTAACTTTTGCATCCAGCTCTGAGACTACAACTTCCGCGGACTAAAAATATTCATTGAAAGTTGTAAATTTTGGTAGTACCCATGCTAGGAAATCAAAATATAGCTTCATGTATGGATCAAGAAGCAAATCGAGGATTGTTTGCCCTGATAAAGATCTTAAACTAATAGGACTACAAAGAAGTAAGACTACAAATATATAACACATCTATTTATTTACATAAACATCACTTTGACAGGTTTCACGCTTCACTTCCTGTTTTTCAGGTTCGGAAATATTTATATTGCGAACACTCTCTAACAAAACTTCCATATCCGTGCGATCATCTGTTGCGTAATAATCCATGACGTCTGGATTATTTTGGTGTACTTTGGCGATGACCTCCTTGAAGAGTTCTCTCGATTCCTTCATCAGAATCGCCGGTACTAGGTAATCGGACACCCATGAGCAGGGAACAGTAATGATGAAAATGGAAGTGCCTGCACTCGCGTTTGGGAATTTCTGCTTCATTCTCCTCCCTTCCACACGAGCAGGCGTCACCAGGGGCGATCCAGCACTTGTTCAGGTGAACCTGTTTCTTGATGAATTCCAGTATCTTGGCATCCCTCACGAAATCCCTTTTACTTGGTGGCATCCTTCCGAATAGATGAGCTAGCCAGTCGTTTTCCATCCTCGTGGCATCAAAGTTGTACTTCACTGGAAATTTTGCTCCGTTGAGAGCGAAGTTACTTAGATTTTATGTATCCCATAGAGAAACTGTTCATATGCATCTGAATATTGCGCAAACTCAGCCACGGTGAGAGGCCCCGCGATGCGTAGCCGGTGCGCGCATGGTAAAGGTATCCACCGAGAACGTTAGTGATCTTTCTTCCACATCCATGTTGATGAGTCTCTGATGTCACACCACTCTTGCGTTTTTTAAATGTTATTCACGATGTCACGGTCAAACGGAAATACGCTCAGCCATCCATCTACGAAAGTATTTATAGTGCTCCTCTGACATCACCCAATTGAATAAAAAAATGGTAATAATGTGGATTTTCCCAATATTCCCCACGGGTTATCGGGTTAAATTCAAATAAGCGAGCTGTATAATAGATACCGGGACTTATCGTCCACACTCGTAACGCGGTGAGGTGCGGTGCGGTGGATCAATTAATGGAAATAATTTTTACCCCTCAATTTCAAATGTATTGCTTTTTTTGAACTCCTTCTCGTAGGTATATTGCGCTTGTTTCCTTAAATTAAACATTAATTGCAGACATATTTTTTTGAGACTGCTCACATACCGTCCCGGTCGCTACAATGCTCGAAATTTTTTAATGGCCTCTTTTCTTGGTCGGTCAATGCTCGAAATTTTTTAATGGCCTCTTTTCTCTGTAAGCAATGCACCTGTTTTATAATATACGGTCATCACTGATTGCACCCTATATTTGGTAATTTGAAGAACAATAAAAAAAAATCTGGCAAACTTTTAGGTGTTTCTTCAGATCAGGGCTATATACAAAATAAGAAATTTGTGAAGTCTTGGCTTATTGTTGAATGAATGAATGAATGAAAATTCTTTATTGCTTAGAACAACACCTAATGTATTTAGCTCTAAGGTTAGGTTAAGTTTGATTGAATAAACGAATTTGAATTATGAAGCCTTCGGCTCTCCGTATGAAGATGAAACTCCGATTTCGGCGCCCGCACTGGCAGGGTCCCCATGTGATGTGTGGTGTGCGTGGAGAGAAATAAAACGATTGATGGTTGGTTATACACTGACTTTTATTAGAATGTAAATAGGTACTTAAACTAAATATCTATTCGATTACAGACGTCGGATTGCTAGTCTCTAGTTACTAATTAAGGATAAATAATATGATATTCCAGTAACAATTAAAATAATTAAATATGATATACTTTATAGTTTTTAAAGACACGTGTGACCTAAATTTCTTAGTGATATCTGATAGGAGTCACATCATATTTATATATAGGTACTAGCGGTCCGCCCCGGCTTCGCCCGTGGTACATGTTTACGTTTTCTCTACATAATATCCATCCTCGTACTTCAAGAAATATAATAAAAAAAGAATTATCGAAATCGGTTCAGCCGTTCTCGAGTTATGCGCTTACCAATACATTTTGCGATTCATTTTTATATATAAGATAAGTACTCACCTATACCTAATACCTACATTACACATCTTCACAATTTTTTCTTTGCACTGTGTGCCGGAAATATTAATTTATCGCCATTTTGATGCTGGACACAAATTGTTCGATTGTTGGGTTGTTTTTGTAACCACATTTGTCAACGTCTTGGTGTGAGAAGGCTGTTCACACCTAATTTTTGTAAATTTTTCCACTACCTTTCTATGCCATTTAAGGTTTGAATCCATCTATCTTGAGATGGCGGATTTGTTTTACTCCCCACATATTTCATTGATGAAATAAATTTCCTCGTCTCGCTGAACAACTGCAAATGAGGACTTCTTGCTATAAGATTTGTGGAGTATTTTTTTCCCCTGCGTAAGTCTTTGCTGTCCACATTAACAGCATCGAAAAGCTCGTCGATTATTTTCAAAAACGTTGCAGTCGCATGAGTTTCCCCTGGAAGGTCACCTGTGAAAATCAATCGTTAATTTAATGATATGAATTCATTCAACACAAGTGATAACTGCGTTAAAAACAACCGACTTCAAACTTGCACTTGCAAAAATGCCCATAAAATAAAAACTACTGGGCCTATCCGAATAAAATTTTTATGGGACCAATTCGACACCATCCCGCATCGAAAAAAAAAAGAATCACGTAAATCGGTTCAGAAACCTCGGAGTAATCAGTGTACATACATAAAAAAACATACCGGCCGAATTGATAACCTCCTCCTTTTTTTGAAGTCGGTTAAAAACAGTAACACGGTAGGGAGATGATGACATGATGAAGCTTGATCTGTTTAAATTAGGCTTTTGTATGAGTCAATTTGTTGCTCAATGGTGCAAAAAACATGATATCTGTCTGAGACATGTACATAATGTTAATGAAAGCAAAAATTAGTAAAATTATTAAAAAAATACACACTGACTGCAAATCTCATAGTAGCTGAGGACTCGTTGACTAAAGACCTGGGCCGCATGTGATTCATTTTTGATTAAATGTGCTTCTGTGAGTTTGTTCATAATTCTAACATCATCTTCACCACTTTCGAGTGCAAACAACATTTCAAGATATTGCCATTTGGCAATTTTTATTTCGCCATTCTGTATGAATCTTAAATTTTTTGTTAATAGATTATTTTGTAAACCTTTTAATAGGTGCGGTGGATCAAACAATGGAAGTACTTTTTTCCGCTCAATTTCAAATGTATTGCTTTTTTTATCTCCTTCTCGTATATTGCGCTTGTTTCCTTAAATTAAGCATTAATTGCAGACATATTTATTTGCGACTTGTCGCAAACCGTCGCGGTCGCTACAATGACAAAGTCAGTGCTCGAAATTTTTCGAATGACCTCTTTTATGACAATTTTTAAGTCGATCGACGATCGACGTTCGATTGTTGGGTTGTTTTTGCAACCAAAGTTGTCGACGTCTTGGTTTAAACGACGTGTGGGAAAGCTGAAATTAAATTTTTATAAAATTTTCCACAACCTTTCTAAGTTTCTATACAATTTAAGGTTTGAATCCATATATCTTAAGATGGAGGATTTGTTTTACTCCCCACATATTTCATTAATGAAATAAATTGCCTCATCTCGTTGAACAGCTGCAAATGAGGACTTTTTGCTATAAGATTTGTGGAGTATTTTTTCCCCTGCGCAAGTCCTTGCTGTCCGCATTAACAGCATCGAAAAACTCGTCGATTATTTTCAAAAACATGCAGTCGCATGAGTTTCCCCTGGAACGTCACCTGTGAAAATCAATCGTTATTATAATGATATGAATTTATTCAACAAAACAGTAACTCTAATGCTAGAGAGATGATGAACTGTTTAAACTACTACTATAATATATGATGTTACATATGTATTTTGTAAAATTAAATTGTAAAACTGACATGATTAAAAAGAGCAACTATGGAGTTTCTTGCCGGTTCTTCTCCGTAGATACTGCTTTCCGAATCGGTGGTAAATGTTAAAAATATGTACCTAATGACGTTTCAAAAGTGCTTCTAGAAGAAGTCTAATTGAATTAATAAATGTTTGAGTTTGAGTTTGAAATAAGGCTTTACAAAGATCACTTATTTGATGCAATTTTTGCTAATATGCCAGCCGTGAGCGTGACAGAATGACTGAGCACTTGTGCAAGTTTTACTCTCATTTGCTGTTTTACATATTAATTTTCTGTGAGTGCAGGAGCATAATATATAAAATTCGTATAATTCTTGTCTAAGTTATGGAAAGTTTTTATATGCTCCCATTTCGCTATGCCTGTAACAAAAAATACAGACTGGATATTTTCAAGAACCCTCCCCCTAGTAGTATCAGGACACATAATGAAGATGGACATCCAAGTAGACTCCGATCCTGACTTGACTTATGACCCGTTACTCTTACCAGGCAGCGGGTTAATTGAAAAGGTGGTGTCTAAAGTAGGGGACGCAATATTATTTTATTGTGTCTGGAGACACTGCCGTCCGAGATCTCTTAATATTCCGACAAATTCTTTGAGATATTTTATTTGCATGTCTTTTTAAAATCCCATTAACATTGTCTGTACCGGGCATGTTGTTTTTAAATATTTTTTGCTTAATATTCATGGAGTCTAGATACATTTTTATTATATATCTAAAATGCGTTGTATCTAATGGGTAGCCAATCTCCACATATATTTAATTTTTCTACAATATGACTTCTTCTTTGCTAGTGCTATTGGCCTACCGTGAGGTTTCATATCACGATTTTTGTTGCGGCATAAAACTGATTTTGAAATATTAAATTTTTCAGCAACCAGTAAAAGCATTTGGCGTTGACCCTCATGAAGGAAAGCCCGAAAGGATATCGGTTGCTCCAAAATATATTATTTTTCCCAGTAAACGAACTTTAAATCGTTTGGCTGAAAATATCATGTTCAATGTGGGGCTAAATGACAATATTTTTCGAGTAATAAACAGAAGAAGAAACTTTGTTATATTTTGTTTGATGACGTTGCTCTGACACCTCATCTCACTTATGTTGAGTCCCAAGATGAGATAAGAGGATTTAAAGACTTTGGGTATGAAAGAGTACTAAGGTTTTACGATCATTTATTTATTTATTTACGGCATACGCCAAACCATACATATATTAAACTTAATTCTAAACTTATGTTAAGAGTTAAAGTTATGAGGACCTAAAATTTTCAGCAATTATTTCGCCTCAGGCGCTTGGAAAAATTATTCCTGAAACATGTGAGGCCTTGTACAAAGTTCTTAGAAGAAATTATTTGAAGGTAAGTAATTAAAACACTGTTATATTACAGACAATTTTTATTGAAAAAAATACCAATTATTCATTATCAACATTGAAATTATTAAGGAATACCGCTGCTGAATCTGGAATCGATAAAACTACCTCTGTTTCACCGGGCTGATTTCCCAGAATTGTATGAGTTCGCATTTCTGTAGAGTAGTGATTGCCTTGGGAATTGTTGAGTAGATGGCTAGTTTGAAATGATTGAGAAAGATGCTCTGGATTTTGACTGGTGGGAAATGGAGAGCAGGGTGGGGTAGGACTTCCGGAAGAAACAAAACTTAAAGGGGTATATGCCCTATTGGAAGTAGGAGAGGATTGATATACATGTTGTCGATATTGCTGAGCAGGAACATAGCTTCGTTGATTTTGTTTCAAAATATCTCTCATGTTAATATAGGCGTGCTCGGGAGTGAGGTGTCCTATTTCGGCTTCAAAAAGTAAATCATGAATAAGTTTTTCTGCGACTATTAATTGCTTCGCATCTAAAGCCTTCAATTTCATCGCCACATTTTTGCCAATAACATCGCACCTATCTTCTGTTACAATTGGGCGAGGGCGCTTAAATTGATCTCGAACCGATTCCAATACTTCACTTGCTATGCTTTCATCTTTTCTTTTTGTTTTACAAGGTTTTGGTGGGCGAGATGCATTATTATTTGACGATGTCGATTGGGCCTCGTTGTTGTCGGTAGATACTTGTTGGATGAATATTCTTCATCGGCATTTGAAGAATCTTCAGTGTTGTCTCTCTGAAAACAAATAATTTTGATACATGATTGTGTCCCGCCGCTATAGATATTTCACATCAAAAATAGCTACTTATTGTCTAAATGATAAATCTGTTATTTTTATTTTACAGTTTCCTTCATCTGAAGAAGAGTGGAAAGAAATTGCAAAGATGTATGAAGAACGATGGAACTTTCCTCATTGTCTTGGTGCAATAGATGGAAAGCACATAGCGATTGTTCCACCGGCTAATAGTGGATCGTATTTTTATAATTATAAAGGGCAACATAGTGTGGTTCTTATGGCAATTGTTAATGCAAAATACCAATTTGTGTACATAGATATTGGCATGAATGGTAGAATATCCGATGGAGGGGTTCTACAAAACACAAAATTTTTTGAAAAATTAGAAAATAATGATTTACATATTCCAAGCAGTGAATTTTTAACAGGAAGTAACCGAAATTTACCATATGTATTTGTGGCAGATGACGCTTTCCCATTACGCCCCGATATGATAAAACCGTTTCGGCAGGCAGATTTAACATCGCGAGAAAGAAAAATCCTGAATTACAGATTGTCTCGCGCGAGGCGCACTGTTGAAAATGCTTTCGGGATAATGGCATCACGATTTCGGATATTTTATACTCATATAAATTTAAAACCCGAAAATATCGATAAAGTAGTGAAAGCATCTTGTGTATTACATAACTTTTTAATTGAACACTCAAAAAAGTCTTATGCACCTCAAAAATGTTTTTATCGAGAAAACTCTGAAAACGGGACTATAATTTCTGAAGGATACAATACACAAAATAGTACCATGGGAAACTTGGAAAGAAGAAACCCAGGAAATACTTTGAACAACGCGAAGATAGTCCGAAACAATTTTATGAATTATTTCAATCAGGAGGGAAGGGTACCATGGCAAAATGATCATGTTAATTAATAAATAAATCGGATCGTTAAAAATGTATATCGGCGGATAGGGACACGGATCTCTATTTTCGATGATACGGATATCCGGAACATCACTAATTGTTATATTATAAGCTTTGGTGAAATTTAGAATGACGGTAAATACAAAATAATTAAATGTGTTCTACGAGTATGTATTCAACTTAATAAAAATGTATATTACGAAGTATGAAATATTTTACTTACCTCACAACTATTTTCGTCATCACTATCTAAGTTGGATGAAGATTCCCTTGGAGTGCATTGATCATGAATGAAATTGAACAAATCGTAGTACCACAGTTTTATACAGTACACATCATCAGCAGATGCCCCAGACTTTAAAGATTGATCATATTTCTTCTTTTCCTTCCTAACATTGCTTCTTAAATTATTGATCTTTTTCACAACTACTTCTTTGTTCGCATCTGGCTCAATTTCTCTCAATTTTTCTATGAGTAATTTATAAGCAGCTTCTTTTTTGTCTCGATTATGGTAATCTTTGTTTTTAATTTGCCAAAGACATGGATGACTTCTATAAATTTCGATAAAATCTTAAAGGATTTTTTTGGTTGAATTTGGTGGCGCCATTTTCAATCGCTGTATTACGTGGTATTCGATGCGAGCGACGAGACAACCGTCCGAAAGAAACACTATAAAACAACTGACGCGATCTGCGTAGGCGACCGGAGTACACGCACACACGCACAGGTACACCGCACTCGAAAGAATTGATTTTCGATCTTGCGCCGGTCGCCTGCACAGGCTCAAAAAACTGTACAGGTCTATTCCCACACACACTCCGGTATACCTGCGCAGGCATACCTGCACAGGTATACCTTTCCGGTGGACCGTAGCGTGTATAGCAGCCATAAATAACAGGTGACACATGACATGTACTAACATACATGTCATATGTCACCTGTGTGCTAATTTTCACCTGTAATCTGTAATACTTACATCAAATTGACTTGTTGAACTCAATATACTTTTTTGTTTGCAGGTGGAACTATAATTGAGGTGTCAGGACAATTACAGATAAGTGTAGTGTTTGATTCCCCACCTGAGAACACCAGTGATTTGAAGAGAGCACATTGCTCACATTCTTCATGCCCGAGATGAGCAAAGGAAGTATTCATTTCTTTTACAACCTTTCGATATGTCTCAAAAGAGACCAACATATTGGGATATTTTCAATGAAGTATTGATGCATCATTGTTACATTGTTGTCATTCGGCAGATAAAGTTTATTAGGGGCATGTTCGCGACGGTAATGTGAAATTGATTTATTAAAACTTTGTATATGATCCTTGATTACGTCCCTGTCTATGACATTTTGGCGTTATTGGGATATTTTTCATTGAAGTATTGATGCATCATTGTTACATTGTTGTCATTCGGCAGATAAAGTTTATTAGGGGCATGTTCGCGACGGTAATGTGAAATTGATTTATTAAAACTTTGTATATGATCCTTGATTACGTCCCTGTCTATGACATTTTTTGGCGTTTGTATGATCCTCGTTTATCTTTTTGATTATCGACTTCCTTACTAAGTGCCGAGTGAATATGTCCGTTATTTTGTGGGTTGTAGCCAAGTGTCGTTAAAAAAATGTTTTGCAAACATCAATTTATTCATGTTTGACTCGAAAATGTAATACGAAACATCTCTTCTCTTATTTCTACCTTCCTTAGTAGTTCTTGTTTTTATTTTCTTCGATTCGACCATTTCTCGAATTCCTTTAATGAATAAACCTCTAGACTCCCAATCTAATCTTATGTACCGATCATGTATTTCTCTTTTAATTTCTTCAGAAATCTTAGTTGCACATTTTTTACGAAATTTATCATCACACGGTGGTTTTAGTGACAGCTTTTCTTTTTTCTGTCTTTGTCGATCCGCATGGGATAGATCAAATCTACGTCTTTTCCTTGGCAAGCCCGCTTTAGTCAGTCCTTTCTCAAAACTGGCTACGTCATAGATACGTAAAAAGTGTCTAATAAGAATATATTATAGATCTCGTTGTGCTAATTCCGAATATGTACTTAACTCAATTTGCTGCAAAACTCTAGTCTCTAGTTGTTGCACTTTTCGTAAGGACGGCAGTGTGGTTTCTGGAATTGAATGTATCAAAAATGTTATTCATAATCATTATGATTTTTTCGATTGCTCCGTTTTTCAAAAAATCGGGCAGCTTTACCTCTTGGCGACAAAATTATGCTACAGAAACACTCCTGCTAAGAAGCTGGGTTGCTAACTTATTTTCACTATAGAGTTTCTAAATTGTATGTGTTTGTGTAAGCCGGTTAGCAATATGCAAACCAGTTTCTTCTTGTAATTAATAAAATAAAATAAAAATCATTTATTGAGTAACAATACATTGACATAAATTATAGAAACTCGACGATCTCCTCAACTAGGTATAAACCTGTGCTAGAGACGACCGACGTCTTCCACATTAGACTTAGCAATTCTGCAAGCTTTTTATATATATATATATATATTCCCATTAAATTTCATCATCTTTATAAAGAAACACTGCCTTTGATTCAAAATGGTTTCTGATTAATTTTAACATATGGCAGAAGTCTAAAAATACTGCCACCTCATAATCGTCACATGGATGCTTAAAACCTTCGGCATATAAAGTGTAAAGTGTGTGAGTGACTTTACTCAACGTGGGGTTAAACTAACCCCACTAGAAATATTATTCCCTCTACTTTATGTGTGCATCGTGTGCAATAAGTTTGAATGGTTTTTTCTGTTAACTACATTAATAAGCTAATGAATAAAATACAAAAAGTATCAAATTAAACATTTATTATAAAAAAGATCTTAAAAATCACGTAACCTTTCTGTGAATTCAACAAAATGTTATCGAAATAAAAAGTCAACAAAAATATTTCTTTTTTAACTTGATTATTTTACTTCTTATATAAAATAAGACATATTTGGCTTTATAAAAAAACACAATTGGCTCTTCATTACTATTTGAGCGAGATCATTCGTTATCTAAAATAGTTCCTTACATAATATGGCGGCGTTAATTAATTAATTTATTTATTTATTAGAAAACAAAATTTCACATTTATTTTAAACAAAATTTTGCGATGTGAAACCTTACGAGGTTTGTAACATAAACACCGTTTGTTATTCGTAAGGAAGACAAAAGATGTGCCTACATAAACCGTTTCCATATCTATTCATGACATACAAGTACAGGGTGTTCATTACAATGTTGTTTTTTTGTGTCTTGGACAGAAAGAAAATCGCTGAGACCTTCTTGTTTGCTTTTGTGGTGGTCCTGGAATTTCTTCATTCAAAATTTCATGCACGCGTTTTCTTATATCTCGTGGTATATGTGGATTGTCTTTTCTTTTCCTAATGTGGTCTTCGAGCAAAGAAAGTCCCAATTGTTTGATGAAGTTCTTCCTTAGCTTAGTCTTGTTCCTTTCAATGCTGTTATTTGACATATGCTCAATAAAATCATTTATGCCAGCATGGTTCAACATTGAAAAAAATACGGTAAGGGTCAATTCACACGTACCACAACCACACCACGTCGCAGCGACATAATGTGGTCAAGCTGCAATAGTGCCGCAGCGGCTTTTTGCAGTTGCGTCGAGATACCGACAAAATGTCGATGTGGTCGCGTTGTCGCTGATGTTGCGACGTGGTACATGGTCATGTGTAGTTATCCCCTATAGAGGTGCCATGAATGGGACAAAAATATACAGGTATATATTTTGGGGAACATATGTGAGATAAAGAAAAAACTTTCATCTAGGCTTCAAATATATTTATTTATCTTTAAAAAAAAATAACTTTAATCATTTCTTCTGTAACCAATTCAGCATAATATTCAAATAAGAAAATGTTTGATTTTGTCCCCTTCGTGACTGGGTGGTATTGAATGGGACAGTGCAAGTCATGAAAGGGACACGTTAATAGTGTACCAAATTATTGATGATAAGTTACCTAATACAACATAATTGTGCTATAAAGTATCATAAAAGTAATCTTACAAAATAATAGATCAAAATAACTTTTTGAGTGGAATTTAAGTAATATAGGTATTAATGACATAAGCTACAAAAAAAATTAAAGACGCTTTTTACTCCACAATTTTCATTTGCCCATAGGCCATATCTGTCAAAGTTTACATTGGAACCTGTCTTCCTTACTAGTTGAAAATTTCTGTTTTCAATTTCTAACTTACAGGCATATTCATATGCAAGTTTTCGCACCTGAGTGGTTGTGAGACCATGACACATTTTAGCAGAGACTACGAATGTGCCAGGCTAAAAATTCTACGAATTCCAATATTTGTACAGTATTGGAATTTTTACAACAAGCCAACCTAGGTGCAATTTGCTAATAATATAAGCGTTTGCTACAGATCTTTTCTATTACTTCTTTATCGGCTTCAATTATTCTGGGGCCAACTCGTTGCTTCTTCTTTGGAGGCATCTTTATGTTAGGTGACCTTACCTGAAAAATTATAACCTATAACAAAATTAGCAATTTAAAGAAAAATCCACAACTATGCTTATCATTAAGAATATAGTCACGAAAGGTTTTGAAAGGGACGTCCCTTTCGAGCCCTGTCCCAAACAAGAATAACACACATTTTTCATTATAACCTTAAAATAAAAATTATTATCATGCAATTAAATGTAATTATAAACTCACCTTTTTTGTAATTAACCATCTATTTAGTTCGCCAAACAACCAATTTCTTAAACTTCAATAATTATTCAATAAACGAAGCTGGAAAACATTAAATAAATTACTTTTGAGCACAAAAATATTCAACAGTGTTTCGCCAATTACATTTACCACAGCCGGAGGCCCCAAAAAAAAACCAGATTTACTTTATAACTACATTTAATAACTAATATGAGACTTTAACACCCATGTCTGCACGATGCAGACCGGAGTTAAAGAATGAATTATACATTTTAATAATTACAAAGACGTAAGCTTGGATGCTAACTCAGGGAAATCGCACCCACATTCTATTCCCGAACGGCGTATTCAGCAGTTTCGTATGAAGGCAGGGCCGTAATTCGCCATCTTGTGACATTTGACAACTGAATGAAAGTTGCATCAATATTGTCTATGGACTGATGTTGCTACAATGCAGAAATAAAAAACCGCCTATTTATTTCTAAACGAAAGTTATTGGATTCGTCCCATTCAAAACTTGTCCCTTTCATAGCACTTTCCCCCTACTCCAGCTTTAGTAGAGGTAACACGGCTTGACTGAACGTAGTAATGGAGGAAAGATTGTTGTTGCTATCCTTGTTATGGATTTTATTAATAAGAAGAAGACGACGAAATCAGCGTATTCGTCGAAATAGAATTTATTGGGAATTTCCTTCAATGGAAAACTAAAGTCAAAGCCAATTCCGTTCTGATTATTCTAAACTTCTAAACTTTGAAGGTTCAAGATGAAAATTTATAAACAATTTAGAATGAGCAAGAATACATTTGATTATTTGTTAAACGAACTGAATAGCGAGTTGCAAAAAAAAAAGACACAATAAAAAGTAAGATTATGATTGTGGGCACGTTTCATATAGTTTCCTATTATTACAACAGTATGCATGTACAGTTAGCGTCATATCGACCTACCCTTATCTGCAACTGAATTTCAACCTAATTTTAAACGAATAGAGATCAACATCAGCTGTGGTTTTTTTCACTTTCGTAGGTCAATATGTCGCTGACTGTACGTTACGCACACGCCACATATCCGGTCTGCTCAGGCCTTTTTTTATTATACAGAAACGGTAACGACACAAGGAGATCCCTTGACGCAAGTAGACTCGACGATACAGGTGCCATGCCCTAACGTCTGCTGCCAACTCAGAAAAATACTCTATCATATAAACTAGAATGCTCAGAAATTGATGCATGCTTAGAAATTCTGCACTGTAGAGGTTGACTATAAAACCAATCTGCATACTCACAGGCCGAATAGAATTTCGTAGCCCCTAGGAATTTTAGCTCCAAAGCAAGAGTCGCTCCATTACAGCGGACTGTAAATTCAGGTTCAAAACCGGCATCATCGGACATTACGAACGTTTGAATAACACTATCACCTGAGCACGCACTATTAAGTGATGACATATTAGAATAAATAAGATATTTAAAAAGAGGGAAATGGGCAAAAGTTTCATATCGCCGCTCAATTTGAGCCAAATTGCTCTTAGGTCTAGATATAAACGATAATAATGAAATATTTGTAGCTATATTTACACTTACTGATGACAACTTTTTTAGCACGGCGTGTCTTTCTCGGGCCCTTTGCACCCTGCAAATCACATCTAATTCATCCAAGTTAGTAGGATCGAAATACATTTTGTAATATCAGCAAAATTGTAGTATACTTACCTTCATACTTTCTTGGAATAATATAAGAAGTAGAAATGATAAAATATGCATCTGCCGCCGCCGCCAATGGCCGCGACACACCATTCCAGAATGCCCATAACGCATTCAGAATCTGCGGATCTATAACAGTTGAATTTTTAGCGGGAAATCTCGTCGTAAAAGCCTTCGTAGCAGCGATATCCTCTTGAGACATTTCAAATAGTGACGCCAGTAGTAGTGCCGAATCATCAGCAAAAGCATTATCATCTAAATCACGCACGGTGCTTTTAATCTGTTGCTCACGCTTATTTAAAGAGATTGGAAGAACAATGGATCGATATGACACTAATTCAACACTACCAACTGAGCAGGTTGAACGTTGTGCTCGAACGGTGAAGGAAAACATCGTGAGGAAACCGACATGTCGAAGAATTAAAAAGTTCGACGACATGTGTCATCCGCCAACCCGCACTTGGCCAGCGTGGTGGATTATGGCCTGTACCCTCATAGGAGGCCCGTGTCCCAGCAGTGGGAACGTATATGGGCTGATGATGATGATGATGATGATGAACTGAGCAGGATACACCCTCTCCAATTGAAGTGACAAGAGTAAAAGAATCAGAGACTATACGCACGGGATCATCGGGATCATTCAGGACAAAGCATGCATTGTGATCACCTGTTGTTGATGAGAAATGACCAATTGACCGCCAAACTGGATAAAGAGACCTCATCTGAATCATTTTGTCATAATCTGGGCGTATCGATTTTGGAAGTAGACCTATCTTACCCACCAGATTAACTTGAATATCGACTTCATTAGCATTCCATGATCCTAAGCAGTCCAACGTGAACCGGATGATAAATGAACCAACAGGTGACTTAATGCAAGAGTCTAATTCCGTTTTTTAACGGAATTAGAAAATTAAAACTTTATTATTACCTAACTGTGGTAGGGGGGATAGAAAGCGAAAACAAAGAGCATACTTAATATATTTTTATTTATTTTCTCATTCAAAAATCAACAGAAGTAGGTAATTAATCTCCGAAAATATCCGTTATAATCGGATCATTATAGTTTGAAGCCTGAGAAGAAACGCTGAGTGGAGATGCTGGCACTGAAACATCTCTTGGTGTGGATGTAGTACGCAAATTGCGAAGTTGTGGACCGCCTGTTTCCATATCCGGCCGATACCCAGACGTTGATGGTCGCTCGTACGGTTGGTAAGCTGGTGTCGTATACCCCTGTCCATATTCACTGTAATTATCATTAAGTGTAGGTGTGTGATATTTTTGAATTACATTCAATATTTCTATCTGAGCATTCAGTTTCCAATCATCGCGAATGGTTTTAAATCTATCGTACAAAGATAGCAAAAAATGCATATCACTGCCACAGGTCTTGTCAGGTTCCTGTGTACGAGTATGTGCAGTTACTTGATCGCTCAATTAGTATGTAGGTAGGTACCTATTATGCACATAAATATAAATATTACCTAAAGAGATGGTTTTACTTACAGATCCGAAGGGTATTCGAATTTATCTTGAATTAATTGCAATACTTCCAAAACAGATTGTTTTGATAAACGAAATCTTGTAATAAAATCAACATCACAATTCATCATATTATTCGAAATAATGACGACGTTCTTTATAAATTCTGGGCCGTCGCGATCGCACTATATAATCCAAATTATCCACCATATCTTCATTTTCAAAAATAAAATTGCATGCAGAGTCCATCTTGACAGCAAGAAAACATCAAATTATTTTTTCTCATTGTCCGTTAACGAACCTCTATACCAGTAATTAAGTATAACGCGGCGTTAAGGAAAATAATCCTCCGTTAGGTCATGGTAGGACACTTTTTAACTTTAACGATCCGTTAAACTAACAGAGTGGTGAAACCGGCTGCCTTATTACGTATCTTGCAGACGACAAGCAACAACCAAAAATTGCACAATAGCTGTTGTCAATCGTCTATTTCTTATTACGTAAAAGCAGACAACAAGCAGATAATCTGCCGTCAACAGTGCTGCCTCTGTCGAGCAACTGAAAAACTAAAAATGCAGTTGTCGCTAATGTAAAGTCAAAGGTTGCTTTGCAAGCGGTATTATCTATGACTTGTGACAGCAACACGACAGCAACAACTTAGCAATTCATCTGTTAAATATGCGACAGGTCTAATACTTGTTGTTGACTAGTTGCTGCTTGTGTTATCGTCACTAAAGTGTATAAAAACGCGAAATTACTCACAAATATAGTGTTTTTTATTGATTGTTAACTAAGATCATCAAATATTTATAAATATAATTAAAGTATATTGCGGTAAGTGTGCAAAATGTTTTAGGTTAAAAATTTTGATAAGTTTTCGAACATAATTGTAGCATTGTACCAATAAGGAGGTATTAAATTTTGTCGTCGCATACATTAATAATATCTTAATTTACGGTTTTATAAACAATGGCAAGAACATGTTTATTAATTAATAAATGTTAGAGGGAGAACTACGAGTGTCTGTGCTTGTTTATAAACATACGTAGTACCAACAGTTGCCACTTGATTGTGAGTGTCGCTGCTTTCCATACAAAATCAAGTGCATCGGTCGAAGAAAGCAGATGTTGTGCGACAGCGACGCAACTGCTTACATAATACGAATTTGTTTGACGTTTTGCGACCAGTCGCGAACCTGTCGCGCTGCTGTTGCGCGGTGGTCGTTATCTGCTGATTTTTAGCTAATAAGGCCGCGGGTCTCAATTCTTTGGGGTTTTTGTATTTGCAACCCAAAACTTCCATGGCTGATAAATTTGAGCTATGACCATCAAATGTCAGCGACACAACATCCACGGGAACTTTATGGTATTTATATAATATTTTATTATTACAAGTACTTCGTAATTTGTTTTTCATAACGACATAAATCTATTTTTTCTTTGTTTTAATGATATTTTCGTAAAAACTAATAACATGTCCATATTAATGACAAAACAACCTAAAACGTATATGTCAGACTAGCTTCCGCCCGTATGATATAGGATGGATATAGGATGTTGTACGTGCATCCCCGTTTTTCCCCGTCCCCGCAAGAATTTCGGGAAATCCTTTCTTAGCGGATGCCTAAGTCCTAACATCTACCTGCATGCCAAATTTCAGCCCAATACGTCCAGTGGTTTGGGCTGTGCGTTGATAGATCACTATATCAGTCACCTTTCAGTTTTATATATATAGATTCATAGAAATGTTATAGTAAAAATTAAATAAACTTCATTCATGAATAAAAAGTTTTTTATTTAAATTGAAAATCAAATATTGGTTAAATCATGTTGTTTGGAATAATTCCACATTTTAATTTTTTCATCAGTAAAGCGTGAATTTCATTCTTTCGTCGTTCATCATTTGCCAAGTGCAACATTTTGCATCTGTGTTCCTCTTCCTTATATTCTAGTTCCCTTTTAGAAGCCTCCATTTGAAGCTGAACGAGTTCTAAGCGAGCTTCACTTAATTTATCTAATTTAGACGTGGCATTTGCTTTGGATGCTGCCGGTTTCAGAACGTTGCTTATTCTTGTTTTCAGCGCCTTAGGATGCCACTTATTCCATTTGTTTTCTGAAAGCATTTGAAAATATACCTTTGTAACATTATCATAATTATGAAAGTACCTTTATGTGAAATATACACTACAATGCACAATGCATTTATACTAATACTAGCTGTGCCCCGCGGTTTTACCCGTATTCCTCCGCTCCTGTTGGTCTTAGCGTGATGAAATATAGCCTTTAGGTCCAGTTTCACCCAGCTGTGTTTGTTAAATCTTAAATAGTCATTTACTAATGATTTGTTAATAATTAAAGGGCTGTTATATCATTAAATGTCCCAGGAACAAAAATTAACAAGCCGTTATTAAACTGAACATTTAACTGAATGACTTATAAGTTACTCACTCTTATTTTAAGCAACCAAATTGAAATGCTTATTTGTGACATGTCATTTAGACGGAGTTGGGTAATATTTTATTTAGTCGTATAATACGTTATTTGTTGTGCTACGCGACCAATTTCAAACGTCCTTAGGTCCGAGTGATTTCAATGAAATGGTAACTACTTTTGATTTAAACCGATTGAAACGTCAAATAATCATAACATGGTAGTATTATTTTGAGTTGAGGTTATGTAACATTTGTGCTTTTTGATTGTGTTTGTGGTTGGTTTATTGTGCTTCTTAATGAATATAAATAACTAGGATGTCAAAGAAAACACGCGGACCGAATTTTTCGTCAAATGAAAAGGAAATCCTTGTTCATTTAGTTACAAAATACAAGGATCTAGTTGAAAATAAGAAAACGGACGCAGTAACCACTGCGATCAAAAATGAAGGATGGAAGAAACTAGCGGAAGAATTTAACTGTTTGAGTTCATTCTATGTCCGAACCGTAGATCAATTAAAAACCTGTTGGGACAATATAAAACGCACTACGCGGAAAGACAAAGCTGCGACGAAAAAAAATAATTTATTAACCGGTAGGTTCTGACATTGTTTTTTGTTAATAAAATATGAAGTAGTACTATGCAATGAGTACTAATTACTGGTTTTCTTTGCAGGAGGAGGGAGGTCCGATATTCCACCACCAGGACCTCTACAAGGACAAGTGGAAGTGCTACTTGGACCTACATTAGACGGATTAGAAAATGCCTACGACTCTGATATTCAGTTTATAGAACAGGGACTAACTGGATCAAAAACTTTAATAGAAATGATTAATAAATCAGTAAGTTTAAAATTTAAATTCACTGTCATAATAACTCTCATTCTGAAATTCATTGCAATATATGTAGAAGTCATCGCCTCTCAAAAGACATTATTTTTATTTATTTACCAGGATGTTGTAGTGACTGATTCAGAAAAACAGACAATTCTGGATGTCAATGCTGCTACTTCTTCACAAACATCTCAGGATTCCACTCAAGAAGATAAAGGTTGTACATTTCAGACAAATGAAATCAGAGATGACAATATTTCAACTGAGGTGCGTAGAAGTACTTGTCTTATAGGTCCTGACCAATATGTTAAGCGTAAATTGATATACCATTCACGGTTGTGGCTATTTCCCTGCCACTCTTATCAATGGTTAAGTTTGTTTATTTACTGAAGGTAGAGCTGATGTGTAGGCTTGAGAGAGTGGGCACCACTGTCTTGCCTAATCTGCCGCTAAATAGTAATGCATTTGCAGCTTTGTTCCGGTAAGACCGTAATATACATTGCTCTTATTATTGGCACAGATGTATAACAGCTCAGTCCTCTAGTGTAGCAACACCTCAGCACCGGGGTCAAGTTGGTATGTGATACTCTGTCTTGAAACTTCTAATACTGTATATATACTGTACTATATCCCAATCATACGATTTTTGTAATAGCATGGGGGGTCCCGCCATCTTGACATTCATCTGATAGGATGATGATACCTTATTATGAACTTTTGTTACTTCTTTTTCAGGAGGAAATAGAAAAGAATAACTGGAGCTCCTGGACTCCAAAAGTTTTAAAAACAAAAACGTCAAATACATTGTCAGCAAATAAAGAAAACAATCCATCAACTTGGTTGCATCGACGTAGGCCGAAGACTTCTTTGCAGGATAAAGTCCTGCAAAGTAAATTAGAATTAATAGAGACGATGAAAAGAACTACCCAAACAGACGCTGCTCTTAAAGAATTAATTTTACAAGAACAGCTAAAACAAGAAAAATTGAAAACTGAAAAGTTACAACTTGAAGTTGAAACATTAAAAAAAAACCTTGATTAATTAAGAGACAGCTTAGTTTTTCAAATTTTGTATTAAATTAAAGTATTTTAGCTGTACAAAGATTATAAGTAAATAAATAATAAATTCTGTATTTTGTAATTTTATTTATTGCTTTAGTACATAGTTATGTTATTAGTTAATAAATCAATGCAAATTATGGGATATATGTAAACTCTTAAAATAATTATTTATCAGCATTCTTCGCTCAGGGTTTATATCTCTGATCCCTTCAGTATTTCTTTGTTCCCTGATATGGCCTTGACGGAACATTTCTTCCCATGGTACAGTGAGCTCAAGTTCAGAATCATCTGGTGGTATATCTTCTTTTGCCTTTACTGCAATGTTGTGTAGAACTCCAGTGGCAACGATAACAGGCAGACATTTGTTTAATTGGATCTGCATCCCCAAGGCAAGTACAGGGAATCTACGTTTCCACACCGCAAATAAACGTTCAATAGGATTCCTGCTCCTTATTTGCGCCTCATTGTAAAGAATCTCCTCTGGTGTTTGTGGATTATCCAGAGGCATCATGATATAAGACCGATTCATGTACCCACTATCTGCCAATAATATAGCATCCCCATACCTGCCTCTCTCAAACAAAGCATTTCTGTAGGAAGCGTTCCAAATAGTCTGGTCTTGACTGCTGCCAGGCCATCTTGCAACCAAATCTAGAATTTCTAGGTTTGCATCACAAATTGCTTGCACATTTAAAGACATGTAGCCTTTTCGGTTTCTAAAATACTCTGCATTTTCTCCACCAGGGGAACGAATACGTATATGTGTGCAGTCTAGAGCACCCACAGCCTTTGGAAATCTTGCTATATTATAAAAATTCAACTGAGTTTTTCTTATTTCTTCCTCGGTATCAGGGAAGTGGATAAAGTTGCGGCTTAGGGAGGCTATTGCAGCAGTGACCCTGTGTATTATTCTATGAGATGACGACTTACTTATTCCGCAATAATCTCCCACTGTTATTTGTTGAGAACCAGTTGCATAATATCTCAAGGTCAAAAGAATCTGATTAATGGGAGAAATTGATTGATTCCTGAAACAAAATTAAGGTTAGGTTAGGTTTGTTTTATGGTGCGAGGTAATTGCACATACAATTACTTACCTACTGGAAATAATTTTAGGCACCTATGTAGGTAATACCACCTAATATATAAACTTACCGATCTGATGGATATTCCAATTTATCTTCAATCAACTGCAGAATATCTAGGGTTGTTTCTTTAGATAAACGAAATCTGGTACAAAAATCTAGATCGTCGTATTCCTCGAAATAAGAACGCCGTTCTTTTAAAATTCTTGGACGTCGTACTATTGTGTCTAAGTAATCTAAATTTTCTAAAACATTATTTTCGAAAATAAAATTGTATGCAGCGTCCATCTTTTTCGATTTCAATTGTCTGTTACGGTCCAACGGACCTCTAGAGTCTAGAGCGGTGATTAAATTTAACGGCTTGTTATGACAAATAAACACGCGTTAACTCGTGGTGGGACACTCGATAACTTTAAAAGCCCGTTAACTGACTTAACAATACGTTAAATATTTAACAGGGTATGGTGAAACTGGACCTTAGCCTTCCTCGATTAATGGGCTATCTAACACCGAAATAATTTTTCAAATCGGACCAGTAGTTCCCGAGATTAGCGCGTTCAAACAAACAAACAAACAAACTCTTCAGCTTTATAATATTAGTATAGATAAAAAGGAAAAAAAAATTGTCTCATATGCTTTTTAATTATCTTTTTTAAAACCTCATACTTCAATTTGAGGGTTTTCCATGAACGGACACCGTTTTTAATTCCGCAAGAGTTGAGAACATCTTAAACTTTTTTCCATGCGTTTTCTTTGTCGCGGTTTGTTGCGGCGTCAGTTTTTTTATTTTCTATTATGAGTTTGTGCTTCTCCACCAAACTATAAGTAAGTATAAGTAATTGTGCCTCAGCTAAGTTGAGATTTGCCGAACGCTCCCTTTTTGTCGTTTCCATCGTAAAAAGTATAAATTGAAAATACGTGTCATACCGACCTAAATGGGAGCAAGATCCCTTACTTTCGTCCTGGATTTCTAGAGTAAACGATGATACTGATGTAGCGTTGTGCAAAGCTTGTAATTGCAAATTAGTGACAAGATTATCTTCATTGAAAGATCATGTGTTATCACAAAGGAAAAGAAAAAAAAAATATATTTATCGTCGTTATAATTACTGTATAACCTCTGTTACATTTGTCTTATTATTGGTCTTTTTAGTGGCGCATTGTTTTGTTAAAGTTAATTATAAATATTGTAATACAAATAGCTGTAAGGAATCTATGTGTGTAAAAAATAAATAAATAAATAAAAACATAAGAAGCATATGGTCGGGTATAGCGGCCAGTCATCGGAAAATACTTTAATAATCGTAAAAGTTTTTCTAAATTATTATTATAACTTTAATTTAGTTTTAAATTATTATATGTATGTTTGTCTGTAAGGTATTTATTCTATGGATCTGTACAATTTATTGTCTGTTAAATTACAATTTATTGTGGAAAGTTTCAAAAACAATTATTTCAAGTGCAAATTTTTTTTAAGAAATCGCCATTGGAAGAGGAAGTAAAAAAGCAGAATTATTTTGAAATATTTGTGCTATTTGTTGGAACACAATTTACCGTTTCGATTAATGGATCATCTCAATATGTTTTCACGATTCGGAACTTGCCAAGTCATTTTCCTGCAAAAGAAGTAAAGCAGCAGCGGTTACGTATAATGTTTTAAAGCAGAGATGCTTACCGATTTAAAATCGCGTGAAAACATTATGTCACGTAAACCAATGTTTTCCTTGATCATAGATGAGACCACAGATGTCACAAGTCACAACCACAACGCTTGCAGTTGTTACCAAATATTATTCTGAAAAAAATCTACAGGTAAAAACAAAATTTTGAACATTGGTAGACTTGGAACTTCAGCACAAGCTTTGTGCAATGCACTTTCCAAGGCGATAACTAATGTTAATCTTGATATTAAAGATGCATTTGGTTTCGGGACTGATACTACTTATGTTGTATTTGGAATACAAAGTGGGATTATTGCCGAAATAAAACATGTAAATCCCCATTGCATATTCTTTAAGTGTGTATGTCATTCTACTGCTTTGTGTGTATCTCCCGCCATCAAAAGCTGTATACCAAGTGCTATTAACCGAATGGTGCAAGAGGTTTATGGATATTTTTCACGTAGTAATAAAAGGCAAAGGGAATTTGCTGAGTTCCAAGATTTTATTGGCACTGAAAAGCATATAAAAAATTTTGATTGATAATATCAGATAATTTTTAATACCTATTATATAATGAGTACCACTTACCTAATTGTGTAATCAGGAAGGGTTGCAGGTCTACGATACAAGCTGTCTTAGTGTAGGTCTGCAGGTCATATTATCTTTTTAATTATCAGGTACTATTATAATATCCTTGTGTTTTTATGTTTAATTAATTAAAATAATTATTTCTATGTATTTAATTTTGTATTTATTTATGGTGAATAAATGATAAATGATGAAAATGATGATAATATTAAAACATTAGGAAATTCTAGGGCTATGTAATTTTGGAGACTTTTTTCTCAGTCTCAGTTTCTAGAAGATAAAAATATTTCAGCCGAATTTTTATGTAATAGTTTGAATGATAAAATATATGAACTGTATTTTTATGCTTTGGATTATATACTAAAATTAGTTAACAAACTGAACACAATATTTCAAGGAGATTATACAAAAATCCACACAGCGTTAAGACATTTCTGACGTGTACCTATGTAAGCCTTTTGAGCTGTTATATGAAAGGAAATTATTTAAAAACCACTAATCCACTCTGTATAGATTCAAAATCGAACGTGAACTTTTTAGCTCCAAAAGAATTGTATTTAGGTGTAAACGTTAGTAAAGAAATCGATCGTCTATCTGAAAATGTAAGTCTAAAACCTGGCACTGGAAAAAATGAATTTGATTGTACTCTGTATTCTGTAACCCGTTAAAAACACGTTTGCCACTGAGTAATGCTTTTAAAAACTTACAATTTTTAAACCCTCAGAATGTTGTTTACAAAGATTTTGTTTCATAAGTAAATATAACCAGTAAATTTCTTTATATAGGAACAGGTTTCTAAATAAACATGTATCTGCGTTAATAACGACAAAGGAAGGTATTAAGGAACACGACTGTCACACGTATTCACAAACAGTACTTCCCTAAGTAAAAATCAACTGTGCAAAGGGTAACACTTCTCAGTGCGTTCCATTCATCGAGCCTTTCTATTCACAGACAAAACTTAAGTAATGCTTGGCAAAGCTTGAGGTGTAGTTTAGAGGTTAAGATCACCCTGTTTAAAGCATTCTGCCAAACGCTCTACACCTGCAATCTGTGGGTCAACTACACGCAGCGGGCCATCAACGCTCTCCGAGTACAATATGATAACGCGTTCAGGGTGCTGGTGGGGCTCCCGCGCTACTGTAGTGCATCTGCGATGTTTGCGCATGCGCACACAGACGGCTTTCACACAGTGATACGGCGCCGCATCGCTTCGCTGATGTTCCGCTGCCTTATTACGGATCTTGCAGACGATCAGCAACAACCAAAAATTGCGCAATAGTTGTTGTCAATCGTCTATTTCATATTACGTAAAAGCAGACAACAAGCAGATAATCTGCCGTCAACAGTGCTGCCTCTGTCGAGCAACTGGAAAACTAAAAATGCAGTTGTCGCTAATGTAAACTCAATTGCTTTGCAAACGGTATTATGTATGACTTGCGACAGCCACACGACAGCAACTACCAAGCAATTGATTTGTCAAATATGCGACAGCTCTAATGCTTGTTGTTGACTTGTTGCTGGTTGTAATAGGAACAATATAGTATATAAAAATCTCAATATAAAATAAAAATTATAGTTTAGAAGATTGATTCATAACTAAGATCATCGAATACCTACTTAAAAAAACTTATTAAAATATATTACGGTAAGTGTGCAAAATATTTTCATCGGTCTAGAAAAGGTGTTCGAATATAATTTTACTAATAATTACATATAAAATTTACTTTCGGGAATATTAATCACCTTCTTAGACAGTTTTATAGAAAATGGCACGAGCGTTCTTATTAATTGAGGCACTCGAGGCCGAAGTTAAAAGACAAGAAGCTCATGATGTGGCTCAGTTACGGCGAAGTCTTCGTAACCAAGCAAGGACTTTGAGCATGACAGATGTTGAGTTCAAGGCACACTAAAGAATCTCCGAAGATTCATTTAAAGAGTTGTGTTCTGAACTAGCTCCACTAATGGCTAGATCAAAGAGGCAAACAAAGGTTTCTGTAGAGTGTAAGGTAAGAAATTGTTGTAAAGTCTTGACTTGAATACATCCATAATATTGTTAGCAGTATTGTAAGACCAGTTTGTAGTCTGCCCATTTATTAAATTATAATAATCACTTTTCAGGTCTTAACAGCTCTGTCTTTCTATGCAATGGGTTCATACCAAAAGCCAGTAGGAATGAGCTTTTTTAAATAAATAAATAAATAAAATTGTTTTATTTCAGGAAATGTTGGGTTCCCATATAAAAGTAATATATAAAAAAGATTAAAGACAATTAGAGCATCATTTATAGTTTTTTCTTGGCTTTATAGGTTTATCCCTAGCATAATATGATGAGTGAACTTTGCACCAGTACAGAAGTACTGGATTGTCATAATAGTTAGAGGCAGCCACCAGAATACTATTACTGGAGCGTCTCATTCTCTCCCAAAAATTTGCGATTCGAGATCTCATTAAAAGCCCTGAAATCCGGGACCCTCGTCTCCAAAAACATGCCAGATGCACTACAGAACCTGGGCAGTTTCATGAAGAGTCTGTATGCGTTATTATACTGCACTCTCAATGAAGAAATCGCTTTATTTGTGAAGTTGCACCACAATTGACACGTACGTTGGTTTAAGCCAGCCTAGTGTGTCAAATGCTGTGAGAGAAGTGACACCAGCACTAAATAATATTAATATACTGAACAAGTATATTAAATTTCCACAAACACAGCAAGAAAGAAATATCATCATTAACAAGTAAATTTCTATACTTACCTATTTGATATGTACAATTAAAGTTTCACTTAACATTTACACAACATTGATATTGTATATAATTCCAGATTTTATTATAAACTAGCTTTCCACCCGCGGCATCGCCTGCGCAGTCAATGAAAAACCCGCATAGCTCCCGTTCCCGTGGGATTTCCGGGATAAAACCTATCCTATGTCCTTTCTCGGGTATCAAAATATCTCCATACCAAATTTCATGCAAATTGGTTCAGTAGTTTAGGCGTGATTGAGTAACAGACAGACAGACAGACAGAGTTACTTTCGCATTTATAATATTAGTATGGATTTGGAATTCCTGGTGTCCTGGGCTGTGTTGATGGTACACATGTGGCATTAGTGAAGCCTTCAGAGCATGAAGAACGTTTTTTTAATAGAAAACACTATCATTCTAGAAATGTTCAAATAGTGAGTACTTACTTAACTAAGCTTTAATTTAATTATTACCTATATTCATTTTGTACAAACTTTTAATTATTAAAAAACTGACTTGTACAATGTTTCCAATCCTGTGAGAATATTAGAATTAATTTCTTGTAAATAATGTTTTTTAGATATGTGACAGTGATCTTAATATATTAAATGTGGATGCTACTTTTGGCGGAGCTACTCATGATGCATATATTTGGCGCAATTCGGAAATAAATAATCATTTGCAGCAGCTTCATAATAATGGTGAAAGCATTTGGTTATTAGGTAATTATTTTTTGTATTGTTAATGTTTTAAGTGTAACGATTGTGTGTTAAGTGTAACAGAATTACTGTTCAAAAAATACCTGTTTACTAAATATTTTAATTTTATTATTTATTTTTTAGTTATCAATGTTGTAGAAATTTATACATTATAAAACACTGACTATGCTTTATATTTGCAGGCGACTCTGGATATCCACTGCGGCCGTGGCTTCTGACTCCTATTGTTAACGCTGTTCCTGGGACTGCAGAAGACCATTACACGAATGTCCACTGCAGTGCTAGGAATACTGTTGAACGTTGCATAGGAGTTTTGAAAACGCGTTGGCGATGTTTGTTGGCACATAGAGTATTGCATTATGACCATCACACTGTGGCAAAAATCATAAACGCATGCTGTGTTTTACACAACATTGCTAACCAACAAGGAACGGAAGTCAAAGAGCTATCAGATGAATATACTAGACATGATTCTGACCGCCAAATATCTGACACCATCAGCATTGATGATGAAACACATCAATTAGAACGTGGTCGTTTACAACGATCACTTATTTTGCAGCGTCTCTGGAGGGAGAGGAGACCATAGCCTTTATTTAGTGTTGTACAAACTTTATCTAGTATGTAAACCTAAGAATATTTATATTTATAAAGCAGAAACCAATGATGATATGATTGTTAATATTTGTATGTGGTTAATAAATATACTGAAATAAAGGCACTAACTCACCACCTGTAATGTAACGTTACAAAGTCGAGCATTACATAGGGAATTTAGGAAAAACTTTCATCACAAAATCGAACTTGTAATGTTAGATTACAGATTGTGAGGAAGCACTTTATTCAAAAAGAATTTACTTGAACTATCTGTAGGTACTTACTAATAATTGTGTAAAGATAAAAATATTATACATAGCAAAAGTAGTTTATGATAATAAGTAGTTAATTTAATAGTGTTCACTCATGATATTATTTTAAATTGAGTTTAGTTTAGGCATAGGCAAATAATTGTTTAAATTTTTTCTGGTTATTATCGTATCGTTATTTTTTGGTTACTTAATTTTAGATTATTAGAAGAATGCTTAGTTTAGATTATAAATATAATGATTATCTTGTGTACTGAACCTTTCTATTTTTGTGGTGTGATTGTGTGATGCAATAAACATGTCTATATATGAGTCAATGTGTACTGAAACTGTAGGTATGTACTTTCTACCTTCATATTTCACTTGTGTAAATTAATTCAATTTTTTGTATCAGATATTTCAAATATTAATAACTATATTAGTAAAAACAAATGAAATATTTTCAAATAAAACAATAATTTTAAAAATGTGAATGAGAAAAATGTGTCTCAATAATCTATGAATAATAATTAATCAGATTTTGAATACTTAATGGCAAAAATAATGAATTTGGAATTAAAATAATGATAACACAAACGTGAAACAATGTTATTTATTCCCTAAACAATTTTTTAACACATTGGTCAGTTCGCGCAGCGCCTAAGCCAGAGTCTCTGTAAGGGCTAGCTGTCTGCGCAATATATCCAACTCGTCCCTCCTAGCCTCTGCAATTATCATTATTGCATCTACCAGCTTCTGCTCCGCGTCGATCCGTCTATTTTCCATATCAACGATCCAAGACGGGTCAACTCTTTGACGAGTCCTGAGATCAGATATAGATGAGCTCCTGGGTAGTCGCCGTGACACTGGACTATCTGTAAAGAAAAAAATATTATAATTACAACTAAAAATTTAAAGCATTCGTATTTCAACTTTCAGTTCATGGGATGCACCACCATCTTTCAAGTAAAAAAAAAGAAAAATTAAAATTAGTTTACTCAGTCGATAATAAAATAATAAAATAAAAATTCTTTATTGACAAAAGATTTTACATTTTGAAATATTGAAGTCTCTGACTCCCAAACTAGGTAAAAACCTGTATGTCAGGAGTCAGATAGTTCTGACATCAAAAATATAAAAAAATAAAAGTGGCCAATTAGAACTATATCTCACCAGCATTTGATCTAGGATCCCGCGTCCTGTTAGGGTCAGCAGAAGCTGGTGCCTGCACTCTATCTGAAACTAATAAGATAGGATATTTTGAAGCAACAATATTTTTGAAATATTTGAATCATTTATCAGGTTTAATACATACAATATTAAATATTATAAATGCGAAAGCAACTCTGTCTGTCTGTCTGTTACTCAATCTACCGAACCAATTTGCATGAAAGTTGGTATAAAGATATTTTGATACCCGAGAAAGGACATAGACTACCCTGGGACATAGGATAGGTTTTATTTCGGAAATCCCACGGGAACGGGAACTATGCGGGTTTTTCTTTGACTGCGCGGGCGAAGCCGTGGGTGGAAAGCTAGTACAATATAAATCTCTATGTAAATACCGAATTTTACCTAAATTGTTAAGAGTTACTTAGAACAACAATAATTGATTGTTTAAGTAGGTATGTTTTTCTTTTATTATGTAGTTAATGTAGATAGTATAAGCTCAACTAACAAACTTTACCAGTATTTCCTCTCGTTGATGGTGATATTGGCGTTGTGGTCTGCCCAATATCTATTAGCCGTTCACTGGCTGGTGGTGGTGGAGAAGACTCTAAAATTGAAAGGGTTTTGGATAAATTATATAAATAACAGATTTTTTTCACTCCGAATTGATTAAAATAAATGTCTGTTTACCTATGGTTATCTCTACACATTCAGTAGCGATATCCTCATAGATGGCCGAGGAGGTACTTGGTGTTGGTATAGGCTGCAATGCAAAAATATGATTATAATATGTAATAATAATATTATATTAATTTCAAGGATAAACAGACTATTTTTCTCTCTCTTACAAATGCTGGCACTCTATGCTGGGTATCACCATATGCAGCACCCTCTCCAATAATGGCCAACACCTTTTTATCAATTTCTGATAAGTCGTCTTTACAAGCCGGCCCACCACCAGTACCAGAAGCTGCCCGTCTTTGGGCTGATGCCCTTGCCTTTACCTTATGCTTCAGGTCAGCCCAATACTGTAAGCATGCAAGCTTATTTAAATTTATTTGTTCGAAACCCACAGCTCTTAATATTATATCTTAATATATTTAAATATTATTTAAAAATACACACATTCTATGTTTGTTAGTAAGTGGCGGTGTGAAATCAAGTGATGTGTTAGAAATAAGAGCAAAAAGAATTGTATCGAAATAACAAATAAATAATTATTTATCAAATATACTTACACGTTTCCAGCGATATCCAGATTTTGAGGCACCACTGCCATGGGCGTTTAATTTGGAAGCTAGTTCTTCCCACTGGCGATCGACTGTTTCTTTCGATCGTGGACCCAAACCAATGCCTTTGGCCAGAGCCTGATGCTCCATTAAATAATTAAGGAGGTCCTCTAATTGAGTCTTGGAAACTCGGTGTTCCATTTTTTTCAACTGAAAAATACACAATATTTTGTGAGTAAACACGTATGTTTAATGCATAGGTATATTGTAACTAGCGCCTTCATAAACAAAGAGTTAGACTTACCTACTTGTGTAAAATTACAAAAATTGTAACACTAATATTCACCGCTGAGCACAAACCACGACAAATCAATCACATTCACGAACTGATTACTGAATACCTTTCCCATATCCCAGTAATAATATATTACGTTGTTTATGTGACAAGACCCACTTACAAGGGTTATCGCAAAAAAAATCCCTGGAGTGGTCATGCTGGGATCCATCCACTTCACAAGTTTCTTATTAGTTTTTTGCTAACGCAGATGTGACGCAGTTATGAGAGCGAGTATTGTTTTAATGTTTACAAACATACGTAGTACCACCAGTTGCCACCTGATTGTGAGTGGCGCTGCTTTCCATACAAAATCAAGTGCATCGGTCGCAGCAAGCAGATGTTGTGCGACAGCGGCGCAACAGCTTACGTAATACGAAATTTTTTGACGTTTCGCGACCAGTCGCAAACCTGTCGCGTTGCTGTTGCGCGGCGGTTGTTATCTGCTTATTTTTAGCTAATAAGGCTGCTGGACTGGATGATTAGCTATATAATGTGAAAGGTGGAGCTGAATCCCCTACGTTGTGTAACAGAAAGAAAGCTAGAGCCGGAATATCTGGAGTAATAGGACATAATTTTGATTGTTCTGTTATGCCCCCACAACGGAGGAATGAACATCAAGAAGAACATAAACTGATTTCAAACTGAAATAACGTGAAAAGAATCGGCTCAGGAACACACATGTGAAACCGCGGGATGTGAATATGGACATATGTATAAATAGCAATAACATTTCTCAAATTGTGAGCGTGGCTTATGACCCGCGCCATACGAGTACCATGCGATGTATTGACCGTGATCCTTTAGGTAGTGTGACATAAGATGTTAAACATCGGTTTGTGGAAGTACTTATTAATATTAATTTCCTTATAATTCTTATAATTCCTTATAATTTCCTTATAATTCTTATATTATGTGTGTCAGTAAGTATGATTTTATATACTATATTCTCAATGTACTATATTATAGATAAAGACGATATTGCATTGGAAGTTGAAACCTGTAGGCGTAGTCTCGACACTAATCGACATCGATATCGACCGAAATCGGTCGGTAACTAACGATTATCAGTAACCAATCAGTAACTATAGTATAGACCTAAAAAATTTAGTGTTCTTTTTCCAAGAAATTTAGCTTAGTTTTAGGGAATAGATAGTAAATTAAAATTAGTTATATTAATTTTCGCATTATTACAATTGCAATTGCATATAAAAAAAGCAAATTTTATGCACAAAAAAACATGGCAGTTAATTTAATTTTAATCAAATTCGATATTTTTTATATCAATCGATTAATTAATGTTCTATTAATTACATATTCATGGAATCCAAAATTCCATGTATGGCAATCTCTTTATTTACTTTTTTGACATTTGACATCAATCATCAATCATGAAAATAATATTTCTTATTTCTATCAAAATAAATATAAATTGTGTGTTTTCAAGAGGATAATTTTTAATTATGTTCTTAAAAGTCCTATAAATCTATTGGATAACAAATATCCTAAGAAAATATCAATCTGCGTTATGTTTTTATATAGTTAAAGCTATTAGTTTTAGTTTAGTAATATTTTGTTATTTGTGAAGTGCAATAAAATTCTAATCAAAAGACTCCAAAAGCTCTACAAGATAATTCTGCTCAATTCGAAGCCTTTTGAGAAATCTTTAAGACATCATAGAAACTGACGGAACTTAAACTAAGGACGGAACGGATAATTTGTATCACTTGTATTTTTAGCTTGTATTATTATATTATGTGCATCATTGTATATTTTATTACAGTTAATAAGCAAAGGATGCAATGCAATTGATTTAGCGGTTCACGGTTAATATTATTTATGTGTTAAATATAAATATATTTATCTATAAATTTTATATTTTACATAATATGAACAAGTTACTACAATTATTATGTTGGTGAGGGGTGATGGTTTTGAGCCAAATTTTCAACTACGCTATTATAAACTGTTAAATTAAAATTTTCTAATAAATTTTTTTCGTAATTGGATCGTTTTATTTTATTTGTATTCATCTGTATAATTTTATTATCCTAGAAGTTCAGAAAGAAATTTATCGAATTTTTAGGCTGAATAAATGCAGACAGCAGTAAACTATTCTAATATTTATTTAATACTAGTCGTCCGCCCCGGCTTCGCCCGTGGTACATTTTTCGCAATAAAAGGTAGCCTATGTCCTTTCTCGGGTATCAAAATATGTCCATACCAAATTGCATGCAAATTGGTTCAGTAGAATAGGCGTGATTAAGTAACAGACAGACAGACAGAGTTACTTTCGCATTTATAATATTAGTATGGATAAGTAATATGTACATATCATAAGAGGCTTCTGAACATCTTCTTCTAATATATAAAAATCAATGCCACTTTTCGTTGTAATTCCATAACTCGAGAACGGCTGAACCGATTTCGATAATTCTTTTTTTATTATATTCCTTGAAGTACGAGGATGGTTCTTATGTAGAGAAAACGTTAATATGTACCACGGGCGAAGCCGGGGCGGACCGCTAGTATAATATAAAAATGAATCGCAAAATGTGTTGGTAAGCGCATAACTCGAGAACGGCTGAACGGATTTCGATAATTCTTTTTTTATTATATTCCTTGAAGTACGAGGATGGTTCTTATGGAGAGAAAACGTAAACATGTACCACGGGCGAAGCCGGGGCGGACCGCTAGTTTTCAATAACATTTTGAAACCAACTTAAAAATAAAACATTATTTGTGTATTTTATTTTAATTGCAATAACATTAAATAAGAGAAAAAATTATTGCGTTTAATCATATAGCATCGGAAGTGTGAAATATCTTTTTTATTATAAAACTAGCTTCCGCCCGCGATTCCGTCCGCGCGGAAAAATTAAGAAAAATTAAGATTTCTTTTTTCTACGTATTTTTCCGGGATAAAAAGTATCCTATTTTATGCCCAGGATAATAAGGTAAAAAGGATAATAATTATAACAAATTTCATCGAAATCGAACCGTTAGTTTTTATGTGATGCCTTCACATACAGACAGATAGACAGAAAGACAGACAAAATTTTTTTTTAATCACATATCTGGGTTTGGTATCGATCCAGTAACACCCCCTGCTATTTATTTTTTCAATATTTGCAATGTACAGAATTGACACTTCTACAGATTTATTATATGTATATATTATAATAATCTATAATTTTTCCGATATTTTCAACCGTATCTACAAACCCACACAAACCGTAAGGCCCTTCTCCCATTACGATACGCACAGGCGATTCAAGTATCCTGCAAGTCTCGGAGACTAGTCGCCGCGGAGTAACTCACATTATCACATACATTTGTATGTAGGCTCGCACACTACGCTATCGGTATCCTACACGTCCGCGACTAGCATCGCACGACTCACCATGTTGGTCGCTTTTGCGTCACGTCTCCCGCGTATCTCTTCGGTAGAAAAATAAAAATTTCTAATCATCATGAGTTGTAGTTCTAGTGCGGCTACAAATCTCTACAATTTATTTTTATTTCAATATATGGATGAATCCAGTACTTCTTACTCTTATGTTGCCGTCTTCTATTTCTATAAAAAAGAAAAACTGCAAGAGCTTCTTCGTCACTGGAATCGCTGATTGCTCGACATAACGACCTAACTGTTGTTACAATAAATAAATGATTATTATTATTTGTTTCTTTTCTTTTATTTCTCCCTTTTCAGGGGTTTGTTTGCTAGGGGCGCGGGCTATTTAGCCAAGAGACCCTAGGTAACTTACGGTTCGATTTAAATATCGGTTACAGTAGTTTCGCTGTCACTAAGAAATTTTCGCACAATACGGCAGCTGGTATTTAATATAGCTGCCTTTTGCATTGTAATGTATGTATTTTTTGGTAGATCTAGAAGTTTCAGGCTATGGTGTAAATTAGTTGGGATAACTCCCGTACATGACAAAACTATTGGAATAATGTAAACAGTCCTAAGGTTCCATATTCGGAGGATTTCTTCTTTTAGTTCGGTGTATTTGTGAAGCTTTTTGCTAATTGATTTTTGTATGTTGTGTGTGTTGGGTACGGTGACGTCAATGAGATAAGCAGTTTTTGTGATTTTATTTACGAGGGTTATATCTGGTCTATTAAAATGAATAGTTTTATCGGTTAGAATAGCGCGGTCGAAATAGATTTTAGATGTTGGGCTATCTAATACGGGTTTTGGTTTATAATTGTAATATGGTATAAGCTTTCCTTTATTAAAATTATATTTTACAGCTAACTTTTGATGAAGATAATGAGCTACCTGGTTGTGTCGATGTGTGTAATCATTTTGTGCTAAACTAGAGCATGCTCCCGTAATGTGCTGTATGGTTTCGGGCTGTCTCTGGAATTTGCGGCATCTATCTGTTGGTATATTTTCTTTTAGTATGTATTTTTTGTAATATTATTATATAACGTCCGCCCACAAAAACGAGGCACAATAATGATGAATTTAGTCATTTTTTCAGTTGCATAATATGCGATCATCGGGTAGCGAGCAAATATCTTACTAGTATTCTACTCGAGTATCATACCTATTCTAGAAGTATCGTAAATCGTAATGGGAGAAGGGCTTTAGTTATCGAGATTGTCGAGATCAAAACGTCGGTATCATAACGATTGACAATGTCAAAGAATAATTTGTTTTGACAACATTCGAATGTGTTGCAAAGAAATGATTTTCCAAATCGATGAAATCTATATTTTATTTATTGTTCATATATTTACGGAATTGAAATAATAATGTTATTAATTTAGATAAAAATGCATTACTACAAGGCTATTATTATATAAATATTTTGACGCATAAAGGAAAGTTTTGTGAAGAATAAAAATTATAAACAAATATGTATCCATTGTATGCTTCCATCAAATTGGGGAGAGGTATTAAGCGACATCATTTTCATTGCTGAAGACGGGTCTATAAATTAGTTGTCGGTAATTACCGACTAATTTGTACAGACTACCGGTACTGTTTAAAATAATTTGCGTGATTTAAAAATAAATATTAAAAGTATATATTGGCGTTTTATTTTTTTAACCCCATTTTAAAAGTAATATTTTATAATAAAGTAGTGGTCCGCCCCGGCTTCGCCCGTGGTATATATTTCGCAATAAAAGGTAGCCTATGTCCATTCTCGGGTATCAAAATATCTCCATACCAAATTTCATGCAAATCGGTTCAGTAGTTTAGGCGTGATTGAGTAACAGACAGACAGACAGAGTTACTTTCGCATTTATAATATTAGTATGGATTGTGTACTTTATAGAAATTTAATTAAAGAAAGAAGGTACATAAAATTACACATGCATGTCATCTGGTTCATCTTGTGGCTCACACAGTTCTTCACAGTCCTCATATTCATTTTCTTCCTCTTGGTGATCTCCCTCATAATTCTTAACTCTTTGAAAAATATTAATTCTTCATTTTGCTGCCATTCGTCACCCCAATGACTTTAATAAGGTTTGAATATCTTTCTTTTTTTTTGCAGACAAATTATTAGAAGCTTTTACTTTTTCGGCATTTATCATGGTACTTATTTTGCCTTTTTTGTTAACATTTTTAGAGACACCGTCATCCATTTTAAAATGGAGATGGTCTTGGATTAAAATGTTTCCTGGCCTCTTCGAACGTTTTAAAATGTACCTCTTAGGGCGGCCGTACACGGACCGCTCGAGCAGTTAACGGCTGAGCGACGTACACGGACGGCTCGAGAGGTCGACGTCAACTGCTCGAGCCGTTGGTTGTTGACCGCTCGAGCCGTCGCTACCAACCGCTCGAGCGGTTGATTTTTTTGACTAGTCAAGTCATTGATTATCAGGGGGGGGGGGGAGGGAGCCGTCGACGGCTCTAGCGCAGTCAACGGCTCGAGCAGTCAGTGTATGCCTCACGACCGCTCGCGAGCCGTCAACGGCACGGTGGAATTTCGTCATGCAGTTGACGGCTTCGCGGTCGCGACGGCTCGAGCCGTCACGTGTACGGCGGTAAATATAGCATATTTCATATCAAAGTTTTGCAAACAAGTGACGCTTATTTGAACTATTCTTAACTTAAACTTTCCGTTAAACTTATAAAAATATAATTTTGTTTAAGTATTTCGACTTGTTTAGATGTCTTATCCTACGAGTGCGCCTGGGCCATCATGATTGTGTGCGTATAGTGTATACACACAATCATGGTCTAGACGCACTCGCGTGCTCGTGAGATATAGCAATTATACCGAGTGTGTTAGATAAAGACAGCAAGCAGCGTCGTGCGCATCGGAACAAACGCAACGTGATTACCTAGTTTAGTTGTGAGAAAGTTCCAGGGACGCGAGCACGCATTTATTTATCCTTTTCGCTCGTTCACCGCATCACGTACTCGTAGTCGAAACGAAACAAAAGCAGTTAGATACCTATTAAATAATTTAATACCTATGTGCAGTAGTGTAAGATAGACAGATAGAAACAAATGTTTTGTGTTGTGTACGTATATCTCATAATAATGTACGTTGCCCTGTTTTTTTTTTTCAGGAAAATGACTTTCAAAATAATTGAAACAATTGAAAAAGGCCAAAAACGACTGTGCATTGTAGCGAGTTTTTGGGAGTCTAATGGTATTTTAAGATGGCCAAGAAAGCGACTAGATGTCAACAAATTAGTCAAGGACGAGAATTCGCGGCCTCTAGACAATTGGTCTACCTCACGTTGCTGTCTAAAATGACAATTACTACCATCATACGAAGAAGCAACACAAGAACTAAATTTCATGATACAAAATAGCGATACCGAAATTGATAATGAGACAGAATTAATCACAACAAACAGTACTAATAATACCTTAAATTACAACAATTTAGCTGGTCAATTGGTAAGCATATTTTTTTTTAAATATTATTAGCTTATCTCGCATGTATAATTGACGTGTCTTCTTGAGCTTATAAGTAGTGTATACTAGCATATTAGCATGGATTTCACCGTTGTTGATAGGTACCTACTTAATAATCTTATATTGCGCTATTGTAACTGAAGAGTATGGACGTGCCTACGTTGCCTTTTTTTCGATTTGATGATTTCAATTTAGCAAGAACATTTGGCGAAGGAAAAAATGTAAAGGTGTAGCCTGGAGGATGATTAGAGTAAAATAATAACTGTTGTTAATTATGATTATGACAAAAATGGCTGGTGTGTAGGTAGCTAGGTGGACGTTGTAGTCCATTGAAATGTTACTGTTGGCCTAACCTTGCGTTTCTTAGAGGACGCAATTTTATTTTTTGGATGTGTAGCTATTGACGTAATGTAAAAATGTTGTATGTAAAAGTTGTTCCTCGAAAAACAATCTACAAAAATGGTCTGATATCATTTCTTCGTAAAATGATAAAAAAAAGTTTTATTGAAAAATATAAATATCTCTAATAACTGAACATTTACGCTTATCCAAAAAATAAAATTGCGTCCTCTAAGAAATGCAACCCCAAATGTAACTTTTCAATGGACTATTAGTAATATTACCTATATATTCTGTGACGGTAGTGGCAAGTCGTTACATGTGATCTATGCGTGACAAATGGCGTGTTTATACATCTCTCTTTCCATCTCTCAGACCAATTTTGGTATAAGTTTTTAAACTTCTTAATTGGGTTTTGACATAGGATTCTTGTATAAGAACCGGAACAGCAACCGAGTCCGATGTACTATACCTACCTTTAGTTCAGAATATCAGAATTACCAGACTACGGTCCTGTGATCTCAGTGTAGGCCCGCGATCAAGTTTTGTACATAACTATATATTGACAAATATATCATTAATTAATTTTATATGTGATTTCAGGTATTCAGTCAACCAGAAAAGCCGTCAATTTCATCTACAGCAACGTCAGCAACAACATCCACACTAGTAGTTCCAACACCTGCAGCACAATACGTCATTCACTATGTGGATGAATCTGATGTGGCAGCAACGATTCCACAGCAAAACACTGATGTAAATCAGATAGAAAATTATTTAAAATTGATTTTAGACGATCATAATAATATGGCACAACCAATAAATGTTCTAATGGACAACCAGAAAAAAATGTTACATAAACTTGCAAGTATATCTGTGCAGATAGAATACGAATTTTCTAAGTGTGACAATACCAAAAATACAGATGTGGTTGCACTGGGTAAATCCAGCAATCCAATCCAAAATGAAGCTTTGGTCATAAAACTAATTGATTCAGTTAAAGAGCTTGAGGAACTGGAATCACGTTTAAGTGACAAGCAGCAAAAAATTCAACTGCTGAAGCAATATTCTTTTGTATGTTTGGCCCAAGATGGAAAAGGTGCAACATGTGCATACAAAATATTAGACATGTTTTTTACTCGTGATTTTTTATGCAAGTGTTCCTGGACAGGAGGCAATAGGAAGAGTGAGGATATAAAAGTCCCTCTAAAGGCTTTTAAAAATGTCCTCAATTTCTTCCACCAACTAATACGTATCTGGGACCAAACTTATACCGTTAAAAGTAATGAAAACTTTTTCAAAACTATGCTTAAAAATTCAGTAAAGAGAAAAAACAGCAAGAATGAACGAGCATCAACAAAACGTAGAAGAACAAAAAAAGTTGAACTTATTAATCAAAATGAATCTGACACCAATCAAATTGGTAATGTGGTGGTCATAGTAAACGACGCTGCAAATGAAACAGTAAACACCAACGAAGATGCTAGGAATGAAAGAAAAGAACATGAGGAAGAGGTCATAGTAGACGTTGCTGCAAATAAATAATAAACACCAAGGAAGATGCTACGAATGAAAGAAAAGAACAAGAGGAAGAGGAGGAGGAGGAATAGAGTATGTTAAAGTAGCAATCTCTCTTCAGAAAAATGGGAACTACACATGGTATAATGGAAATTGTGGATAAATCAATAATAAGTACTTATAAGGAGTAATTCTACTAGTTCTCCTGAACGACTTTCCCATGAAAAAAGCGGAAGTTGTTAAACATAATCAGTAGGATTACTTACCCTGTTGATACGTATTATCCGCGATTCCCGTTACGCCATGTTTAGTTCTTTTTTCCTGATGAGTGATCTCGTTATATAATACAGTGTGTAACGGAAAGGGTGTATGTATCAAGCCGAATAAACTGACCGCATGATATTCACAATTCAGACTAAAGTCAATGAAAATGGCATGATGTTAGACGATTTAAGAGGGAAGCATAGAAACCATAGAAAAATAGATGATCAATTACGAATTGCCATTAAAAACCACATTAATTCTATTCCCAGAATAGAATCGCATTATGTAAGGGCCTCCACTTCAAGAGAATACATAGAAGGCAGCAAAACAATAAAAGATTTATATTCTGATTTTGAATTACAACAACGACAGGAAAATAAAGAAGCCGGAAACCTTGAATTTTTGCGCCAAAAAAAGATCAATGCGATCTATGTACCTCCTACAACAATTCAAACGCCGAACAAAAGTACGATTTAGAAGAAAATTATAATAGACATATAGAAGAGAAGAATTGTAGTAGAGTTGAAAAGCTTGACGATCGCACAAAAGTAAACAAAAATACCAGAGTTGCTGTTTATGATTTAGAAGCGGTACTACAATGCCCAAAGGGAGACACTTCAGCTTTTTATTATAAATCCAAATTAAATTGTTATAATTTGACCATTACAGAATTGGCAAATAAAAATACTAAGTTGGGCTACGAAAATGTGCATTACTATTTTTGGTCAGAATGTGACGCAAAGCGCGGTGCTACTGAAATCGGTTCGTGTGTTTGAATGTATTTGAAGGCTTTATGTGAACAGGACGATGATGAAAAAGAAATCATATTCTATTCCGAAAACTGTGCGCGCCAGAATAAGAATAGGTATATAATTTGTTTATATTTATTTGCCGTCCAAAATTTAAATATAAAAAGTATTACGCACAAGTTTTTGATCAGGGGTCATACCCAAAACGAAGCTGACAGCGTACAGTCTGATTGAAAAAGAAGTTAAAAGAAACCTAAAGCTAATATGTGTCGTATAAAATCAAAATCCGCCAGATCCACTTTTAAGAAAAAATAAGATTTGGTAGTCTATGGATTCAGCATCTTGAGCTCTATGTTTCCGTTCTACAAAGTCATTTTCAAACTCCACTAAATCCTAAGGTAATTTGCGTTACTTTCTTGCGTTTTATTTCAAAACCCGCCAGATTTTTCACAAAGCAGAATCAAAATCCGCCAAATCCAGATTCACCAATCAGAGTACTGCAATTTGACAGATAAGTGTCATGGCGTGGTTGAAAACAGTAATGGCCGCTCATGCTTTTGTAAGAGAATCTGCACAGCGTTTTATTGTGAATATTTATTAAAACAATGTCCGATTTAACCAAAAAAATAGAACCAGTTCCTCCGGAACAAGCAACGAAACGTGGGATCAACAAAAATAACTGGAAAAGTGAAAAAAAAAACGACGTGAGAGGTGAGTCAAACTTACAAAGCCAAATTACCTACTACCAAGCGGACAGAGACCATAGTTAGTTCCAAAGATATAAAAACAAAACTAGTATGTACTGATCACAAAAATAACTTATACTTCGTACCCCTTTTACATACAGTTTAAAAGAGAAATAAAAAACCTTGTCATTGAGAAAAATGTATTTTTATTTATTGAAAAACCCGTATTGTGTCTTCAACTACTATTACGTATTACGTATTTTTATAAATTCTGACTAAGCCAGGTCACTAAAATAGAACAATTATGGCACTTAATATACAGGGTGTAACGGAAAGGGTGTATGTATCAAGCCGAATAGACACGAATCTACCCATGTTATCGAACAACTTTCCCCATGGAACATGGGTCGAAATATGAAAAAAATATTTTGTCATTCCATGCAAATTGGGCGCTCAACTGATCGATTTTGTATGGGGAGCCAAATTTTTTTTAAATTTCGACCGATGTTCCCTGGGGAAAAGATTCGTGCCCTTTCGGCTTGACACACCCTTTCCGTTACACCCTGTATATTAAGTGCCATAATTGTTCTATTTTAGTGACCTGGCTTAGTCAGAATTTATAAAAATACGTAATACGTAATAGTAGTTGAAGACACAATACGGGTTTTTCAATAAATAAAAATACATTTTTCTCAATGACAAGGTTTTTTATTTCTCTTTTAAACTGTATGTAAAAGGGGTACGAAGTATAAGTTATTTTTGTGATCAGTACATACTAGTTTTGTTTTTATATCTTTGGAACTAACTATGGTCTCTGTCCGCTTGGTAGTAGGTAATTTGGCTTTGTAAGTTTGACTCACCTCTCACGTCGTTTTTTTTTTCACTTTTCCAGTTATTTTTGTTGATCCCACGTTTCGTTGCTTGTTCCGGAGGAACTGGTTCTATTTTTTTGGTTAAATCGGACATTGTTTTAATAAATATTCACAATAAAACGCTGTGCAGATTCTCTTACAAAAGCATGAGCGGCCATTACTGTTTTCAACCACGCCATGACACTTATCTGTCAAATTGCAGTACTCTGATTGGTGAATCTGGATTTGGCGGATTTTGATTCTGCTTTGTGAAAAATCTGGCGGGTTTTGAAATAAAACGCAAGAAAGTAACGCAAATTACCTTAGGATTTAGTGGAGTTTGAAAATGACTTTGTAGAACGGAAACATAGAGCTCAAGATGCTGAATCCATAGACTACCAAATCTTATTTTTTCTTAAAAGTGGATCTGGCGGATTTTGATTTTATACGACACATATTAGCTTTAGGTTTCTTTTAACTTCTTTTTCAATCAGACTGTACGCTGTCAGCTTCGTTTTGGGTATGACCCCTGATCAAAAACTTGTGCGTAATACTTTTTATATTTAAATTTTGGACGGCAAATAAATATAAACAAATTATATACCTATTCTTATTCTGGCGCGCACAGTTTTCGGAATAGAATATGATTTCTTTTTCATCATCGTCCTGTTCACATAAAGCCTTCAAATACATTCAAACACACGAACCGATTTCAGTAGCACCGCGCTTTGCGTCACATTCTGACCAAAAATAGTAATGCACATTTTCGTAGCCCAACTTAGTATTTTTATTTGCCAATTCTGTAATGGTCAAATTATAACAATTTAATTTGGATTTATAATAAAAAGCTGAAGTGTCTCCCTTTGGGCATTGTAGTACCGCTTCTAAATCATAAACAGCAACTCTGGTATTTTTGTTTACTTTTGTGCGATCGTCAAGCTTTTCAACTCTACTACAATTCTTCTCTTCTATATGTCTATTATAATTTTCTTCTAAATCGTACTTTTGTTCGGCGTTTGAATTGTTGTAGGAGGTACATAGATCGCATTGATCTTTTTTTGGCGCAAAAATTCAAGGTTTCCGGCTTCTTTATTTTCCTGTCGTTGTTGTAATTCAAAATCAGAATATAAATCTTTTATTGTTTTGCTGCCTTCTATGTATTCTCTTGAAGTGGAGGCCCTTACATAATGCGATTCTATTCTGGGAATAGAATTAATGTGGTTTTTAATGGCAATTCGTAATTGATCATCTATTTTTCTATGGTTTCTATGCTTCCCTCTTAAATCGTCTAACATCATGCCATTTTCATTGACTTTAGTCTGAATTGTGAATATCATGCGGTCAGTTATATCTCAAGTTGCCTTAAAAAATGTTTTGCAGACTCTGATTTTAGTACCGTTGAGAATAAAATGATATGCTTTATTATTGTGTCTAGGTTGCACGGCATTCGTGTTTTTGTATTTAGGCTCAATGTCAGTCATACACGAATTTATGTTTGCTCTTTGCTTAGCTAAGTCTCCTAAATTCTAGAAATTAGAAAATATCTCATACCTGTCATCGATATTAATTTTATCAACACATTTAAGTCTGCATTTATTAATAAAGTACAGAATATTTCGTGTAAAACAGAATTAAGTCTAAAACGTAAAGTAAAAAATACAACATTTTTACTAATAAAGAGAAATAAGTCTAAATTAATGCACTTTTCTATTAAATAAAAGAAAATAGTATAGTTACCTGCCAGTACTACACTGAATTATTAGGTTTTATTTCACTATTATTTCTATAAGTTAGTGGTGTGCGGAATCGATTATCATTAATCGATTAATCGATTATCAAGATGATCGTTTGCAATCGATTATCATTTCGATACAATCGATTGGGAGCATAGAAATCTAAATAACAAGACACTAGAAGTCGTAAGCGCGCGTGACATTGTCGCCGCTCAGGTGGTTACCATACCACAAGTGCGTTCGTCGCTGTTCAGTTGCTCTAGAGACGTGCGTGTGTAAACATGGTGTGTTTCAGCATTTCCCATTGCGGAAATACTTCCACAAGTTGTAATTATACTAATAAAGGAATAACATCTCATAGGTAATTATATTTTTTTTTAGAAATAATGCCGTTTTTCCTTAAAATTAAAGAATATTTACAAGTATTACAAGTGTCACCATAGTAATCGAAATAACAATGAATGACACAGCCGACCATTCTTATTATCACGTTTAACACAAATTTCAACCTTATTTCTTTGAGTTTATGTTCAAAGTTATATCTATTGAAAATTGACAACCTCTGTTGTAGAAAAGCCGATTTTTTTCGAATTGGTGCAAAAAGAAACAAAACGTCTCATATACTTAGGGATGTTATTCTAAAATAAACCGTAAATTCGTGCGTTAGGATACATATTCAAAAGCTTAATTTAATATTTAAGTTAGTTTTCACTAAAATCAAGCTGTCCAATAAAAGGCATAGTTTACTTGTGTGTATTGTTTAACTATCGGTTTAAATGTGTTGATTTTGGCGACAGCGGTTTTCATACGAATTATGACATTATAGCACTTCTATGTGTCTTGTTATTTAGATTTCTATGATTGGGAGTAAGCCATTTAAGTTATGGTAACCCTACACAACAAACATGTGGCAATAGCTTGTCTGCTGGATCCACGTTTTAAAAAACTTGGTTTCGGTACGGACAGTAATGCAACAAATGCCCAACAACGTTGTATTGAAGAACTAACTTATCTCAAAAACAGCACTCCAGGGACTAGTGAGCTAGTATTTACACAACAACAAACCATCGATCTGGGATCATTTTGAGATGAAGAAATCAAATTTTATCTTCAACTAAAAATATAATGACATTACGACACTACTTAGATTTGCCTCTACTTGCAAGGACAAGCAATCCTCTACTGTATTGGAAGAGCATGAAAACAAATTTTCTCTAAAGCAGGTCAGTTGACAAATTTAGGGAGGAACAGCCTGCTGCCAAAGCATCTAGATTACATCATTTTTTTAAATGCTAACTGGTCACTGGCTGAGCGAGTGAAACAATTCTCCTTGTCAAGTTATTACGTTATTTGATGAAATCTTTGAAAACATAAATTTTGAGTTAATTCTTTGTTTGAATAAGGGTGCGTTTTCCTGTTCGTTCTAAGCTCTTCCACTTCTCTCACATGCTGTTGTTGTGCTCAGTTTGAGGTTGCAAATGTATTTTATGCTTAATCGATGCAAATCCCGTACGTATTATAATATCCATATTTTTCACGAGGAAAAAAAATCTCTATTTGTTGTTTATTATTATTTTAACAGGGGGAAATCAAATTCTGATTACGAACATCAATTATTCCTCCTTGCAAAAAAAAGCAGGGAGCAATGAAGCAGCAACAAGAGTTGCATCTAATAAGAATAGAACAAGAGAGGGAGCTTCATGAGAAGAGGCTCCAAATTCTTGCATTAGACTCTAATGCAAGAATTTGGAGCCTCTAATGATTAGAGGAAGAGTATTTTAAGAAAAAAATAATAAATTTAGAAAAATAATAAAATATGGTTTTATTGATTTAAATAAGTTTCAATATTAATGGCTCTGTTTATATTTTCGTATTCATCTTGTATATAATCAGGGACAGTTGGATCGATTAATAATTGATTTTCAAGGCCTGAAGGATCTAGAAAAATACAAAATAAAGAACCAAAATATGCTTATTTTTTATGTTTTGGCATTATTAATTATAATTTGTTTACGTTGTAGTTTGCACAAATACCTTGATTTAAAATAGACTCTTTAAAGAGTATTGCTAAATTGTGCAAAACTGCACAAGCGACAATAGTAGTCTTGATCACTTGGAGAGACCCTCGTATTGATTCGTTGAGAACGCGGAATCTTTACTTCCACACCTCAAAGCACCGCTCTACAGTATTCCTCGTTCGTATGTGACTCAGGTTGTACCTTTCATCTGCCTGTGTTCTTGGTCTTAATATTGGTGTTAGAAGAAGCGAAGTACAAGGATACCCGCTATCTCCAATCATCTTCCCATTAAATTCATTCTCCTCAAACCTCCGCTTTATTGAGCTTTCTCTATATATGCGGGCATCGTGTGTACTTCCTCTCCAGTGACACACAATATCGCAGATTTTAAGGTCAGAGTCACACACTACCTGTAATTATTGTCAATATAAGATATTATAAATTAGAAACACATAATAACACACATTGTTGTGTTTAACTCTTTATTCTAATGAACAAGTGACATTACATTTTTATAAAGTATCTCCAAGTACCCACATTATAATTAATAATTAATATTACGTACATCTTCCCCTTTCAATAAGATATATTATAAGTATAACAAAATAGTTTGCTGACGAACGATACTAATTTTACCATGAACCTTACAGGCAAATTAAGCAATAAAGTGCTTTCATTACAGTTAGTTTAGCTAAACAATGAATCAGTTTACAATAATCTATATCCATCCATTAATGCAAAACATTACAATACAGCTATTTATTTAATTATAATTTATGATATTCTATACACATCCATACTAATATTATAAATGCGAAAGTAACTCTCTCTGTCTGTCTGTCTGTTACTCAATCACGCCTTAACTACTGAACCAATTTGCATGAAATTTGGTATAGAGATATTTTGATACCCGAGAAAGGACATAGGATAGGTTTTATCCCAGAAATCCTACGGGAACGGGTTTTTCTTTGAAAACACGGGCGTAGCCGCGGGCGGAAAGCTAGTTAACTATAAATCATCACATTAAACAAAATTTAATGGTAACCATTCCATCACAAATTTAACACAATACTCGTATTTAATTTAACACTATAGCCAAACATCAGTAGAACATCCGATATACACATATACATATAATACATCATCCGATACTTTTTTATGTGTTATACTATACTATGAACTATATTATTTTTATTAAATTAAATCATTAAATATATAGTTAATAAAGAAATCTGTCTGGAGGACGCACTATTCTTCCAGAACGAGTACTATAAAAATTTGGAGAGGATTTTATCTTGTTATTTTGGACATAACTTTCATCAAAATCATCATAATCGCCGATAGGACGCCTACAATCATGTCTCGTACTTTTATCTAAAACGGGCTCGTTCTGTTCAACGCCAGTCTTAATAATTTGCTGCCTATTCCTCCTATACCGTGCGCTATCCGGCGTGCGCACCCAGTACGAACGCGGCTCCGCGGCCGGGCCCTCCACGTGCGCCGGCACCCAGCGACTGTGACTCATTCCCTGCCCTTCACGAATACGTACAAAATCATTGTTATTTAACGGTTTTAATTTTCGCGTATGCTGATTGTAGAATGAGCTCGATTTTTCAGTTTTTTCTACACGTGTGATTGCTATTTTCTCTCTAGAAGGAAGCTTCGGTCGTAAAAGATTCGAGCTAACGGGTAGCCTAGTATTTAAACGCCTACCCATCAAAAGCTGAGCCGATGAATAAATCTCCCCTGATATAGGCGTATTTCTAAAATTTTATAAAGCTAAATACGGATCTGTGACGTCCTGTTCGACTTTAATTAATAATTTTTTAACAGTTTGTACGTTACGTTCGGCTAAACCATTAGATCAGGGATAATAAGGCGAACTCGTTACGTGTCGAAATCCCCAAGCCTCGCTGAAATTCTTAAACTCTCCCGATTTAAACTGTAGGCCATTGTCTGAAATTAACCGCATCGGAATACCGTGACGAGAGAACATATCCTTCAACTGTTTAATTACCGAACCTGACGTAATATCTCTCAGTGAAGCGACCTCCACGTATTTCGAATAGTTATAGTCTACGACCAAAATGAAATATTTATTTTTAATCTGAAAGATGTCAGCGGCTAGCACTTCCCACGGATTGTCCGGTTGCGGGTGCGGCAGCAGCGGCTCACTGCCTACCTAGCAGCCGGCGCGGGCGCGTCGACTCGGCCCGCTTGATGTCACGCAGCCTCCGCCGCTCGACACCACGATTCTGCGACACTCAATTCCAAATCCTATTTTCTTAAAAGTCGCTCCCTTAACTGTGCAATTGTGCATCTCGTATTCCTCGTATTAACAGCGTTAGATAGTTAGTTAGTTAGATAAGGCTATCCCTCAGCTCTCCAAATGAACACACTTTACTTTGTATTTTTAAGCGTGCAATATAACACTCGAAAGATTCATCTGCGTTTTGATAACACTCGAAAAACAAATGACGCTCGTAATTTATATTCTTCTTCGGGTCTAAACGTTCTTGAAACTTCGAACATAATACGTCATATTTGTTAATCTCACTACTTTGAAAATCGAGTTCTTCATATATTTCACGTCCACATTTACCAATTGAATGTAAAAATAAAGCACACTTCTCACGTTCACATTTTCTCTTCCAGATGCAATTAAATACCAATCAAAGCACTTTTTCCAATCACGCCAGTTCTCCAACATATTGCCCTTACTTGACATTGCCGCTGGCTGTTGTATCGCATTATTGACGCAACTTAAATCTCTATCACTCGTCGCCATGTCCTCAAAATACACTTATAAACTCTTTTAATGAACAATATCTTATTTGTTCACAACTGACACCATGTTGTGTTTAACTCTTTATTATCAAGTGAAATTACATTTTTATAAAGTATCTCCAAGTACCCACTTTATAATTAATAATTAATATAACATAAAACACACATAACAATGAAAATTAATTACTTTAAATACAGTATGATCAAACTAAAATGTTATTATACAATGTACATACTTGAGTGTTAATGGAGTAATGTCCCTTCCTATTAACGTAATACTGTCCAGCCTCTCCACTCACTTTGCGTACCTCTCCACTCTTAATATGAGTGCAATCTATTGCACCAATTGCGCTTCATCCCACATAGGGCCAAATTTCCTTATTGCGTTGGCTTCCTCGGTTGAGTTCGACGGCATATTAATATAACGCGAACTTTTAGAAGCACTTTTTAGAAGCAGAACAATAGCAACATTTCGGGACAAACGGGAAAGTGTCTGTTGACTCATTCTGTGAATGTCAGCACAATCTTCTTGGATCTGTAATGTAGTAGATCGTTATACAGACTTTTCTATTGTGTATATCCACTGTATATCCAAAACTAGATCACAAAAGTCACATCTACCTCATGCCGGCCCCAATATCGAATAACTGCCATCACTTGCAGTTCCACTGAAATACCGCCCCCTCGAGTGTCCATGCGAAGATCATCCCGAACCAAATTAATGATTTGTTGCATGTTATGCTTCCCGAATCGATATCTCGAACGGAATTCCTCTTCGTCGAGGTCTAGAGTATTCACCCTCTGTTTATATTTTTTCTTTGTCGCCTACGAATACTAAAATTATTACGAATTGGTAAAATCGTCGATCAAGGTATCATTTATATCCATTTTATTACAAAAATAATAAAAAACACTAATATAACTTTATTCTTTGCAACTACTGACAACAGCTGTTTGACAATAATATTCGCCATGATGTATCTCAAATAGATTTAAAACACGGTCGGACGTTTCTTAAGTTTTGACATTAGTAAAAGCATATACAGACGCTCCGATTTGGTTGGTGCCAACCATCCGACCACGACCAAATCGGAAAGTGAAGAGAGCGGTCGGTCCGACATAATTATTATTAATATTGGTTTGACGTGGTCGGATGTGCCGGCGATCCCGACCAAAACAACTTCCTATCCGATCCAACCAAATTGGAACGTTTGGAAGCTTTGTTCCGACCAAATCGGCTCATTCCATAGAGAATTATAGGTAATTGACTCATTCGCATTCGCAACGCCGCCGGTGTACGTTAACATGAACGCCGAGGGAGTTTCAGTCACCGAGCGTGATATAATAATAAAATTACTGGAACTATATAAAGACTTTCCCTGTTTGTGGGATTTAACTAACAAAGATTACGCAAATAGAGATGCTCGAAACCAAGCGTATTTTATTATGTTAGAAGTATTAAAAAAAATTGACAGTGGGGCTACATTAAAAACCTTAAAAAATAAGTTGGACAATATGCGTACATCCTATAGGAGGGAGCGAAAAAAGGTAAGCAAATTCAAGTCAAATATCCTGTTATGTATATAAATAAATAATGTGTTTTATAATTTATGTTTTTCATTTATGAGCATTTTTGTCTGATCTCGATGACATATAATTGAAATGTAGCAACTTTGATTCACTAAAAAGTATTTAATAAATATCAAACCTATTTAATAAATAAATAGCACATCTAAATAATATTATGTAGACTAGGTTTCCGCCCGCGGCTTCGCCCGCGCAGTCAAAGAAAAACCCGCATAGTTCCCGTTCCCGTGGGATTTCCGGGATTGCGTCATTTTCCCGGGATAAAAAGTAGCCTATGTCCTTTCTCGGGTATTAAAATATCTCCATACCAAATTTCATGAAAATTGGTTCAGTAGTTTAGGCGTGATTGAGTAACAGACAGACAGACAGACAGACAGAGTTACTTTAGCATTTATAATATTACTAGAGGTCCGCCCCGGCTCCGCCCGTGGTACATATTTCGCAATAAAAGGTAGCCTATGTCCTTTCTCGGGTATCAAAATATTTCCATACCAAATTTCATGCAAATTGGCTCAGTAGTTTAGGCGTGATTGAGTAACAGACAGACAGACAGAGTTACTTTCGCATTAGCATATTAGTATGGATATAGTATGGATGACATGATTGCTAAAGGATTTCACCCATTCCCTAGACTGGCTTCTACAGTCTAAATGACAAGAGAAAATATATGAAGTGATATACGGCTGCGTGATATCAAAACATGTCTTGATGTAGCAAGACTAGCAAGTATACATAGTGGTAAATCAAGACATGTTTTGACAATACTTAACAAGTAAAAAAATCATTATAATATATTCTATGTACTTTATTGAAGAAATAAAACAACTATGGGTTTCAGTAAACAATAAATTTGGATATTTTACATATTTTAGGTGGAAGCTAGCAAGACTAGTGGCGCTGGAAGCGATGAGGTGCATACGCCATCATTATGGTACTATGAACACCTCTTATTCTTGGATGAAAAAATCACGCCGATGACAGAGGTCATTGATAATATGGAGACGAATTCTTCCCAGTCACATAATGATGAGGTAAGCTTTAAATATTCAGAGTATTAATCATTCTTTCTTGAAAATGTACCCGGCCCTGATTGTTAAAATATTCAGTGAATATTTGTCTAACAGAATTACCATCTGCAGTACGTTGCCTTTCTGTTCTGTTAAGGCCTACTGAGTTGTCATTTAATCTCCAGTCTCCTGGCCGAAAAGTACATGTTTCAGTATCCTCGGTATCAACACAATTTCTTGTTATATAGTTTGATGACTTTTTTCTTAAATAATTGTGCAGTGTGCATGAAGCCATTACAACTTTGGGTACATTATGAACATTAATTTGAATTGGTCTTTTTAATACTCTAAAACGTTCAGCTAAAATACCAAATGCATTTTCTACAATTCTTCTTGCTCTGGAGAGTCTATAATTGAAAATTCTTTGATCATGTGTCAAATTTATTCTTGGATATGGTTTTAAAAGATTTTCATTAATGGCAAATGCATTATCTGCCACAAAACAATATGGGGCGATAACATTTGATTGCGGTAAAATAGAAGGTGATGGTAAATTTAGTTGGTTCGATTTCATTTTTTCATGAAAAGTTGTATGTTTGAATACTCCACCATCAGAAATACTGCCATTAGAACCTATATTTACATAAATAAACTCGTAATTTGCATTCACAATACCAAGCAGGACTATGCTAAAAGTTCCCTTATAATTATAGTACAGTGTACCCGATTTTGGCGGCTTCTCGATAATAACATGTTTGCCGTCAATAGCACCCAAGCAATGATTAAATTGCCATTTTATTTCAAAGTCTTTAGCTATTTGTAACCAGTCATTTTCTGTTTCAGGAACCTGCAACAAAAAGAGAACGCGTTACGAGAAGAAAGCAAAATGACATTTTAAAGAAACAGTCGGAATTACTAGAGTCTGCTAAAATATTAATATCTGGCGACGGCACATCAGCTGATGCTTTCGGGAACTCCGTGAGTTCTCAGCTCAAGGAGCTCCCAAAAGTACAAAGATGCCTTGCCGAAAAATTAATAGGAGAAACATTGTTCTATGCAAAACTAGGAGTCCTTACTTTTGAAACATCAATAAATGTAAAAAGAAGATCAGTACAATATTTAGGTCAGGGGTACGCGTACCAGCAGCAGGTGCCACAAACATATGCACCATCACCAACACCATCACCTCAGCATCACCAGCCGTCACCATATAAACCATCACCATCACCACAGCATCACCAGCCGTCACCATTTGCACCATCACCATCACCATCACCACAGCATCACCAGCCGTCGCCATATGCACCATCACCATCACCATTACCACAGCATCACCAGCCGTCACCATATGCACCATCACCATCACCACAGCATCACCAGCCGTCACCATTTGCACCATCACCATCACCATCACCACAGCATCACCAGCCGTCGCCATATGCACCATCACCATCACCATTACCACAGCATCACCAGCCGTCACCATTTGCACCATCACCATCACCATCACCTCAGCATCACCAGCCGTCACCAATTGCACCATCACCATCACCATCACCTCAGCATCACCAGCCGTCACCAATTGCACCATCACCATCACCATCCCCACAGCATCGTCAGCCATCACCATCACATAAGTACTCACATACATCACAATCACTTCAACTCAGTCAGCCATCAACGTCATCAACATTACCTCAGCTTCCACCATCATCATACCAACACGCAGTGTCCTCTCAGCTTACATCGGATGACTCGTCTTCACAAATAATCTATGATTTGCCAACAATCCAATTAGATTCCAATTCATTAATTAATTACATTAGCAGCAATCAACAACAGGTAGTCAGAGGAAAGGGGAAGGAGTTAAAAAAATATTTGATTTTTAAAAAGTAATTTTTCGAAGTGATATTCGTACTTTTCCATTTTAATTTTTACTAGCTTTCCGCCCGCTTTGTCTAAAACCTAATAAATTATATACTAAAACCTTCCTGAATCGCTCTATCTATAAAAAGAGCAACTATGGAGTTTCTTGCCGGTTTTTCTCCATAGATACTGCTTTCCGAATCGGTGGTAAATGTTAAAAATATGACGTTTCCAAAGTTCTTCTTGAAGAAGTCTAATTGAATAAATAAATGTTTGAGTTTGACTTTTAGGAGCCATTATTTAAGAGAAAAAGAAGAAGAATTTGAGTTTGATAAAAAACCACGTCAAAATCCGTTGCGTAGTTTTTTTTTTAACCGACTTCAAAAAAAAGGAGGAGGTTATCAATTCGGCCGGTATATTTTTTTTTTTTATGTATGTACACCGATTACTCCGAGGTTTCTGAACCGATTTACGTGATTCTTTTTTTGTTCAATGCGGGATGGTGTCGAATTGGTCCCATAAAAATTTTATTCGGATAGGCCCAGTAGTTTTTATTTTATGAGCATTTTTGTGTGTAGGTATTTGTAAATTTTGCAAGTGCAAGTTTGAAGTCGGTTGTTTTTAACGCAGTTATCACTTGTTTAATATATAAGCATACATAGGGACATAGAGACAGGGAAAGACACTTTGTTTTATACTATGTATACTATTACTTTATAAAAATAAATAAACTATTTTTTTATATATTAAAGTTGTTTTATTGTGTGTTTTATTGACCTTTAGGTAATCGTTGAGTACTCTAATGATAGCTTCGCAGGTCTCTGGTATTATCTCAGACAGTAGTTGTGGTGATATACATGTGCTTAATTTAAGATCATTATATTCTCTTCCTGACGCGAGATATTTTAAAGTAGCCACTAATCTTTCTTCGGCAGTTACAGCTCGCCTCATTACTGTATCGGTTTTCGCTATATATTCTTTCAAAAGATTTAATATTTCACCGAATGATTCTGGAGTCATTCGAAGATATGTTCGGAAATCTTCATCATCCAATTCCTTAAGGAGCCGCATATGACTGTAATTTTCTCTATTTCTATAGTATGTAGAATTTAGCCCATTCTCTTCGTTTTTTCCTTTGTTCCTTTTGTAGCGGTGCTGTAGCAACAATAGTTGCTGCAACCAACGCTATTTTAGCATTTTTCGATAATACCGGTGGCATGAGGCAAGACGTCCGTTCACTACTTCTTGCAAAGTCAACTAACTGCACAGGTCAACTGCATATATTATATTACTCTATGGTCAACTGACAGCTGGAAGGCCAACCGTCGGACAATCTGTAGCAATGTTGGAATGGTTGCCATGTCGGTTCCAATATGGTTGGCACCAACCAAATCGGAGCGTCTGTATATGCTTTTAACAGTTACTTACACACTTCTCAACACTGAATTGATTTTATAAGTGAAAAAAACGTTGATCAACAGCTAAGAGGGGCTCTTAAATTTTTTTACCGTTTTCAGGCAAACCATGGACAATCTGTTAAGCGACCTTGTTGCAGAACCAACAGGGGAATTCAATAACTTTGTGCGTATGTCATCTAGTGATTTCGAATATATATTTCAAAAAATATCGCCAATTATTGCAAAAAAGAATACATATTGGCGAGATGCAATACCTCCAAAAATAAGATTGGCATTAACATTGCGATTTCTTGCGACTGGAGACAGTTATAGGAGCCTGCACTACCTATTTAAAATATCAAGTACACTCATATCTAGAATTATTCCGCAGTCTGTACAATGTCGGTAATTATCGACAAACGAATGTATAGACCCGTCTTCAGCAATGAAAATGATGTCGCTTAATACCTCTCCCTAATTTGATGGAAATATACAATGGATACATATTTGTTTATAATTTTTATTCTTCACAAAACTTTCCGTAATGCGTCAAAATATTTATACTATGTTAGTAGCCTTGTAGTAATGCATTTTTATGTAAATTAATAATATCATTATTTCAATTCCGTAGATATATGAAAAATAAATAAATTATAGATTTCATGGATTTGGAAAATCATTTCTTTGCAACACATTCGAATATTGTCAAAACAAATTATTCTTTGACATTGTCAATCGTTATGATACCGACGTTTGATCTCGACAAGATCTCGAAGGCCCGTGCTCCCATATTACGCTACCGGTATCCTACACGTTATATAGTTGGTCGCTTTTGCGTCGCGTAACGCGCGTATCTCTTCGTTAGAAAGATAAAAAAATCTTATCATCATGTTGTAGTTCTCGTGCGGCTATAAAAACTCTACAATTTATGTTTCTTTCAATATATGGATGAATCCAGTAATGGATCCTGGAATAACATGAATACAGATCACCTGCTCAAATTATTATAAGTAAACGTCCGTCTTCTCCAGCCACCAGTTATTCTTATCCATCACCATTACCAAATCATTTGCTCTACTTATAAAGAAGAGCGTAAGAAGATCGCTGATTCAAAAAAATCAGGAGCAGGAACCCAAGAAGTGTAAAAACCAAAACTATGGTATTATTCTATGTTGCTGTTTTTGGATGACCAAGAAGAACCAAGACGTTCACGCTCTAATATGGACGACGAATCAACAGACAACGAGGTAAGTTACATACATACATACAATATATGCCTCACGCTAAAACTTTTTAATTTCATCCTTTTTGCTATCTAAATAAGGTCGTACTTTGTATGTTGAGATTACAATCTAAGTTAGATGGATTATAAACATTGCGGTGTCGTTTTGAGTGACATATAGTTTTCTCGCTTGCACTCGTGGGCTTTTACCGGGCTTTGCGCTTATCTCTTCTAACGTATGAAATTTCGTCGAAGTAGCTACATACCTATCTATAGAATTCTATAGCAATTTTTATGGCGAAAAAAGCCTGGCTTTACAGTGTGAAGATAGTTACGATTGCGCGAACGAACGTCGTGAATATTATTGTTATTATAGTTTGAGCGCGTGATTATACCGGTGTAATTTAGGTTAAGTTTTAGCAGAGTAGAATAGCACTATTATGGTTATGTGAATAATGTGAATAGGTATAATAAGTAAATCCGGCCATATTGAGAATGCTCCATAGTTATTTATATTATTACATGAATAAAGAATAAATAAAAGTAAATAACTTTTTTATCAAATCGTTTATTCTCAAAGAGTTAACGTATAAAATTATTTTGCCACGGAACGCTGCCTTCGCTTGCAAAATATTCCATGTACTCTTCTCTGACTTTTTTTGCGGCAATCGAAGTATTACCAAGATTTCTTCGTTGCAAATTAACTATCGCTGAATTCATTGTATTATATCCTTGCGTTATTGACCCTGCATCAACATTTTCTACGTCGAAGCATTCTTGTTGACAGTAAGAACTTCCTGAAGTCCTCATTAAATAATTATGTAAAGCACAACTGGCCATCACGACAGACTCTATTCTTTTCGGATCAATACTAATTTTTGTGTGAAAAATTCTAAATCGAGATGCCAAGATCCCAAACGCATTTTCGACAATGCGCCTTGCTCGTGATACGCGGTAATTTAGAATTCTGGTTTTATTTGTGGTCTAAGTCTGCTTGTCTAAATGGCTTAATTAAATCTGTTCTAAGTGGAAACGCATCGTCCGCCACAAATACATAAGGCAACTTTCTAGTGCTATTTGCGACAACTGTGTCGGTTGGAATACACAACTGATTATTATCAAGTTTTTCAAAAAACTTAGTGTTTGTGAGTACGCCACCATCTGAAATTCTTCCATTTGTTCCAAAATCACATAAAATAAATCGATAATTTCCATCAACGATTGCCAATAACACCATGCTATGATGGTTTTTATAGTTGAAATACTCTGAGCCACATCCATCAGGAAGAAAAACTGCTATATGCTTTCCATCCATCGCGCCTAGACAGTGCGGAAAGTTCCATCTCTTTTCGAACACTTCGGCCACATCCTTCCATTCTTCTTCCGAGCGTGGGAACTGTAAATTAATTAAAATATTAATTGTTTCAGGAAATTGAAAGTGAAGCATCTCCAGCCGCCCAGTCAACTCCACAATCACCTCCAGCCACGCAGTCAACTCCACAGTCACCTTCAGCCACACAAACAACTTCACAGTCACAGAGTCACAGTCAAAGTCAGTTTAATAGGAGTCGGCCAAAAAAGAATGCAAATGAAAACCTAACTACTGAAGTTTTACAGACTGTTAAAAACCATTTCAAAAGGCCTGCAATTACTAATGATCGATTTGATATTTATGGAGCAAACGTCGCAGCTAAGCTGAGAGACCTTACAAAACATCAACGTATTTTGGCCGAAAAAATAATTAACGAAACATTATTTCTGGCAGAGATGGAAAATTTGACTATTTCACACCAAGTGATGGATTCAACCAGTGTGCGTTTTAATAATTATGGTTACAACGTTCCCAGCCCCGCTGCACATACTCCCAGCCCTGTTGGAAACAATCCTAGCTCAGTACCGTATCAGAATTCAAATTATGATTACCAAACACATCCAGGCTCCCTGCAGTCAATTCTCCAAACCCCAATAATGCAAACTTCTCAACAAGATCAGTCCCAACAAATGCAAAATACAGCGGCTACTTTTTTGTCTAATTTTACTTAATGTTAAACCATCATTATAAGTACAAATTAATAAACATTACATACTAAGTAATTAGTAGTTTTTTATTTCTTACCTTAAAATAGTCTTTGCGGAGAACCTTATATATTGCTTCGCAGGTTTCCGGTATTATGCGACCCAAGGCTTGAGATGAAATGATGCTAGAGAATTTCAAATCTTCATAATTTCTTCCTGTTGATAAAAACCTCAAAGTAGCTACAAGCCTGTCGTGGGGTGGAATAGCATTTCTCATAATAGTGTCTTGCTTCTCGATAATTGGTGCTACCAAATTCAGTAGATGTAAGTACGTATCATGATCCATTCTTAGAAAATTATGCCAGTCTTTTGGAAAAAGCTTTAATTTTTTTTTTTTTTTTTTTTTTAATTAAATAAGGTTGCTAATTAAAATAGCACCTTATACAAATTACAATCTAGCCTACAAGACTAATAAGTAATTTTATGTTAACCTAAATTTCTAAATAACTTATTCTAAGAGAGTGTCCATTGTCACTTGCTTAGTGTCTGTTAAGGGGAAGTAAGTCACTTTGCTCGTGTGCTTTGGTATACAGATAATTGTCACTGTTCACTTTTCACTTATCACTACACTAACTCAAAAGGTTTAGTCCTTTTTAGTCTTCGCACTAGGTCCGTGGTGTCAAGGAGCTGGATAGCCTCAACATTCACGTGATGATGAAGTCGATGTTGATGAGCTTCTGCATGTTTTTGAACAATTTTGTCCACGGTGTCCACTTTTAGGTCACGGTGGAGGTCACCATTACGGATGTACCATGGAGCATTTACAATGTCTCTCAGTACTTTATTTTGGAAACGTTGTATAATGTCAATGTTGCTTTTTTTGGTACAGCCCCACAGCTGAATACCATACGTCCATACTGGCATTAGGACTTGTTTATATATGAGTAGCTTATTATGTATCGACAACTGGGAGTATCTTCCAAGAAGCCAATACAATTTCTTATAGCGCAAGCCTAATTCTTCTCGCTTCTTCTTGACGTGAGCCTTCCAGCGTAGCTTAGCGTCAAGCGTCATACCGAGGTATTTCGCCGTGTTAGCATAAGGTATTTGTTGGCCATTAAGGAGTATCGGGACGCGGGATAGCTTTAATTCCGCCAACAAATTCACATGAGAATGAACTCTTCTTTTCATTAGCCATTCTTTACACCAGATGCTACGATTTTTCCGCTTCACTTTTTTTTCCTTCAAGGCGAATATTAATCCAATAATTGCTAAACCGTCGTCCGTCGAAGCCATCACTGACCCGTGTGCCTCGGCGCCGCTTTGTACCGTCTGATCGCAACGATTTCTCGTAGCGTGTATAGCTTGTATGCCAGCTACGATAAACTGCACCGTTCGAAATGTACAGTCTGATCGTAACAATTTCTCGTAGCGTATATGGCCACCATAAGAGTGCTCGATACGGCTATGTAGTATGTTTGTAGGTAGTTATATTTTAGTTATAAATACTTTACATTTCGCCTCTTTGCGAGAAAAACGTGATATTTCGCAAAATGTTTTTTTTTATTTTATTTGATAATCGAAACCGCCGTATTCAACTTTATTTTGTGCAAAAACGTGGTGTTTTAAAAGTGAAGGACAGCGAGACCATGAGCGAAAAGGACGTCACTACAGTGGTACGTTGCGTTATCGCGTTGTCCCTTTCACATAGTACTCTGTTTTCAACACTGTGACAAGTTAGTTTTCTGCAAAAACGTGATATCACGAGTGTACCACAGTTTTATTGCAAACATATCTTTAAATTCAGTGATATTTTTTGTTATTATACTGTGGTAAAGCAATATAACTCGGTTTTCTTGAAAAAATGTTTCAAATGCAACTTTTTATAAAATCTGATATCACGTTGTTGTTGAAATAATAACATTTTTGAATTGTGATATCATAAGGTGTAACATTGTTGATGATGAATGGTTTTTTATTACAAGAAATGAGTGATGGTCATTTACTGTTGTTCCGTTTTTATAGATATGTTTCTTATTTCAATGCAATACATAATGATTTATCACGTTGTAAGCACTAAAAGAAAATACTATTAAGACTTATTTTTTCAGATGGGGACGCGGTCCAAATACTTAGTTTTATTAGCAACAAAAGAAAATAATGACGGAGAACAAAGCAATTCCATTTCTCAAATGGAAATACATGAAAATGAAAGCGACAACAATAATATCGAGCAAGGCGATTCAACTTTTCCAATGGAAACTAACTATGAAAGCAACCGAAATGAGGAGGTGACTGGTTGCAGCGCTGCAGCAGTTGCCGAATGTAAGTAACATAATTAGTTAATTTTATTGTATGTAATGTTATTCGACGCCCGTCTTTTCGTGTGTTTCGTGTGAGGCTTATAGATGGTAAAGTGAAGCGTGGAAAACATTATGGTAGTTATCATAATATTTATCATTTTGATATTGTTTTAGACAAAGAAGACTCAATGGTCACTAATCGTCGCCGTTGTGAATCAACTAGTAGTAGCACCAGTAGTTCCTCAAGTAGCAGTAGTTCATCAAGCAGTGGTCCGTCTTTCTACGAAGGTATAAATTTAATAAAACTCATATTATTGTGGGTACTCGATAACTGTATCTTACATTTATTTACTGACTTATAGATAATTGAAAGTTTAATAGATTTTTTTTGGTTTTTTTTTAGATAGTGATGATTCCGTAAAAGACCCCAACTATGAAATTATGAAACCAGCACGTGTGAGCTCTTCAGAATCTGACGACAACAATGACGTCTATACCAACATCGACTTTCGAAAGGATCAAGACGTTTTTCATTCTAGTGCAGCTACTGTAAGCACAGTACTCAATGCTATAGACCTGAATGTGACCCCAACAGATGAGCATGAAATTGTATTTCATACCGTAAATCAACAGGACCTGCTAATATCAGAAAATGAACCACCTGCCGTCGAAAATGTTAGCACCACGCAAGTAGAGTCAAATGAACCAGATAATACCCCTACTAAAAAAGGTAAAAAAAGGCCCAAAAGAGAATTATTATGGAAAAAAAATATTGCGAAGCGACTAAGAAACTGTGGAAAATCATACAAATCAACAAAAACTAATAAAATTATACCGGAACGTAAACTAAAACCATCTTGCAAAGAAACATGTACATTTAAATGTGGATCTAATATCACTGAGGAGCAAAGACAACAACTTTTAAAAGAATACTGGGATTTAGGCGAGATTGAAAAGCAATGGTCTTTCATCGCAAACAATATCGAAGTAGTCGTCCCTAAACATCGATACGTTAAAGTTAATCCGGACGGAACCATAGCATTAAATCGTGATAATAATAATGCTTTCTTTTTGACTGTTTCTGGAGTGAAGATTAGAGTATGTAAACTGTTTTTTAAGAACACTTTGGGGATTAATAATCGCCCTATAGAGACGGCTTTAAAGAAAAAAAATAAAGATACTAACATTTCATTAATGAAAGATAATCGTGGGTGTCATCAAAATCACAACAAAGTGGATGAAAATATAAAAGATGGTGTAAGAGTGTTTATTGAGTCAATACCAAAAATTGAATCGCACTACATTCGTGCTAACTCGAAAAGACATTACATCGATGGTAGCAAAGCTATTACAGATCTCCATAGGGACTATGTTGAACAATGTAAATCCCAAAATACCCGTTTTGCAACATACTTGATGTTCTATCGCATATTTACACAAGAATTTAACATTTCATTCTTTATTCCAAAAAAAGACTTGTGCGATATATGCGAAGTAAATAAAAATAGTACAGCTGAAGAGAAGGAGTTAGGAAAAGAAATCTATGAGATGCATCTAAGAGAAAAGCAATTGTCACGAATTGAGAAGGCAAACGACAAGAATAACAAAAATATTTTAGTTGCTGTTTACGATCTTCAAGCAGTCTTTCAATGCCCTAAGGGTGAAATTTCAGTTGTTTACTATAAGTCAAAACTGAATGTACTTAACTTGACAATTTATAATATTCAGACTAACAATGCTGAATGTTTCGTATGGGATGAATCAAACGCTAACAGAGGCGTAAACGAAATCGGCACTTGTGTATTCAAATATCTGATGAAAGTTTCAGAAACGGCCAAAGATCTGGATGTTGTCTTCTACTCAGATAACTGTGCTGGCCAGCAAAAAAACAAGTTTATGATAGCGATGTACCTATATGCTGTACAGACTTTGCCAAATCTCAAGTCAGTGACACATAAATATTTAATCAAGGGTCACACACAGAATGAAGGCGATTCAGCCCATTCTCAAATAGAAAGAGAAGTAAAACGTCAGTTAAGATCAGGTCCTATGTATACCCCTGACGCATTTATTGGTGCCATAAAAGCTGCCAGAAAAAAAGGGGAGCCTTTCCATGTGAATGAATTGAGTTTCTGTGATATAAATGACTGGAAAAATGTATGCAACCTGATGAACTATGCGCTGGTAAAAGATGAAGATAATAACGCAGTGAAGTTTTCAGGAATAAAGGTAATACAAGTTAAAAAAGAGGACCCTAATGCCATATTTTTTAAAGATTCGTATGCCGACGTACAGTTCAAGAAGGCCATCGTTTTGAAGAAGAATAAGAAGATAAGTAACAATACCAATATTGAATTGAAAAAAGCTTATACTCGGAAACCTGGATTAGCCGAAAAAAAGAAAAAGGATATCATGGATTTGGTTAATAAAAACCTCATCCCAAGATATTATAAGCCATTCTTTGAAGCCTTGTAAGTTTTAATAATACTGTTTTGGAAATGAATGGCATTTCAGCACAAAATATGAGTGATATGGTTTTATCTATTTAAAGTTTTAATAGGCGATTTTTATGTTTTTTGTTATTATAATGTTTAAGATTTTGCTCATAGAGGAGATTTATGTTTTGATAATTATTATTTTTTGTTTAGAATTTTGCTTACTTTATAAACATACGTTTATAAAGTAAGCACTTAATTGTGCAAATTTACTGATTACTTAGTTTATGACCGAGACTGAAAACTTAGATTACTAGTTTTTTGAGATTATATAATTAAGATGATTACAATGTAAGAAGAAATAAGCATAAAGTGAGAAGAATATTGATTACATTCAATAAAGGCTGACTAACTGTTGATTAGTAATAGTTTTGTCCAAAGAAACCACTGTTTAGCTACAACTATTTCATCTGTTTAATAAATGTTTCTAATTTCAACAATGTGTTTTTATATTATAATTTAGCATAAAATAAAAATAATAGCATCAACAACGTGACAGATTAATTTGCTACATCGTTCTTCTTATACTTTTTCAGAAAAAATGTGACATATTTTTTCCTTTTTTTTTTAATGCTTTTTTTGTCCTAAAATCTTTTAAATTAGGGTATTTTTTTGCATTATGCAATAGTTAATAAGATAATTCATATAATTTGTTATAGATGTAACCCATAAAAACGTTCATTTACCTAGTATACCTCTCCTGTAAAATCGCCTTTTTCGAAATAACACGGTTTCGTCGCAAAGAGGCGATTTATATTCTTATATATATTTCGATTGGTTTCGGGGAGATGTAGTGTATTTGTATTGTGCATTATCTGTGGATCATAATATTTACTATGTGGGTATTTACAAAATAAATGTCAGTCTTGATTCTAGCCGGTGTACGTTATTTATTCCCGTATTGATGTCCTCATTCATCTCTTAAATATAACAGCCATCACCAAAGACTGTAGAATCCTGTCACACATGATGGCAGGTGATCTAATCTTATGTGACAAAGGATTCCTTATCTCAGACCTTTGTGCACCACTTGGTGTAAATGTTAATATACCACCATTTTTGACCACCACACAATTTTCAAAAGAGCAAGTATTGGCAACTCGCCAAATTGCAAGGGCAAGAATTCATGTAGAAAGGGCAATATCAAGATTAAAATCATTCATAATTCTGGATTTTCTGCAACCGAACATGAGAATGTATGCGTGTAAAATGCATGTAATTATGAAGGGGGCACTGAAAAACAGCGCTGCCAATGTTCCTGAACGTTGCAGCATATGCTGAGCTGTCTCCTTTTTTGTCAGGGTCGTATGACACACCTTAATAAACATAGTTATCATTTTATTTTATTTTTTTTGTTTGTGATTTTATGTTATTAATTTAAGTGTTTGCCTCTTTTGTTGTTATTATTTCTTGTTGTGGTGTTTTCTTATTTAACTTTTATGTTTTTTGTTTTAATGTCGATGTACGTGTGTGTGTGTGTGTGTGTTGTGCTGTCCTTGATAAATAAATGTTTCTTTCTTTCTTTCTTAAAATCATGCAGACATGTGCAGCTCTGGTTAACATGCAGTACTCATTATTAAAAGAAAATGAACAGTGTTTCTCTAACGAAGATCCTGATCCTGATAAATTATGTATGAAAGAAAACTACCATATGCATCTTAATTATTTAATCTTATTATGCTATTAAATACAGGTTAAAAATTAGGACAGTTGTTTTTTTTTATATTTACAAACACTTAGCACATAATCACACAAGTTACATAGAAACATAGTTGTTTAACATAGGTTTACATACGGATGGAAATCCAAAACAATACAAAAATGTTTTTTGATTTCCACAGAAAATTTAAAACAAACCATGCATATCATTTAATGTGTGGTAATCATGTAGACATCAGGCAAAAATAGGCCAAACTTAGGACATCATGCGATCAATAAATTGTTCTTGATACAATTTCAGTAAGTTTTGTAAATTAATTAGTTCCCAATTTGGGTCTTTTTCTACTGGCAAAATGATGGTTTCCTTTGTGGTCCAAACTATAAAATAACATATTGATCTGTCTAAAATTGACAGTTGACCCTGTATTTGTATTAGTATGCAATAAATTATTTCATTTGATTTGGAATATTTCCTCCTGCAAATTTTGGACAAAGATTTGGAATGAGTCGCCAAAGATTTGAGATCATTCTAATGGCACTGCGCTTCACACAACCATCAATGATTCTGACAAATGGCGTACGAGAACACTAGCAATGATGGTGAATGATAAACTAACAGATACCATCCGTCCTGGTTCAAAAATAACTGTAGATGAATCCTTGTTCGCCTAGTATGGAAGAGGTGCGTATTTCAAAGATGGGTTGCCAGCAGTTATAAAAATTAAAAGAAAATCAATAGGAGTGGGTTGTGAAGTAAAAACAGCTTGTGATAGTAATTCAAAGATTATGAATCAGATTGGAAATTAATGAGGGTAAAGAAGCAATGAGAATTTGGCGCTGAAACAAGCAACTACATTGAGATTGTCATGGTTCTGGAAGAGTTGTATTTGGAGACTCATGGTTTGCTTCGGTCAAAACAGCTGTGGAGTTATTCACAGTTGAATTAAATTTCATTGGACTGGTAAAGACAGCACACAGTTTGTACCCTGTCAGATTTCAAGAGCTGCTTTGATACCGGGCATTAATGAAAAAAAATATTTGAACAATTACAAAAAAAAAGTGCAAAATAGAAGGCTAGTGAAAAATGATGGACCCTTATTTTTGATGAAATGGCTCTCACTCCAAATTTTAATTACAACAGGAAAAAGGATAAAGTTACTGGCTTTGTAAACTACGTGGGGGAACCGAAGAAACAGCGGGCCTAGACAATAACCATTTTCTGTAAGCGTTAACGCCGACGGAAAAATCTGATTGTATGGAGTTGACATTTGCTAACCAGATGTCACGTGATTGCTGCTTAAATGGTAAACAAAGTCAATATCCCTCTTGCGGATAGGAACGTCGAAGTGAGCGTGACACGCAAACGACAAAAATCTTCATCAAAATGACATGTGCCACTTTTGACAAACGCCAATGATATTTTCCGTTTAAACAGGATATTTTAGTGTGTTTTTAATTCAAATTAAATAGTGAAAATGCGTAGTTAAGGATTATTATGGGCTGCTTATATTGAAGCAACATTGCAAAGACGTCAAACAAGAATAAATCGACGTAAAATGGTGCAAATTGTGGAGATGGAGGCATTGGAATTTATTCATCGTTTTAGGTTAGATAAACAAAGTTTTTGGCGTCTTTGTGATGATCTTCGGTGTGTAACCTCATTGAAAGGTACACGGGAAATTAGTTTAGAAACCAAGGTAAGTTTTTTTACCTACTTCTAACCTTACTTAAAATATAAAGTTACACAGTGTAATTTCTCAATGAAATCATGTTTCAGGTTTTGTGTACTCTTAGTTTTTTGGCTGCGGGTTCATATCAACGCATTGTTGGACTAACGCAGCATTTGATACAAAGAACAACTAGTAGGTGTATACGTCAAGTTGTTGAAGCATTGAGCCATTCGGCCATTTTAAATAAATGGATTCTGTTTCCGAGATCGCAACAACAAGCCCAAAATAAGACTTGAGTAAGTTATGATAGGACACAAGTATTTAAACAAATGTGTTGCGGAATTGCTGGCAACACTGCGTGTTGCAGAGTTGATAGCGTCATGTTGACAAGCTCTCGCCTGACAAGCGTAAACATCAGTTGAGCGACAATTGTTGACGTATGAGAACGTGATTGCAACAGTTTATAAACATGGCAGTAGTGTGGAGCAATGATAAAATAATGCAACTAATAGAATTATTTCAATCAAAACCATTAATGGGATTCTTATATAAAAGAATACAAAGATAGAAACAAAAAGAACGATGCATTCGAAGAAATTTCTCAAGACCTAAATATACCCGAAAGAGATGTGGAAACTAAAATACATGTACTGCGTACTCAATAAAAATATTAATAAGAATTAAAATTTTCTTTTAATTTAATAAATTAGTAAAATTTTAAAAAAATAATTGAAGGAAATTAAAATCATTTTTCTATGATAATAATTATTAAGTGTTGGGCAGAGAAATAAAACGCAGACATAATCACATCGTATATTATATTCGTATCACAATCGACAGCCATATTGAAAAGTGAATACTAGAAAAAAAAGTAAAGCGCGAGCTATACGTTTCGCAAGCACAGATAACAAAAATATATTTAATCTGTAAATGACGCGCGAACTTTGTTTCACACACGAACACCCCCCCTCGAAGTCGCGAGTGCACCTTCCTTAAAAATGTCCACAACTCCAAGGTTATTGATACATTCAAAATGCTTTCTTCTACTAAGGCCCTTGGTCAACACATCAGCAGGCATTTGATCTGTGGACAAGAATTTTAAACACACTAGACCTTCCTCACAAGCATCTCTAATAAAATGATGTCTAACAGCAATATGTTTCGTAGGAGGGTGGTAATGTCGGGTTTGTGCAAGTTTAATCGCACCCTGGTTATCATTAAATAATGTAATACACTCACACTCAACACAGAAATTCCCAAACATGTCTTATAAATACATGGCCTCCTTTGTTGCCTCAGAGAGAGCCATGTATTCCGCTTCCGTACTTGATAAAGCAATTGTTTTTTGTTTTGATGCTTGCCAACTGATAGGATCACCTGCAAAAATAAAGGCAAATCCAGAATATGACCTACGGTTATCAACTGTATTTGAACCCCAATCAGCATCTACCACACCAAATAATGGTAAACCTGTTCTTTCATACATTAATCCATAATCAAGTGTCTCTTTCAAATACCTCAAAACACGCTTAGCAGCCTTCCAGTGCTCACTATCATAATTAGTGTTAAATTGGCTAAGATAATTAACTGTATATGTGATATCTGGCCTCATGGACACAGCTAAATACATCAAAGCACCAATCAAACTTTGATAAGGATACTTACACATAATATCATCATTCATGCATTCAGGTTTTTCTAACTTAACATTCATATCCATAGGATTCATAATAGGTTTGCATTCACTCATACCAAAACGTTCTAAAAATTTTTCTACATAAAACCTCTGATTAAGATACACTCTATTATTCTCATCACGAGTAAACTCAATACCTAAACAATGATTTATTCTACCCATATCTTTCATCTCAAATGCACATGATAACTGAAACTTCACTTCTTTCATCCACACATTATCATTCGTCGCCAAAATAATATCATCTACATAAATTGCAATCAACATCATACATTCACCCTTTTGTGCTACAAACAAACAAGAATCTTGAGGCATTGCTTTAAATCCAATACTAGTAAGCTCTCGAA